>NC_092417.1:136278716-136647049 GCF_040894005.1 Engystomops pustulosus | reverse complement strand
TGGCTTGGCAGGGTCATACTCCCAGGTGTAGACTTTGTGCACGGAGAGCAAGGGTAACCCCGAGTCGGCTAGGATTTCTCCCTTGAGTTTAGCATACACTTTGGCATGCTGCACCCTCAGGTCAAAATAAGCCTTCTGGGGCTCACCTGTTAAGAAGGGGGCCAACACTTCTGCCCACTGGTCCTCAGGAAGCCGGGAACTCTCAGCAATACGCTCAAAGGTGCCGAGGAAAGCCTCTACATCATCCTCCGTGGTCATTTTCCTCATGGCGTTTTGCACCAGCTGCCGGGGTGCCTGCTGCGGGGCTTGTAGTGCCTCAGGTCTCTCCGCCAAGGCTTGGATTTGCTGTTGGAGAGTTTTGTTCACCTGCTGCTGCTCCCGCCCAATGTCCTGCTGAGCTTTCACCAACAGATGATTGGTCTCTTGCTGGGCTTTCATGGCTTCTTCATGCACCTGTCGCTGTAAGGCATTTGCCTGCTGAAGGTTAACATTAGCTTGCACAAGCTGTTTTATAAGTTCCTCCATTTTTCTGTTGAAACAAGTCTCTGTCTCTTTAAGGAACTGCCCACATCCTCCACCAAACTGTAGGGGTTCAGCTCACTGGCGAGAGCCAAGACAGTTCACAGAGACTTTTAGTTCCAAACACTGGATTGACTTCCAGTCTTTATTGTCAGTTGTGGTTTCAAGTCCAACTTGTACAGGCGCATAACTGACAGAAATAAAATACAAAACAAAAATACCTGCCCGTCTAGGCGCTAGCAAATACAATAGCTTTTTCCCTCTCTGGCTAAGGGTACAAAACAAACGCATTGGCAGTCTTTACCTCCAGGCTTGTATCACACACAGCAGCACCTCTAGCTCTGGTCAGAGGACTCCTCTCATGATGCAGCTCAGGTTTCTAAAGCCCTGGACCAGATTCTGGACTAGATTCAACAAGGTGCTGGAAGCATTCCTCAGAGATTTTGGTCCATATTGACATGATGGCATCACACAGTTGCCGCAGATTTGTCGGCTGCACATCCATGATGCGAATCTCCCGTTCCACCACATCCCAAACATGCTCTATTGGATTGAGATCTGGTGACTGTGGAGGCCATTTGAGTACAGTGAATTCATTGTCATGTTCAAGAAACCAGTCTGAGATGATTCCAGCTCTATGACATGGCGCATTATCCTGCTGGGTGTTGGGTACATTGTGGTCATAAAGGGATGGACATGGTCAGCAACAATATTCAGGTAGGCTGTGGCATTGCAACGATGCTCAATTGGTACCAAGGGCCCAAGAAAATATTCCCCACACCATGACACCACCACCACCAGCCTGAACCGTTGATACAAGGCAGGATGGATCCATGCTTTCATATTGTTGACTCCAAATTCTGACCCTACCATCCGAATGTCGCAGCTGAAATCGAGACTCATCAGACCAGGCAACGTTTTTCCAATCTTCTACTGTCCAATTTCGATGAGCTTGTGCAAATTGTAGCCTCAGTTTCCTGTTCTTAGCTGAAAGGAGTGGCACCCGGTGTGGTCTTCTGCTGCTGTAGCCCATCTGCCTCAAAGTTCGACGTACTGTGCGTTCAGAGATGCTCTTCTGCCTACCTTGGTTGTAACGGGTGGCGATTTAAGTCACTGTTGCCTTTCTATCAGCTCGAACCAGTCTGCCCATTCTCCTCTGACCTCTGGCCTCAACAAGGCATTTCCACCCACAGAACTGCTGCTCACTGGATGTTTTTTCTTTTTCGGACCATTCTCTGTAAACCCTAGAGATGGTTGTGCGTGAAAATCCCAGTAGATCAGCAGTTTCTGAAATACTCAGACCAGCCCTTCTGGCACCAACAACCATGCCACGTTCAAAGGCACTCAAATCACCTTTCTTCCCCATACTGATGCTCGGTTTGAACTGCAGGAGATTGTCTTGACCATGTCTACATGCCTAAATGCACTGAGTTGCCGCCATGTGATTGGCCGATTAGAAATTAAGTGTTAACGAGCAGTTGGACAGGTGTACCTAATAAAGTAGCCAGTGTGTGTGTGTATATGTGTGTAATATATATATACACACCGTATATACTCGTGTATACGCCGAGTTTTTCAGCACAAAAAATGTGCTGAAAAACGTCCCCTCGGCTTATACATGAGTCACAATGAGTTAAAAAATACTTTAAAAATAATAAACTTATATACTCGCCCTCCGGTGGCCCCTATCTGCAGCGCTGCTCCCCCCGATGTCCTCTTCTGGCTTCCCGGCGCCTCTTCTGTCCCATGTACATTGCGCTGGGCGCCGCCATTGCTGTCTCCCGGGCGCCGCTGATGATGTCATACTAGGCGCCGCCCGGAAGTCAGCAATGGCAGCGCCGAGCGCGATGTACAGAAAACGGGCGCGGAAGCCAAAAGAGGACCCGCACGGACATCGGGGGAGCAGCTCTGCAGATCGAGGCCACCGGAGGGTGAGTATACAAGTTTATTATTTTTTTTAATGCTGGGCAGTGCTGTATACTACTGGGGGCAGGCTGGGCAGTGCTGTATACTACTGGGGGCAGGCTGGGCAGTGCTGTATACTACTGGGGGCAGGCTGGGCAGTGCTGTATACTACTGGGGGCAGGCTGGGCAGTGCTGTATACTACTGGGGGCAGGCTGGGCAGTGCTGTATACTACTGGGGGCAGGCTGGGCAGTGCTGTATACTACTGGGGGCAGGCTGGGCAGTGCTGTATACTACTGGGGGCAAGCTGGGCAGTGCTGTATACTACTGGGGGCAAGCTGGGCAGTGCTGTATACTACTGGGGGCAAGCTGGGCAGTGCTGTATACTACTGGGGGCAAGCTGGGCAGTGCTGTATACTACTGGGGGCAAGCTGGGCAGTGCTGTATACTACTGGGGGCAAGCTGGGCAGTGCTGTATACTACTGGGGGCAAGCTGGGCAGTGCTGTATACTACTGGGGGCAGGCTGGGGTGGCTGTATACTACTGGGGGCAGGCTGGGGTGGCTGTATACTACTGGGGGCAGGCTGGGGTGGCTGTATACTACTGGGGGCAGGCTGTATACTATAGGGGGCTGGCTGGCTATATACTGGGGGGGGGGTCTGTGACCAATCCATTTCCCACCCTCGGCTTATACTCGAGTCAATAGGTTTTCCCAGTTTTTGGTGGTAAAATTAGGGGTCTCAGCTTATACTCGGTCGGCTTCTACTCGAGTAATATATATATATCAAATTTGTATATATATCTCTCTCAAATTTGTATCACAATAAAGAAGTGAAAATCACTCAACACTACATATTGGGTATCGTCAGGTCCATACAATAAAACTGTTACTGAACCCATACGGTGAACACCGTATAAAAAAAAAAAAGAACACCGAAAATTTATATTGTCTCATATATATCCCTCTCAAATTTGTATCACAATAAAGAAGTGAAAATCACTCAATACTACATATTGGGTATCGCCAGGTCTGTACAATAAAATTGATACAGAACCCATATGGTGAACACCATATTAAAAAAAAAAAAAATAAAAATAATATGATTTGGTCCCATCAGACCTCATGAAAAGAAAAGAATAAAATGTGATCAAAATGTAACATTCACCCCAACACAATGCCAATAAAAAGTACAGCTTGTCCCACAAAAAAAAACAGCCCTAAAACAGCTTTGTATACAAAAAAAATGTTATGCCTCTTAGAACATGGCGATGCAAAAACAAATTTCTCAATAAATTAGTTTTATAATCTGCAAACCAAGTCCACTTATAAAAAAGCTTTATAGATGGGGTATCACTGTAATCGAGGTGACCCATAGAATAAATATATATTATTTTTATATGTGATGGGGCTTTGGGAGATCTTTAATAATTTTTAACCTTTTTTCAAACTGTTTCACTTTTTCCCCCAGGGGATCCCCCCCCCCCCCCAAGTGATCAGTTAATTACTTTAGTGTAATATACTGCAATACCAATGTATTGCAGCATATTACATAATGAGCCTATGCATTCCTCATAGGCTGACAGTAGCATAATCGAAAAGGCATTCACTTCCAGGAGCCCTGAGGTCCTTCACAGGGCTGCCATAGACCTGCAGGGTACCCTGTACTGCTCCATAGACCCCAGTGTCTATGGGGTTAAACAGCCAGGATCACAAGTACTTCGATCTCAGCTGTTAGTGCAGGAGCCCGGCTGTCACACCACCGAGCTACCGCAGCTAAGAACTTCTGGAGAGGTTTCACTGTGTGTGTGTGTATACATATATTTATGTGTTTATTTCTTTGGTAGTCCTCAAATGGTAGCAATAAAAACTTCAGTTCATCTCACAAAAAATTATGTCTTACATAGCTCCATAACTGAAAATGTGCTCCATAATTTTTAAAATGTGTTAAAACACCAAACCAAAGAATAAAGCAGACATATCATTTGGAATGCACATTGAAAGTCGTAAAAACACAGGGAAGTGACACAAATGTGTTTTTCGACAATTTCACCACATTTCAACTTTTTTGCCCGCTTCTCAGTACACAGCAAGGAATAGTAAATAATGACACTAAGAAGTAAGATTTGTTACAGAGAATATAAACCTGCAGCTCTGTACACAGAAATTTTTTTTAAATAATTCATTTTTGAAGGTGATGAGCAAAAAATGAATGAAAAAACGCTTTGTCATTAAGGGGTTAATGCAATGATAGGAATCAAGGCAATATTAGTATGTCCTAAAGGAAATCTACCATTTGTTTTTATGCATTATGAACCAAAAATACCATGAGAATTCTGTAGCTACACTGATGCAGAAACACATCTTGTTTAGGGCGCATACACACGTTGCGTTTGCATTCAGTTTTGAAACGCATGACAATGGCGGAGGATAGGTGATTTGCCCAATTACATTACTGTTAACATTTGCGATTAGAAAACACATAGTAAATGCGATGTTTATGCATGTGTTTTGTTAAAGCGTGTGTGAACATCACGTTACCAAATGTAAAAAGTAATGTAATTAGGCAAATCACCTCTCTTCAGCTGTTGTAATGTGTTTCAAAACCCAAGAAAACGCAACATGTGAACACGCCCTTAATCCCTGAACCGAGTGGATTTGCTGAAAAACTATTATAAAATTATGACAATGAGGCTCCTGTGGCTGGCTCAGGATGTGGTCACACGTTGCGTTTTGTTGGCAGTTAACGCGTGCGTTTTTAAACAGCTGAAGAGGAGATTTGCCTAATTACATTGTTATCAACATTGCATTTACAAAACGCATGCGTTTGTTATTGCTTTGTTAACACATACATTAACCCCTAGGCGCACCAGGACGTTATAGTACGTCCCCGGGGCTAGATGCTTAGTGCACGGGGACGTTCTATAACGTCCTGCTTCTGGCACCGGCTCACGAACGGAGCCGGTACCAGAAGCAGCGGCTGTCAGCTGTCTAGTACAGCTGACAGCCTGCGCTAACACCCGCGATCGGAGCCGGCTCAGATCGCGGGTGTTAACCCCTTACACGCCGCGGTCAAACATGACCGCGGCGTGTAAGGGTGTTTGCGCTGTGGATCGGATCCCCCGTGCCGCTTACCGGGGGATCCGATCCACTTCTGGGCAGCTCCGAGGACTGGCATGTGCCCCGGAGCTGCCCGGTCTCCATGGCAGTCAGACCCCTTCCGGGTCTGACTGTAAACTGTCTGAGCATGCGCAAGCTTGCTCAGACAGTTTACACTGCTCTACAATAAAATAGTATTGTAGAGCAGTGTATTGAACTTAAACCAGTGATCAGAGCATCACTGGTTCAAGTTCAAGTATGTATAAGTAAAAATATGCAAAAACACTTAACACTACACATTATAATAAATAAAAAATAAATACATAAAAGCCCCTAAAATGTCACTTTCCCATAAAAACACTTAATAAAGTATAAAAAACACAAAAACACAAAAAAACCCGCATATTTGGTATTGCCGCGTCCGTAACAATCTGTATAATAAAACAGAATCGTTACTGGACCCGCACGGTACACGCTGTAGAAAAAAAAAACGCAAAAACGTTCCGAAAAAAGAATTTTTAATTAATACCCTATAAAAAATGCTCTAAAAAGTAATTTAAAAAATGTTATGCACTCCAAAATAAGCCCACTAAAAAGAACAACTCTTCTCGCAAAAAATAAGCCCCTAACTAGATTTGTCAGCCGAAAAATAAAAAAGTTATGCATATGAAAAGATGATGATGCTAAAATGAACAAGATTTTCTCCAAATTGGTTTTTATTCAGTACAATTGAATAAAATATACAAAACCCCCACATATTTGGTATCCCTGCGTCCGTAACAATCTGCATAATAAAACAGAATCGTTATTAGATCCGCAAAGTTAACCCCGTAAAAAACAAAACAAAAAAAAGCTCCAGAAAAAAGATCATTTTCAATTAATACCCTATAAAAATGCTCTAAAAAGGGATTTAAAAAACGTTATGCACTCTAAAATAAGACCACTAAAAAGAACAATCCTTCTCGCAAAAAATAAGCCCTTAAACAGATTTGTGAGGCGAAAAATAAAAAAGTTATGCATATGAAAGACGGTGATGCTAAAAGTAACAACATTTTTGCCAAATTACTTTTTATGCACTAAAAATGGGAAAAAAATAAAAAATCTATATAAATGAGGTCTTTTTGTAATCGTGGCGACCCATAGAATAAAAATAATATACTATTTTTATGGTATGGTAAACAGACAAAAAACCCCATAAAAATCTTCCTGAAAAGTGATGATTTTCATTTCCTCCACCAACAAAGAGTTAATAAAATCTCACCAATTAGCCTATAGATTCCCCCAAATTACGTACCAGAAAAGTGCATCTCATGTGGCAAAATAAATAAGCCCCTATAGGTCCACATTAAAAAAAGAAAAAAATTATAGCCTGTACAATGTGACATAGCAAATCTGATCTGGATGGCGCCTCCATCCCTTCTATGCCCTTCTACGCCCATACAGCAGGTTACCACCACATATAGAGTATCCGTGTACTCGGGAGAAATTGGGTAACAAACTTTGTGGAGCCTTTATTCATTTAATCCATTGTAAATGTTTAATTTTCCACCCAAAATGAGTGTATTGTGAAAAAATATTACAATTTGCAGACTGCACCTCCATTTTGTTTTAACCCCTATAAAACACTTAAAGGGTTAACAAACTTCTTAAAAGTGGTTTTTCATACGTTGAGGTGTGTAGTTTCCACAATGGGGTAATTTACGAGTCCCACTATTATTTAGGCCTCTCAGTGTCAATTAGAAGTTGAGCAGGTCCATCTAAATACAGGTTTTGGTGATTTTACAAAAAATTTGAAAAATGATACCTAAATTCTGAGCCTCATAACATTCTAGTAAAATATGTGGAATCTTAAAAAACCATGGCAACATAAAGCAGACATTTGGGAAATGTAAGTTATGAATTTATTTGGGAGCTATGACTATCTGCATCAAAAGTAGAGAATTTAGAACGTTGAAAATAAAGAATTTTTCCAAATTTTTGCCAAATTTAGTTTTTTTTCATAACTAAACACAAAAGATATCATCCAAATTTTTAAACTAATTTGAAGTACAATGTGTCACGAGAAAACAATCTCAAAATCCCCTGGATATCTCATAGCGTTTCAAAACTATAACCACTTATAGTGACACAGGTCAGATTTGAAGAATGGGGCCGCGTCCTTAAGGCCAAAATAGGCTGTGTCCCCTAGGGCAGTGATGGTGAACCTTTTAGAGACAGAGCGCCCAAACTACAACCAAAACCCACTTATATGTCGCACAGTGCCGACATCACAATTTAAGCAGTAACTTATTGATCTCTGCTGTATCACAGGTTTCAATCGTATTTGCATCCTGAGTACATCAATACAATAGAAAGAAGATGGAGAAATTTGGATTGTAGCTTCCTTTCAGGGTCTCCTGAAGAGGAAAAATCAGGGGACCCAGAGCAGGAGCTCCAATGACAATCCATCTCTATCTACACCTTCTCACTTCTGCTGTAGTCCTGGCAGCCAAGGATTTCACTTTAAAATGGTGCTGAGCATGGCACGTCCTGGGCCGTCTTGGACCACAGGAGCCTTGAGTCCTGTCTGGCAAACTCTGTGCTTGGGTAAAGACCTGGGTGCCCACAGAAAGGGCTTTGAGTGCCACCTCTGGCACCCGTGCCATAGGTTCGCCACCACTGCCCTAGGGGTTAACATTGCGCAATGCTTGCATTTTGTAAACACAATGTTGACAACAATCTAAACAGGCAATTTTCCTCAGCTGTTTTAATAAGCATACGTTAAACGCAAACAAAACGCAATGTGTGACTGCAGAGCTTCTTTTCACCCCAATTATGCACTGCTCCCGCCCAGCATAGGCCAAGAATATGTCATCACTGAGTTGTCCCAGACAGGCAGAAGCAATCGATCGCTGCACCATTCTCCAGCTGCTGTCTATGAGTCATCCAGCTCAGGTTGATTAGAACTGTCTAGACAGTCCAGGAAGCTCTGTATGTAATGTGTTTATGTAGGCAGCCAGCTTTTCCTGAATTTGACAATTGTTTTTTTCTGCAAAACCACTCTGCTCAGGGATTACACAAGATTTGTTTCTGCATCAGTGTCCCTACCGCATTCTCAAAGTAGGTTTGCTTCATCAAGCAAAAAAACAAATGGTTGATTTCCTTTAAAGACCTGTCATGGCCATTTAGGAGCCTAAGACAGCTACTAGTCATTACGGACCTGTTGTTTAGGGTTCCGAATCGACCTTTCTGAAGTCTGTACAGTGGGAATTTTAAAAAAATAAACTTTTATACCTACCTAGATGTGATTGACTTTCATTGGAAGATCACACAAGTTAAGCCAGAATTAAACCTTGGCTGCCATGCCGGCTTTGCTTGCCGAAATCTGCATGCACCAAGATAAATATAAAGTTTATTTTTTAAAAGAAAAACCACAGCACAAAAATACTTCAAGCTGATATGGAACACTAAACCACCATTCCATAAGGACCAGTGGGTGGTTTAGTGCCCCATATCGCCAAGCCAGGTTCCCTTTAATGAAATTAAATCATCATCCCCATTAATTGCTAATGGTGAAACCTGTACTTTTTTTTTTACTTCTGAAAAATTTTAGAACTAGATCACTGCACAGTCCCATTACTAATGCTCTTAACACTTAAACACAAGTTTTTACAAAAGTCTTACTGAATGAAACCCTCCGTTGTCACAAGTCTTCAATACACTTCCGGTTTCAGGCCTAGGCGACCTCCACCGCATTTGAACAGCTTTCGGGCAGGGCTTTAGCGGCTATTTTTTTTGAAAACCTAAATAGATGTGCATCAGCGCGGGTACTAAGCGACCCTCCTACTATACGTCATGAAGATTTCAGGAGAAGATTTTTTTTTTTCAACAACTTTATTGTTAATCCTTACTCTACGGACATCCCAGGAAGTTTTTTTTTTTTTTTTTAAACAATAGAATTAACTTTATTAAACAGCTATGAGTGGACATAGGCTGACAGTATTCTCAGCGTTTGTGATCCTGTGAATTGTTCTCCACTCCTGCTGCCCCGGTGACTGAGCGTCCTTCTACGTGACCATGCCGAGCAAGAAGAAGAAGTATAACGCTCGTTTCCCGCCGGTAGGTTTGCGGCCTAGTGTTTGAGAATCTCTCGCAGTGCATTTTTCTCATGCCCGGAAATGCCTGTGCCCTTCATAGGTTATTGTCGTTCTTCTAATTGATGCACTTTGTGAGTGAGACGTGTGTATGCTTTGCGGTATTCGCCATCTGTGCTTCCCCTTCCTTTTTCTATGAACGCTGCAGAAATCTTTGCCGCACTGCGTTGGCGACTGCTTTAGTTGAGCTATTGCCGTGTGCGTTAAGCCTGCGTTTTCAGCCGTCCTTATGTATGGTTGTTTTAGTTGCATATGGCTTCCATTCAACTGAGCTGGCATGTGGATTTGGTCTATACTTCTATATATTCATCCTCTCATTGCTTTCCAGCATTGCCTGGCTAATTCTTGGTGAATAGATTCAAAGGGAACCTGTCACCAACTTTTAAAGGAAACCTACCACTGCTGGCATGAAGCAATGACACCACTCCGTAGGCTATTTAATTCTGATGTCGGCAGATACTTTGGTTAAGCAGAGCGATCTTTAGTTAAGCTTAAAAAAAAACATTAACTCACATATGTAAATTAGCCCTCCGCTGCTACCCCTACGTCATTAGGAATCAGAAGGCATTGACAGACAGCTAATCAGTCACGCGCTAATCCTCACGTCCCGGCTATCTTTTAGAAAACTTTAATGCTGGCATATGTAAAAAAAAATTTTATGCGGCTACTGGGGCGTAAAGTAGCCGGACATGAGGCTACTAGTCGCGGCTACTCCACGCCCCAGTAGCCTCTTTACTCCGCCTACCATTTAAAGGAAACCTACCACTTGAAGTGGCAGGTTTCCGATGGCAATACCGAGCACCAGCTCAGGGTGAGCTGGTGCCGGAGCTTATTTTAGTTAGTGTTTTAAACGGCGGTATCGCGGTTTAAAACACTTTTTAAACTTTATAGCCGGCGCAGGCAGGTACGCGCTCGGCGCTTACCGTGCACGCGGCTACATAGGAAGTAAATGAGAGCCGCGCGCATGGTAAGCGCGGAGCACGTACCTCCATGCGCCGGCTATAAAGTTTAAAAAGTGTTTTAAACCGCTATACCGCCGTTTAAAACACTAACTAAAATAAGCTCCGGCACCAGCTCACCCTGAGCTGGTGCCCGGTATTGCCATCGGAAACCTGCCACTTCAAGTGGTAGGTTTCCTTTAATCTTCTTTTAATCCCTTGTCCGCGCAGCTCCTAGGCCGGAGCTACTGCGCATGCGCAGAAGGCCGCAGATGCCAGAGGACTTGGACTCGAGGAGCTGCGCGCCGAAGATTAAATGGTAGGCGGGAAGAGCAGTGCCGGGACCCTGCTCCAACAGTCTGAATAGATATCACGGTCAATGCTGTGACCGCTGGATCGATGAACCTGCAGAGGAGTGCCGTCTTCTTAGCAGGGGGCTCGGGCTGGACTGAGTAGATTCTTGTCATCTTATGCAGATGCCTGGGCTGACACCTCTAATGCACTGCAATACATGGTATTGCAGTGCATTAGTATGAACTAGTGATCTATGATCACTAGTTCATATGATAGTAATGTGAAATTTAAAAAAGGGGAAAAAAAAAAATAAAAAATTTATAAAAATGTCCAAAAAGCCCCTAACCCATATAAAACAAATTAAAAAAAGGGAAAAAAACACAACATTTTAGGTATCTAAATGTGTCCCAAAATGTCCAACTGTTATTCCTGCCGGTGAACCCCTTAACAAAAAAATGTGCTCAAATATTCAAATATCCGACACTTATCAACACTTTTTTGCTGTTTTGCAACACATAAAAAATTATGGAAAGGTCACACAGTCCCTAAAATGGTAATGACAATGTCAGCTCGTCCCAGAAAAAATTACACTAACTCTGTACCCCTTATTATGAAAAAGTTATTGAAGTCAGAATATTGTAAAGGTAATAATTTTTTGGGGGGTACATACATTTTTTAACGATTGGTAAAATCTACTAACACCTTATAAAATCTATATAAATTTAGTATCCCTGTGATTGTACCGAACCAAAGAATATATTAGAGATGCCATTTGGAATGTACAGTGAAAGACGTAAAAACGGAGCCCAAGAAAGTGGCACAAATGTGGTTTCTTGTCAATTTTACAGCATTTTGAGTTGTATTTCCACTTCCCAGTACAAGGGATGGAATATAAAATACCGTCACTAGGAAGTACAATTTGTTATGCAGAAAATAAGCCTTCGTACACTTCTTCTTTGTACACAAAAAATTTAAAAAGTTATTGATTTTTGAAAGTAGGGAGCGATAAACAGAAAGTAAAATGGAAAAAGCTCATCAGGGCCCAGGGGTTAATATGCCCCCTATACCACATGATAAAAAGTTTACATATTCTCTGGGATAAGTATTTGTGGTGCCTGAGGCCACGTTCACACGTGGTGTTTTGGTTACATTTGGAAACGCAATCCAAAGGCTCCACTGGTGATAACATATTTTGGTAACGTGTTTCCAACATGTTAACTAAACGCAAAGTAAATGCAATCTTGCCTCAACATGTGACCGTGGTGGAGCCTTTTGGATTTTGTTTCCAAAAGCAACCAAAATGCCACGTGTGAACAGAATTTTTTTTTTCAGCAAAACCACTCAGCTCAGGGATTAACTAAGATATGATCCTGCATCAGTGTAGCTACAGCATTCTCAAGGTCTGTTTGCTTCATACTGCATCAAATGGTATATTTCCTTTAATTTAAAAATTTGGATTATATCTTTTGTGTTTAGTTATGGAAAAAAACTGAAATTTGGTAAAAATTTTGAAAAATTCTTTATTTCCAAAGTTCTAGTCATAGCATCCAAAATTAATAATGACTTACATTTTCAAAATGTCTGCTTTATGTTGGCATGTTTTTTTTTTTTTTAAGATTCCATGTATTTTACTAGAATGTTATGAGGCTTTGAATTTGGGGGTCATTTTTAAATTTTTTTTTATATTTTTTGGTCTTTTATAGGGGTTAAAGCAAATTGGAAGAGCGTTCTACAAATTGTAATATTTATGGAAAATACATTCATTTTGGGCGGAAATGTAAACATTCATGGACTAAATGAAAAAAGGCTCCACAAAGTTTGATACCCAATTTCTCTTGAATGTGCTGATACCCCATATGTGGCGGTAACTTGCTGCAATTGCACACTGCCAGGCATGGAATAGAAGGAGCGCCATCCAGAGCAGATTCCCATAGTCCAGTGGTGGCGAACCTCTGGCATGGGTGCCAGAAGTGGCACTCAGAGCCCTTTGTGTGGGCACCCAGGCCTTCACACCAACAGAGAGTTTGCCAGACAGGACTCAAAGTTTCCTCCTGTGGTCCAAGACAGCCCAGGACATGCTATGCTCAGCGCCATTTTAAAGAAACATCCTTGGCTGCCAGGACTACAGGAGGAGCGAGAAGGTGTGACTAAAGATGGATTGTCATTGGAGCTCCTGCTCTGAGTCCCCTGATTCTTCCTCTTTAGGGAACCCTGGAGTGAAAATACAATCCAAATTTCCCCATCATCTTTCTATTGTATTGGTGAACTCAGGACGCCAATACGATTGAAACCTGTGATACAGCAGGGATCAATAAGTTACTGCCTAAATTGTCATGTTGGCACTTTGCGACGTATACATGGGTATTGGTTGTAGTTTGGACACTCTGTCTCCACAAGGTTCGCCATCGCTGCCATAGTCAAATTTTACAGGCTAAAAATGCTTACTGTATATACTCGAGTATAAGTCAACTCGAGAATAACCTGTGGTACCTTATTCTACCCCAAATAACTGAAAAAACTTAATGACTTGAATATAAGCCTAGGGTTGTGAATGCATTGGTCCCAGCCTCTCCCAGTAATGAAATGTCCATCCGCCCCAGCCCTGCATAAAGCCTTCTAACGGATTTTAAAAAAAGATTAAAAATATTAAACTTTAGAAAAAAAATCTTAAGAGGAAACGGCTATTGTTTCACCTGAGGGAGAATACTGCTCAGCAGATGTCAACTCCCAGGTCACATACATAGGCTATCATTTTCTTCTTTCTTTTGTGGACATATAGGGGCTTAATTTTTGCCACATGAGATGCACTTTTCTGGTACATAATTTGGGGGCATCTATAGCTAATTGTTACAGCCGCAGTGATATCAAATATGTGGGGGGTTTCTGTGTTTTTTACTGAATAAAAACTGATTTCGAGAAAATCTTATGCATCTGAAAAGATGGTGATGCTAAAATGAACAACTTGTTTTTTTCTTTTTCGGCTGATGAATATGGTTAATAAATTATTAACCCCTTAAGGACGCAGCCATTTTGTAGCTTAAGGCTCAGCCCGTTTTTTTGTTTTTTTTGTTTGTTTTTTTTAATTCTGACATGCGTCGCTTTATATGGTTATAACTTTTGAACACTGTTACTTATCTAAACGATTCTGAGATTGTGTTTGTTTTTTGTTTTTCACCCACATGTTGTACTTCATTTTAGTGGTAGATGTTGGATGATAAGTTTTGCATTTATTTACAAAAAAAAGAAAAAAATTATGAACTTTTTGAAAAATTCAAAATTTTCAAAATCATTGCGTTTTTTAGGCAGATAGATTTACCAACTAAATAAATAGCTGAATAACATTTCCCATATGTCTACTTTACATTTTCATAATTTTTGAAATGTCTGGATAATTTATTTTGATGTCACTCGGCTTACAAATCGAATATCGCTTTTTTGTATTTTCAGAATTGACTATTTTGGGGATAAATACAGTTTTGAATGAAATGTTACATATTTAATTTTCAAATCTGCACCCCTCAAGCTATCAGACACAGCTTTTACGAAGATATTAAGATGTTAACTCCTTGAGATCTTCATAATAATTGAATCAAAATGGAGGTGAAATTTAGAATGGTCAAATTGTGCCGGCTATACGTTCATTTAGCCCTAAAATTTACACAGTTCCAAAAGATAAAAAGAGAAAACCCACCATACAATTTGTTCTATAATTTCTCCCGAGTGCAGAGACCCCCCACATGTAGCCATTACATGTTTTATGGGCGCACAGCGAGGTGCAGAAGGGAAGGAGCACCCTACAGCTACCATGATTTTAATTTCCTCATTGGCCCCTTTTGTAGGCTATAAAATTTTCACTTTTTCGTTATTGGGGCCATGTGATGGCATTTTTTTTTTTTTTTTTTTTGCGGGATGAGATGCTTTTTCCAGTGTTAGCATTTTGGGGTTGGTATCCCCTATTGTTGAAACTTTAGGAACTTTTTTTTTTTTGAGTAGGCAGTAGTAGAAATGCATAAATTCTTTACTGGATTTTTTACTTTTTTTTTTTTTTTTTGGTGTTCACCGTTTAGCCTAATAATCATGTTATCTTTATTTTATGGGACGATACGATTACACCATACATGAATATTTTTTCTTATGTTTTACTAAATTTGTCAAATAAAACCCTAACGTGGGGAAAATCTATCATTTTCGTATTGCCATCTTCCAAGTGGCATAACATTGTTACTTTTTTGGCTACAGAGCTGGTTGATGGCTTGTTTTTTGCGGGACATGTTGTACTTTGTACCAGTATCATTCTGGAGTACCTATGTTTTCTTTATCACTTTTTATAACATCGGACCCCAGTGATGCCACAGCAACAATCAGCGCCCCCCAAAAACGATTGGGGGGGGGGGCGATCGTGGCCCCCGAGGCATGTTAGATTCCGCATTCGCGCTGAGCACGTCATTTAAACGGGTTAAGCGTCCGATATATATCAGGAAGGGGTTAAGAATTATCTTTTTTGTGGGGCTTTTTGCTGCATTTACCGTGCGGGTCCTGTTTACTATACTGATTTTTACGGACACGTCAATACCAAATATGGGACAGCCCCAGGGCAAGATGATAGGATCCCCCCATAAGCTGCACAGAGGATTCAATCCTTTCAGGGAAGACCCTTGCTTGCTTGACCGTGGCGTGTAAAGGGTCAACACTCACAATCGGAGACGCTCCAATATGCAGCTGACACCTCCTGCTTCTGATGCCTGCTCCGTTCGTGAGCCAGGGCCAAAAGCTGGACATAATGGAACGTCCCAGTGCAGGAAGGGGTCAAGTAAGATTATAACCACTTACAGTGATACAAATCAGTTTCTAAAAACAAGGGCATTTCAGAAAGGTGAAACATGGCTTCCACAACAAAGCGTTAATGACAAGGCCTTAAAAGGCTATGATAACTAGGCTTTTTTTTTTTTTTTTGTGACTTTGCAGAGATTAATGGGCATAACTGTTTTTTGCTGTGCTATAGTAAATATTGTTGCAACACTTCTTTTGTGTTTCATAGGGCTCATTTAAAAATAAACAATTGAGAAAAAATTTTCTATTAATTCAGGGACCAAGTTTTTTTTTTTTTTTTTTTTAATTTTACTTTTCAAATTACCGTATATACTCGAGTAGAAGCCAACCCGAGTATAAGCAGAGACCCCTAATTTTACCACCAAAAACTGGAAAAACCTATTGACTCGAGTATAAGCCGAAGGCGGAAAATGCATTGGTCGCAGTATATAGCCTGCCAGCCCCCCTGTAGCATTATAGCCTGCCAGCCCCACTTTGGTATACTGCCTGCCCAACCCCACATATAAAAAAAAAAAATACTTACATACTCCCTCTCCAGCGTTCCCAATGCTCAGCGCGGCTCCTGTTCTTTCTTCTCCTTGCCGTATTAGCTGGCAGAGAAGCGTTCCCATGATCTGCCGGCCAGTGCACACTATGATGAGATTTTTCAGCGCATTTTTTGTTTGTGCTGACAAATTCAATACGGTAATTCAAAATTAATATTGCAAATTCCCCAGGCTACAGGCCGGCAGGCATACATTTGCCGCAATGGAGAGGAGTGGTGACATGTCCTATCTTTTCCCCGTGTGAGGAGCGCGCCTGGCCTATGGGGGGGCGTGTGTACATCTCCCAACGGTCATGTGAATGTAGCCTTAGTGTGCAATGGTTGTTTTGATATAAGGTAAAAAGCAATGTTTCGCATAATATGGGTGCAGGATTTTTTTATGAATCTTTTAAGAAATATGAAAATGTATTTGTAGATTATTTTATATATATGTGCTTTTTGTATATATGTATGCTTTATTTCTGTATTATAATAATTATTATTTACATTACAACCTCTTTGTCGACAGATGTCTTGAGCAAAGTTCTGAGTCATGTGACTGCTGCTACCTCCATTCACTGTAAAGCGCTCATTCAGTGTTATGTAGTGAGTAAGGAGTAGACAGAGGTGGTAATAAACCAATTCTGCCTTCGTTCTAGGTCTCTTGCTTAGTCTGAAAGCCAGAGGCGCGTCCTGTGATCTGTGCAGGAGAAACTGTTCTTGGTACACCCCTCCAAGCATTGCTTAGACTGAGCCTTGTGTACTGGACTGTATAGGGGCCAGTGATCACAAATTGTGCATTGTGAACCCCATAGAGGTTTATGGCACTGTGTTTAAGCCAGGCAGCCGCAGTGCATTATATAGGGCAATGTTCTTCTATGTGGCCTGATTTTTCTCTTGCATAAAGTTAACCTTGTAACCTTGGTTTATATGGTTAATAAAGTCTAAATTTTTTTTTTTGTGCTATCTCTGTAGGCAAGGATCAAGAAGATTATGCAGACTGACGAAGAAATAGGCAAAGTTGCAGCAGCTGTTCCTGTCATAATTTGTATCCTTTTGAGTATATTGGTGTTTGGACATTTTATATTCCGCACCTAACCTTTCAAGAAACGTTGCGTCAATCAGTAGTAAAGTGTGAGTACATAGGGAGTAACGCTATTTCTTGCCAATATATACATAGCCTGTATTCTGCAATCTCTAGCAGTTTTTCCTCTGCAGACTCTTGATGCTTAGTGCAAAGTTTATGGAGACAGACAGACTGTATAGAGGCTCCAGTGATTGGGAGCTGAACACCATTAGCTCTCACATCCACTATACAGTGTCTACATTTTGTTCTGCACATTGCAGGTTTTCTGACCACTGCTGTTGATGTTGGTTCATGAGGGCCCAAAGTGTCTTGTTTCCACCAAGCTATTAATACTGATCCTAAGGATAGGTGATTTCTTAATCCTAGACAACCTTTTTAAATCTGTTGCTTCAGTGTCCTCCACCCCTCTACAATATTTAAGTGTTTTGACTATAGGTTGATTTATTAGCATCTCAATTTATACATTTTTTTTTTTTAACTTTGGAAAATCTGCACAAAATATTCAGTTGTTTCGTACCCTGCATGATATAGGAAGAAATATATTTTACGCGTGGGGTGCAGAAATTGTAATATGAAGCATACCTTACCCCTAGGATTTTTTTCCTTTATTTCAAGTTTATCTGCCTCTGATGTATCTGCTGGTCTTGTCCCCATATAAAATTTTATGGCACTGATAAATTACACGCTCTTATCTGTTATTACGCATTATTTAACGCCTTAACATTTGTATAGCCCGTGCCCTTGAGCTGTTCCTTGAGTCGCTGCTGAAGAAAGCTTGTCAGGTGACACAATCTCGAAGTGCAAAGACTATGACTACTTCACATCTGTGAGTTTTGCTTTCCAAACTTGATAATTAAAGGGGTACTTCAGACTGAGCTGCAGTACCAGGTACAGATAATAAAGACTAAGGCTACATTCACACAAACATATGGGCGGCGTATATACTTCCCCCATACACGGCAATGGGCGCACGGCGCCGTACGGGATCGCTAAGGTGCGGTACCGTACTGTTCTGTAGCCGGGAGAAAGGACATGTCCTATCTTTCCCTGTAATACGGCGCCGCGCACCACATATCGCTGTGGAGAGGGGCGTGTGCCTCCTCTCCCTGGCGCCGACGTGTATGTAGCTGTGAATGTAGCTTAAGGGTGGATTCAATTGGTGTTTTCCTTAATTATTTGTCACTGAAGCCAATTTGGCTTATGGACACGCACAGATTGGTTCTCTCTTTCTGTTCGGTGGTTAAAGTAAAAAAATCTAATTGTGTGAAAAAGCACATTTAGAAGAATAGTCCAGTAAGGCGGGAAACGCCAATGTGAAAGCGCCCATTGGACTAGTTCACATCTCTGTTAGGTTTTCATATTTTTTTTTCATCCATTATTATTAGGGTTGCACTGATACCAAAATTTGATATCTGGAAAAGTATCACTATACTTGATGCCGATACAATACTTAACACTAAGAGAAAAAATCGTTATCTGAATTTAAAATGTTAAAATGCACAAAAATCTGGTTGTTGCTGCTGGAGCACACCTAATCCTTTGATCACAAGTTTAGGTCTGTCTTGTGAAGGACACATAGGTGCATAAGCCGTTTAATATAATAGAAAAGTGATCAGAGCTGTGTGATACTAACTGCTTGTGCACCTCATGCCCATCACATGACCATTGTTGATTTCTATCCACTGGAAGTAAGCATAGAAGTTTCTTTAGTGGGACAGCAAGCAGAGAGCTAGAAAACCGTGAGGTATTGATGCAGAAAGTATATTGGAAAATTGTGTAACTCAAACAGTATCTATTTTCAACGTTGTACCACCATTCATATAGTCACATTATCCATTTAAATTTCATATTTTGGTCATCTTGTTTTCATTCAAAAATTGATAATTCGGGATGGGGTTATAGTCATTTATATGGCTGCTTCCATTTATTACCTGGAACTTCGAATGAAGCATGGACTGGGTAAACTTGTCTTCAGGCTTCTAGCTCAGCAGAAGGGGTTAACTGCAGGAATGATGCTCTGTCACGGGATCCCTACACCATGCTGTACAGAGGAGATATTTACCAGCTCCTGTCACCAGAAAGGTTCAGGGGAGGAACAGGGGCTCCTTCATCAATGAGCCATGGAGTGCGAAGAGAACAGTTGCCTTCCTCACATGTAGCAGAGGCCTTCCTGCACAGACACTCTGCTTTCTACACTTTTTGTGGGCACTGTCGGTGAGAGAGTGAGCCGGCAAAAAGCTGTTAAGGTCCTGCAGTCACTGCCGTTTCCGGTCTGTGTTGGAGTGATGTGCACAGTACAGTACAGCATAAATATCCACAGATGGAGGTTCATATGTTCTTGTATGTCCATGAGCAATCACCCTGCTAGGACCTTTATCTTATATTCAAGAATACTATCTTAAGATCTTGGCAGGGCAGTTGCTCATGGACAGATAAGATCATATGACCTTCCATCTGCAGCCATTTTATGGTCAGGAAAATATGGCTGATGAGGTAAAAAAGCAAGAGGCTTCAATTTACATATCAATAAGCAAAAGTCTTAACAGACATATTGGTAAATTACCGGTACCCAATATGCTGCCCCTCGCAATTAAAGTTGCCAACCCCTTTTTAAGATTTTATTTTCTTATAAAGAACCCTTATAAAATGTTACTAAATGAAATGCAAAGATGCTACAGGCACGCCACCAGGATGGTATAAACAAAGAAACTGAACCTGCACCATCGTTCACCGGTGTGGACTGTAACACCTAGCTAATGTAATGTAGCTAATACATGGTAATCAATGGTGACCATGGCATCCACGTGATTAGCTGGAATTGCAGAAATTACTTTATCATACCCTTATGATCTTCTAGAACTTTTTTGTTTATATATTATTTAAATATATGATTTTCTTTTGAAATGGCTATATTTAGCTAAAAACTCTTAGAAATGATCAATAGACTAATGGTTCATGCAACAGTAATGTGTTTTTGCTTTTTTCATTTTAGAAACCTTAATCCTATTTTATTTTCTCAGGAAACAGTGCATAGAGCTGGAACAGCAATTTGATTTCTTAAAGGATCTTGTTGCCACTGTCCCAGATATGCAGGGAGAGAATGAAGACAATCACACAGAAGGGGAGAGGGTATCACGGAGGTAGATTTCTTTTTAACTCCTTATAAGAAAAGCCCTTTTTTTTTTCATTTTCATTTCTGCATTGCCATCCTTCACTCCCCACTTTAGAAAAATAAGTGCATAACTTTTTTACATTTTTCTGTGTACAAAGCTGGATGAGGGCTTATTTTCTGCGTAACAAATTGTGCTGGTGATGCTATTTAATATTGCATGCCGTTTACTGTGAAACTGTCAATTTCACCACTTTAGAATTTTTATTTCAAACACATTTGAACCATTTTGTTTTTGGCCTTGTTTTTACGGCTTTCACAGTCCGCTCCAAATGACGCCTACCCTTTATTCTTTCAGTTGGTATGATCACGGGGCTATAAAATTTTATATCCATTTTAGTAGATTTTTTTAAAAAATGTGTCTCTCTTATACAAAAAATTCTTAGTTTTGACATTTTTTGAGGTACTATAGCAAAATGCAAGACTGAGTTCTGATTACCAATCATGTGAGTTTCCATGGAAATGCCAATGTGATCTAGCCGATGCCTTCCTGCCCCTGTGTGCAATGTTTGCGTTTCTAAATGAAATGCAAGTGCCACATGTGACCGTGTACACAAGGCTTCCTAGGCTTACCCTCTGTGCAGGAACACCGGTCATGTGAGTGCTGTGTGTTTTCTGAGCAGGAAAATATTGCACAAAGTAATGTGTGTTTTGTGTTCCATCCTGCTAACGCAACCAGTTGTGAAATGATCAAGCTAAAGGCAGGAATATGTTCCATTAGGATAGTAACTTATGTTGGGAGGATGAGAAGAGGTTAAACATGGTAAACATGGGCTTCCTTTTACTTTCTATTAGGGGTCGAAAACCAGGAAGCAGTCGAAAGAATGGAGGTACAGCAATGAAAGGAAAGGATAAAAAGCAGTCCGAAACAGACTCTGAGCAAGAGGTGAGGAAACTTTGCTATAAACAGGAAAATTTGACAGAATTTTTGTTTTCCTTTTGTTTTGTTTTTTTGTGTATTCATTTATTTTGCGTTGAAACTATGCATGTAAAAAATGAGTGGACCCAAGGTTCGGATTCAGCTGCATCCCACGTGTCCTGGACCCGGGCAATCCAGCAAATTGATGCCCCCAGCTGCTAGCTGTGTCTGTGATTGGCTATTTAGAGTCTGCTCATCTCTAACCCCTGAATGACCAGGCCCTTTTTTGTTTTTTTTTTTATTTCCATTTTCACTCCCCACCTTCAAAAATCTATAACTTTTTTATTTTTAAACGTAAAGAGCTCGGTGATGGCTTGTTTTCTGTGTAACAAATTGCACTTCATAGTGATGGTATTGAATATTACATGTCATGTACAGGGAAGCAGGAAAAAAATACCAAATGCAGTGAAAATGGTAAAAAAAAACGCACCGTTTTCTCGTGGGCTTGGATTTTACGGCTTTCACTGTGCAGCCAAAATGAATTTTCTAATTTATTCTTTCGGTCGGTACGTTCACGGGGATGCCAAATTGGTATAGGTTTTATAATGTTTTCATACATTTACAAAAATGAAAACCTCCTGTATAAAACAATTTTTTTTGTTATTTTGCCATCTTCTGGCGCTAATAACTTTTTTATACTTTGGTGTACAGAACTGTGGGTGGTGAGCCCTCTCCATGTACGCTCGTTGTTAAGGGGTTAAGGAGTTAAAGGATAAATACCACTAGGAGGAAGGATAGTAAACCAAGCACACTGAAAAACTGGCGTGTGCCCCCTCTGGCAGGATTCACTCTTCTTGTAGCTTCTTATGCCCTTGCTTTTCAGAAAAAAGACTGTGTAAAAATTATTAAAATGAGCCTGAAGGGCTCATCTAATACCTTTGGAACCCCGATCCCCTGAAGCTGATTTTCATAATTTTTTTTGTGGCAAACCGTGCATGATAAGCTAAAAGAACAGCAGATCCTGCCAAAGGGAGCACACACCACCATGTAAGTGTTCTTGGTTTACAATTCTTCATCCTGGTGATAGATGGCCTTTAATTTTAGTTAAATGGTGTTTTTATTAACCTTATTGGTGGCAGCTGTTTTAATGGAGTCCGATAAAACGGTTTATGGCAAACTTTTCAATACCAAAAAGACACTGTTTTGGAAGTTAACCACACACTTACTATTGACAGGAGGATACTGAAGGCACAGAGACAGAAGGCGAAGAAGAATCGTGTCCTGCTCCTGCTGCAAACACTCAATCACAAGCCTCATTTCAAAGGTAATGTATGTGGAATAATAAATGGAACAGGTTTTATCCCATGCTAGTGCGCAGCTAGTAGTTTTTGTTTTTTTGTTTTTTTACCTGTCCAGTCAAGGCTATACATTAATTGCAGGACTGAGATCTACAGTGTAGTAAAAATCACAATTCCTAAAGAGCTATTTGGGATGGATTTGCACATTGGGAGAGATTTATTATGCCTTCTCCACTAGTTTTCCTGCTTTTCTGACCCACATACCACTTTCATTTACACCTTGACTTGTAGTAAAGCAGCAGAGCCTATAATAGAAATCTCCACCATATCAGACCTGGTCTTGGGTCCAAACTGGCGGAGATTGTACCCAAATCTACTAAGTGGCCAAAACCTCTTAGAAAATATGAGCACCACAGCCCCATTAGCGTCAATTTTAAGACTGGTATTTAATAAATTCCCCTCTATTGAATCTAGCAAATTGATTGCTGTTAAAAGCAGTTTGGTGATGCCCACACAATTTTTCATCCATATAGCATTTTTCTGTGCAGCTGATTTTGACCATGTCACGGTTGTAAACTGTGGGCTCAGACGTATGATTGCTAACTTTTCAACACATTTTGCATAAATGAATAGTACTAGTGAATATAGGAAACATGTGATGCATTATGTATTTGAGGAAGAAGCTGCTTCCTTAATTTACTGGGTTTTTCTCATGTGCCCTCCTTCCCTGATAAATTCATAGAATTATAAGCGAAAGTGAATTTCCTCTTACCATCAAGGTAAAACCTGATTCCCTGTATCATTCACAAGATATATTACAGTATGTACCTTTTAAAAATACTGTATTTCCTCTTTGCGGTGCAGTCACCCTTTACCCAGTAACAGCTCTGAGCATTTGTAGATGGTCCTTTCTGACATTTAGCCTTCAGTAGATGTTCACTTGATTACACATCTGTTTACTTTAGCTATAGAGGTTTTAAAGGAAATCTACCACCAGGATCAAGGATTGTAAACAAGCACACTGACATATTGGTGTGTTCCCCTCTGGTAGGATCTTCTCTTCTTTAAGCTTCCTACTCCCTTCTTTTTAAGAAAAGAAAAAGGCTTTAAACGTATGCAAATGAGCCCAAGGGGCTCCAGGCTCCTTAACATGCATGCCTTTTTTTGTAAAAACCAGGGCATAAGAAGCTAAAAGAATAGCACATCCTGCCAGAGGGGACACACACCAGCATGTCAGTATGCTTGGTTTACAATCCTTGATCCTGGTGGTAGATGGCCTTTAAATTTGTGTCTTAATAGGTAGATTTCTAATAAGTTTCCTTTAAGGTTGATCTGATGATAGATGGCTAGTAACATGCTAAACTATAACATGCTAAACTATAATCTATTTTTACCTTATCCTAAAATACTTCATAAACTAAACTGTCGATAATTAGCATATTTGCTAGATAAAAGGTAGAGGCTACTTGGGCTTGGAGTAACCATTGCTCCCATGCCATATCAGCTAGATAAAGTTAAGTTTAGGAAGCATTTTAATAATTGTTAAATATAGATTAGATCTTGGCATGTTACTAGCACCTACCATCTGATCTACCTCAATAGGTAGCTTAAAATCCTTCATCCTGGTGGTATCAGAAATCTAAGCACACTTGCGTGTTGTTGTGTTCCCCTTCTGCCAGGATCCGCACAAATGTTAGCCTCTTATGCCCAGGTTTTTACAATAAAATGCTTTAAAATAATGCGGATGAAAATGACTGTTTACAGGCTCCATTGCTGTTAACCCCTCAGGTTCATTTGCATAATGAACCTGAGGGGTTAACAGCAATGGACATAAGAAGCTAAAAGAAGATCAGATCCTACCAGAGCATCTACCAGAATGTAAGTGTGTTTGGTTTGCAATCCTTGTTCCTGGTGATAGATTACCTTTAAACAAATGAGAACTTCTCATTTAAAACAGGAATTTTCTAATGCTAATTCACATTTTGATTTTTTTTTTCTTTTCCAGTACCCCCCCAGCCCCATCCTTTCTACATTTTCATTCTGTACCAGTCATGCCCTCAGCACCTTCTGCGTTGCCCACTATGCCGGCCCCGTCGCTGCCTGCTGGCTGTGACGAGGAGGAAGATTATGACTCGTAGCGGCTGGACAAACCAATTCAAATTCCGTTTTCATTTATTTGCTTATTTTGGTTTTGTTCTTTTATTTTGGTTTTTAAATTGGGCCTGGAGGTCCGAGGTGGGGTGGGTGGGTGGGCTCAATGTGTTCTTAAGTTTATTAAAAAAGGAGGTGGAGGAAACGGATGTTTGTTGTTATTTAAGTAGTGCATAGTTAATAGAGATGGTTGTCAATCAGAACATATCTTTCAGAAAAAACTTTGAAAAGGCTCTTTGAAGGGGTTCTCTCAAGAAGGTCAATGATGGATAAATGTCTCATTATTTGGGTGCAAACCAGTAGCCTTGAACAGTGGTAACACAGACCCTATTATGCTAGTTGTCTACCGAACTTGGCACTTTGCTGGGAACCCTAATGAGCTAATTTTTGCCCATTCCGTGTTAAGTTCATAAATGTCCTTTTTGGGACAACCCCCTAATCCACTATAGAAATGTCAAGCAATGTAAATAAAGGATTGGTGGATTCAACATGCCAACTATCTGGCTAGTTTATTGGGAGATAAAGGTTTGTTTATATGTAGACAGTTTGATCCAGACAAGATCTTCATTGAAAAACAGCACCTGACAATAATGAGGAATAGTCTTCAGTCTGTCCAGTTGTTTGTAAATTTTAAAGAAGAAAAAAAAAAACACCAAAAAAAAAAACTTTTGTTCGATTAACATTCTTTAACTAGGCTGTAAGTAGCAGAGCTTTGTAAAAAGGTATGCAGATTAATCAATTGGCGTTCGCACTGCGGTTAAGTGGGGAAGTGACTTGCATCAGTGGTATTAACCTTTTAAATGCTGGCGGCAGTCTCCATCTTGGCTCAAAACCACTCCCTCCGGATGTCAGCTGGTGATCAGGCTGATGAGTGGCGTTCCTGCCTCATGCCTTCGCTAAATCCTTCAATGTTTTATGAATCAAACTTCACAACCCACAATTCAATTCTATGCAGCACAGCCCGCCTCTCAGATAATGGGAGGGCCATTCGTCATATGCAGGCAAACATTAAATTTACCCCTGTGTCTCTAGATGAATGTAAAAGTGGCCATATGTGAACAGAGTGGAGTTGCTGCTGTTAAGACTTTCTTACATGACAGCTACAGATCAGTGGCTTTTTCTGTTGATAACGAGGGCACAAGGCATTATGGGAAGTATTGCCAGTTTGCACTAGCCAAAGTTGTATGGCAGACAGAAAAAGGAATTACCCCTCCACTTTTGTGCATTTGATGATTAAAACTTCTTGGCAGTAATCAAGAAAAGAAAGATTCTATGTGTCTGGAAAGAAAAAGTGAGCAACATAAAATGGTTCTATTTCTTTTATAACTTGTTTGAAATCATTATGAAATTAAAGATGCAATTTAGATGTGATTTGTTTCCCAGAAATGCAGATTGAATTGCCATAGGGGAAACTATACAGATGTATGAATAGGAAAGACTGAAAAAAATAATCATTCAATCAAGTTGAATAAGACCACTGTTGGACAAATGGACAATAACCTCACAATCTATGACAGAAGTACATTTCCTACGGGTAAATTTACTCAGGGCATGAATCATGAGGATCACACATTTTCACCTAATGACAGGTTCCCATAGCGTTTTTTAATCTCCCAATTTGCTTTTATAATGTTACTGGTTCCAATTATTTTAAAATGTATACCTCAACTGCATTGTGTCCTGGGGGCATCCAAGTCCCTGCGTCCTCATCATTATCTCCTCTTTTCTCTGCTAGCTCTTCCTTGCTCGCTCCTGCAGATGTGAGCTGAAAGAAATTTGTTTGGAGCACGGGGTCATCCAACAGCTGCATGAGAGAGGAAGAAGGAATAGCTAGCAGAGGTTAGATAATGATGACACAGGGAATTGGACTGATAATTCCTTTATATAGCCCACACAGATTATGCAGAGTTTGCCAAATCGGTCCCTGTCCCCATGGGGCTCACAATATAATCAACCTACCAGTATGTTTTGGAGTGTGGGAAGTCCAGCTCTTCTGGCTCATGAATGGCTCCCTATAATTTCCTATTGGAAATTATTATTAAAAAGTCTATGGGAACCTGTCATTAGGTGGAAATGTGTGATCCTGATGACAGGTTCTGTTTAAAGTCTTTCATATCACTAAGGCTGCCTGCACAGGAATGTATGCTGTTCTCAATCTGCAGCAAACACAGGATCCTTGGCCTGTATTTGCAGTACGTATGTTGTAAGTTTCTGAGCCAAATGACAACAAAAATTGTCTGTCTTGGCCATTTTTTTTTTAAAGAATAACAAAAAAAAGGGGAAGGCTGGCAAATGATGACAGTAGCTTCTCCCAACTTCTTGGAAGGGTCAAATGATTGTGTTAAATAGAAACCTAACCGTAAATATGGACAACACAAGGTTGACACGTGTGGCATTCACATTTTTCAGGCAAAGACACAATGGGACCTGCTCTGAGTTTTCTACAGATTCTAAATGGATCTGTGGAAAACACTGATCCATTGAAATGAATGTGGCAATGAAGTGCCATTCCAAAAAAAAAAAAAAAAAACCCATTAGGGTTGATATATTTTGTGTTTTAGTTATTAAAAATATTTTGAGAAATTCTTCTTCTTTTCTGCAGGCTGATAGTTATACCACTGGAATATACTAACATTTGTATACAGCGGTAGACGGCTTACAAATCAAACTTTTTAGGATCCTTTTTTAAAAAATGATTTTAAAATACAAATTATTAGAATCCCCCTATGTCTTTCCCCCCCCCATTTTTTTTCAAAAGTACACCTTCAAACTACTAGACACTGCTTTTAGTAACATTTTTTTTAACCCTTTTAAGCGCTGCATAGTAATTAAAACAAAATGTTGTTGATTGCCCTGGAGTCCTGATCGGACCGAAGGGCTGTCATAGAAACAATCGGCACACCTACACTGCGCCCCTCCCCAACTCTCCACTGGTTGCCTAGCACACAAAGAATTCAATTTTAAATCCACTATTTAATAAATCCTCTATTTAACTGCTTTATTCTATTTCCACTTTCACAGCCAACACTACATATGCAACTTCCGCTAATAGCAAAGTTTGTCTATAAATTTTTATTTATAGACAAACTCACTCACTTCTGGAACTCCTACACTTATTTTATAATTCTCCATTTACTCAAACAGTCCATAAAAGCCTACCTTTTCCTACAAAAATATAACCTGTTCTAAAAAGTTCAGCAACTGTTTCAACATGGTCTCCACTCTATGTGGCTTGGCAGGAAGTTTGCTGTACAAACTTGCATTCCAAATCTATCATGTGAACAAACTGTTGCAAACCAACTCACAATTCTCCATTCTCTTCCCTGGCATAAGAAATTAAAGTATAACTACTAAACTAAAACATAACTTCTAGCAAAATTTAATAAATTAATAGTGCAGATGATATTGGTAAACTTTAAATATACTTTTGTTAAAGAGCTGATCTATCAGAATATAAATTCTGCTTTTCAGTACACGGCATAGAATATTAAAGGGGTTGTCCACTTTAAGAACATCAAACAAAAAATATCAATATATTGCTGTGATGAAAAGTTAACTTTTCTAATATACTTTCTGTATCAATTGTTTGCTGTTTTCTAGATATGTTTGCTGTCTTTCTATAGGGAGCTTTTCTGTTTACTCATGGTCATGTGATGTCATACAGGTGTTTGGCTTGTTCGCATCACACAACGATGATTACACTGTTTGTTATTACAAGCCGAAACACCTGGGTGACATCACATGACCATGGACCAGTGTTTATCTGTTACATGACCGCAAGCAGACAATGAGCGGAGATCTTGAAAACGGTGAAGAATTGATACTGAAAGTGTATTGGAAAAATTTATAACTTATCATTACACAAACAATATCAATTTATTTAGTGGAATTTGCTTTAAATACTGTCCCTAAGGACAATTGATTTGGGGGACGCTGTGGATGTTGTATTTTTGGACTTTTCAAAGGCATTTGACACCGTGCCACATAAAAGGTTGGTATATAAAATGAGACTGCTGGGAGTAGGAGAAAATCTGTGTATTTGGGTAAGTAATTGGCTTAGTGATAGAAAACAGAGGGTGGTCATTAATGGCACATTCTCAGATTGGGTTGATGTTACCAGTGGAGTGCCACAGGGGTCAGTATTGGGGCCACTTCTTTTTAATCTTTTTATTAATGACCTTGTAGTGGGTTTACACAGTCAAGTTTCAATATTTGCAGATGATACTAAGCTGTGTAAAGTAACAAATACTGAGGTCGATAGTTTAGCATTACAGAGGGATTTGTGGAAGCTTGAGGGATGGGCAGAGAAATGGTTGATGAGGTTTAATGTAGATAAATGTAAAGTTATGCACTTGGGCCATGGTAACAAAAAGTATAATTATGTTCTAAACGGTCAATTACTTAGTAAAACTGAAGCTGAAAAGGACTTGGGGGGTATTGGTGTATGGTAAACTTAATTTTAGTGACCAGAGCCAGGCGGCTGCTGCTAAAGCAAATAAAATAATGGGTTGTATCAAGAGAGGAATAGATTCTCATGATAAAGACATAGTTTTGCCCTTATACAAATCCCTGGTCAGACCACACATGGAATATTGTGTACAGTTTTGGGCACCAGTGTATAAAAAGGATATAGTAGAGCTGGAACGGGTGCAGAGGAGAGCAACCAGGATTATTAGGGGAATGGGGGAACTAGAATACACTGACAGATTAAAAAATTTGGGATTATTCAGTTTAGAAAAAAGACGACTGAGGGGAGACCTCATTACAATGTACAAATACCTGAACGGACAGTACAAGGATCTCTCCAAAGATCTTTTTATACCTAGGCCTGTGACCAGGACAAGGGGGCATCCTCTACGCCTACAGGAGAGGCGATTCTACCATCAACATAGACAAAGGTTCTTTACTGTAAGAACAGTGAGACTATGGAACTCTCTGCCGCAGGAGGTTGTTATGGCGGACTCTATGTACATGTTCAAGAGAGGCCTGGATGACTTTCTGGAGAGAAAAAATATCACGGGTTATGGGGATAAAACATTTATTTAATTCTTAAAGGTTGGACTTGATGGACTTGCGTCTCCTTCCAGCCTTATATACTATGATACTATGATGATACTATGAATTTGTCACGAAGAAAAAAAAAACCTCACACAGTTTTATACAAGGAAAAATAGGGCCAGGTCATTAAAGAAAATATAACATAAAAGTCAATGGATGATAAACAAGGGACACTTACTCATAGGTTCCTCGACTGTGGTTATTTTATATTTGTTAACCATGTGCTCCTTCCTTCTAAAATCAACTTTTACATTTATGCTAATGAATCAGAAAGGCTATGGCCGTGTTACTAAAGCCCTCTGTGTTCTGGCTTCACAGGCAGTTACACTGCAACAGCACATCTGAGTCTCAATCTCCCATCTGTTTGGGAAAAGGATAAGGCAAGGGAAAAGTTGTGAGTGTTTAAACTAAAATATAACTTTTATTAATTCATATAAAATAGTCTCATGTTCATTCGTGAGATATGTAAAAATCTAGTATGGCATCACCATACTTTATAATAACCAGTAGGCTGTAAGGTACCCGCCTAGGGCAGGTAAACAGGAGAGGGTCCCCTATTTCTTCCTGTTAATACTCCTGTTGACACTTAATGGCACTACTATTATATATGTAGAACGACGCTATTACTCGTCCATTAATTTAATGCTGCCATGCGATCTAACTAAGTAGCAAAGAGAATATAGAGTCTTGCCGTGCTTCCAGCTACAAGCTCACAGTTTGTAGCAAGTAGCTGTACAATGTCTTAAACTTATGCTGTGCCGTGGTATGGAGCAGCACTGTCTGAGAGTGTTTACTGAGTTTGTCCCTAATTCTGGCTTATCATAACAAAAAACTGTCCCGACACGTGTTTCGCCGGGTCACCTTGGCTTTTTCTAGGGGCGGCCAGCCTCGGCCGCTTTTTATGTTGTAATCTCTGAATGACAGCTAAGCCAGCCAATCAGAGTCACTGTTGATTCGATACTAGGAAACAATGTATCAAGAGTATTTGATTGTTTATAAATATTAGTAAAAATTACTTATCATCTGACAAGCATTGTTATTAATAGTTAAATGAATTTATGGTAGACCGATATAAGTCCATCTTTTTATGTAAACAGAACCTATAAATGGCAGGTAATTTAAATAAAACAGCCTAGATTTTTATCCATTTGCAACCTGAATGTATCAAACCTTTTTATCTTTTTTTTTTTTTTATCTATATTATTCTAGAAAGAAAAGAGGTGTTAAAATAATCCTTGTCAAGGCAAAGATAAACATTCACTGAGATTTGGGGATAGAATTGTTCTCCTCCCTAAAAAAGGACACTATTCACTGGGCAAAGTAAAGGGAGTATGAAGTGGTAAAACTTAACCTTTAATATACTTATTAAAATTCGAACCAATACAACAAATGTGTACCCACAGTGTAATCCCTACACCAAAAATGTGTTGATAAAAAGAAGCAATACTGGTGACCTCAGACCGCAGTAAGATAGGTTCTGCTAAAGGGCTGAGGTCCGTATATATACTAGTGGGGCTTGGTAATGTTAAGATAGCCGGGTAGAGTGCTGTAGCTCATGTCAGTCCGTTCCTTAGTTTAGTCTATGGACTGTGCTAGGCAGCAATAGGTCATTCTCTACCCCCCTAAAAGCTCTCCTCTAGATTTGATTAAAAAGATCCGACGCGTTTCCTGAGTACATTCATCAGGGATCAATACATGGATTCACTAGACCAGACGATAAGTGTGTGTCTGGTTCCTGAAAACACTGATATAGCGTATCTCCGCATTGATGGCAGCGGCTAGCGCCCGCGGGGAACGCCGGGTATATAAGGCTGACGCCACACCCACCTGTGTCATCACAGGGTGGCCGTCGACCAATGGGAGCGGGCCGAGAAGGCAGCTCCCTCCGCATTAGGTCCGCCCCCCCGCATCAGAGATGGTATGGCCAATGGAAGGCCAGAGGCTGGACCCAGCCTCCGGTCATGTGAGCACACGTCACCGGGGAGCCATAAGACCGCCCCGATTATGACGTGTGACGAGACCATTGGAGAAGTACGGGCGGAGGTAAACAAATCGGCACGGCCACATCCCGATATGTATTAGACACAGGGGAGTGGAGTAAATCAATAAACAAAGGACATATCGGGATGCTCATCACTTAGCACCCCCGGCGGAGATATTGTGTTCCACAGAACTACCACCTATAGCAAGTACAATAATAGACATGGATAGATGAAGGGGTTGCCGGTCCTGGCATGAACAAAGTAAAGCATACTAGTGGACGTATCTAAGAGACTGAAGGAAATGACAGAACATCTGCCAACCAGCTGTATTAGGGATCAGGGTGAGTATCTAGGATATACCTAGGATGAATAGGTGGACACCAGTGATAGACAGTATATATTGGTACCACATCGAGAGGATAATCGGTGTGGATCTAGGCATCTTAGTTCTATATAGCCCAGGCAACTATATTATAAGAAACTCGTAAAGGTCAGAGTCTCATTGAGACCCGCTGGCTCCATCGTTCTTAACGTGTAGATCCATCTAGTCTCTTTTTGACAGATGAGGCGATCCCAGTTGCCACCACGTTTTGGTGGTCTGATTTTTTCTATAACCTGGAAGACATTTAGGATCACTATGGTGTTTTTCCAGAAAATGTTTTGAGACTGGGGTCTCACGATGGTTTCTAATGTCGCCCATATGTTCTTGGATCCTCGTTTTTACGGGGCGGTAAGTTTTACCGACATAGTTGAGTGGGCATGGGCATGTGAGCATGTAGACCACTCCCTCCGTCCGGCAGTTGGCATACTCTCTGATCGTGAAAGACTCCCCCGTGCTCGCGCTACAAAACACATCCCCCAGGAGGACCAGAGGGCAGACATTGCAATTACCACATCTGAAGGTGCCAGGCCGAGTCGAGAGCCACGTCATGGCCATGCGTGCCGGTTCAAGGTGGCTATGTACTAATCTGTCCTGTATGTTCTTCCCCCTTCTGTATGTAATCGAGGGAACCGGTTGCAGGCATTCTTTGAGGTCTGCATCTTGTCTCAAGATACCCCAATATTTCTTTAGAATCTGCTTAATCAACTCTGCCTTTGCATCAAAAGTGCCAATTATGCGTAAGGCATTATCCTCCTCTCTCGTGCGTGGAACCAACAGATCTTCTCTCTTAGATGTAAGAGCATGAGGCTTTGCTAATGGTTCTTCTTGGGAACCCTCGTTCAGCCAGCCTGACGGTGAGGTCTCTGGATTGAGCCAGAAAGTCTTCCATTTGGCTGCAGTTGCGGCGTAATCTGAGGAACTGCCCCTTCGGTATGCCCTTCTTCAGGGGGACCGGGTGGCAGCTCTCCCAGCGCAATATACCAATATATACTGTCTATCACTGGTGTCCACCTATTCATCCTAGGTATATCCTAGATACTCACCCTGATCCCTAATACAGCTGGTTGGCAGATGTTCTGTCATTTCCTTCAGTCTCTTAGATACGTCCACTAGTATGCTTTACTTTGTTCATGCCAGGACCGGCAACCCCTTCATCTATCCATGTCTATTATTGTACTTGCTATAGGTGGTAGTTCTGTGGAACACAATATCTCCGCCGGGGGTGCTAAGTGATGAGCATCCCGATATGTCCTTTGTTTATTGATTTACTCCACTCCCCTGTGTCTAATACATATCGGGATGTGGCCGTGCCGATTTGTTTACCTCCGCCCGTACTTCTCCAATGGTCTCGTCACACGTCATAATCGGGGCGGTCTTATGGCTCCCCGGTGACGTGTGCTCACATGACCGGAGGCTGGGTCCAGCCTCTGGCCTTCCATTGGCCATACCATCTCTGATGCGGGGGGGCGGACCTAATGCGGAGGGAGCTGCCTTCTCGGCCCGCTCCCATTGGTCGACGGCCACCCTGTGATGACACAGGTGGGTGTGGCGTCAGCCTTATATACCCGGCGTTCCCCGCAGGCGCTAGCCGCTGCCATCAATGCGGAGATACGCTATATCAGTGTTTTCAGGAACCAGACACACACTTATCGTCTGGTCTAGTGAATCCATGTATTGATCCCTGATGAATGTACTCAGGAAACGCGTCGGATCTTTTTAATCAAATCTAGAGGAGAGCTTTTAGGGGGGTAGAGAATGACCTATTGCTGCCTAGCACAGTCCATAGACTAAACTAAGGAACGGACTGACATGAGCTACAGCACTCTACCCGGCTATCTTAACATTACCAAGCCCCACTAGTATATATACGGACCTCAGCCCTTTAGCAGAACCTATCTTTCTGCGGTCTGAGGTCACCAGTATTGCTTCTTTTTATCAACACATTTTTGGTGTAGGGATTACACTGTGGGTACACATTTGTTGTATTGGTTCGAATTTTAATAAGTATATTAAAGGTTAAGTTTTACCACTTCATACTCCCTTTACAAGGCAAAGATAAGTCTTTTCAGAAAACGCTCATTTTATAGAAATAACTTTATTCGAAAAGGAGAGAAGAGGTGTCATTAAGGCCATTATGCTTACCTTACATCCTTCTAGGTATCATAAAGTATTGTGATACTAGTGATGCCATACTAGATTTCTACATATCTCAAGAAAGAACATGACACTATTTTATATGAATTAATAAAAGTTATATTTGAACTCGAAACTTTTCCCTTCTCTTATCCTTTTTCCAAACAAGTGACAATTTCCTGTAGGTGGTGTACATCGTGAGTGTACTCAGTAGTGTGGCAACACAACCCCCTGTTTAACCATCACCCTCCCATCTGTTATCTTAGCCGCAGTGAGCACAGAATGGGAATGGGGGGCCAAAGTGTTCCCTCACAATGTCACTGATGTGCAGACGTAGAAAAACAAAAACTGCATTATGCACTGGTTTTTTTCTCACATGCAAACAATAGGCCTTCAAAGATGTCAATGGATCCTTAAAAAAAAAAATTATGGCAGCCTGTGAAGCTGCAGCACAGAGGGGATCTAGGAATCGTCCCTTGCAGCCTTTCAGGATCAAGTTGATTTTAAAAGGCAGGAAACCATGGTTAACAAATATACTGTGAGAAGATTACCACAGTCACAGGGCCTGGAACTATGAGTACGTGTCCCAGGTTTATTTTTTTTCCTTTAAGGGGTTAACCTGCTTTGCATATCTTTATGAGATGTACGGGACTACTGAATAGCAAAGTTTACTACTATCTCCAATACTATTCATTTCTGCTATAAGAAAGCACTTCAGTTTTAGTTTCATATTAAACCAACCAACTTGGATTAACTCACTATAGAGCCCCAAACTAAATGTACATTAGTAAAATAATTTGTCTATGCAACTGAAACTCCACCATAGGGCAGATTGACAAGAGTTTGCACTTTGTTGTTTTATGTCTGTTATGTTTCCGTTGTTCACATTCGCCAAAAAAAAAATAAGAAAATCAAGGTTTATTATTGGTTAGAAAAATTGGTTCCCAACATCATTAGTTGGAAAAAAAACGGATCTGTCATCAGTTTTTTTAAACTATTTTTTTTTTTTGCAGACTTCATAGACTTTTATGGCAGTGTGAAAAAATATAGATTCTAAAAATTCTAAAAAATAACGGATTCTAAAATTATTATCACAATGGATCAGTGGAAAAAATATTAAATGTCAAAAAACCCCTAGAAAACAATGGTTTAGGAAAGCTTCAGTGAAAATCACAGACTCACAGGGAGTATGACACGGTGGTGTCCAAAGGAATGATTTGAAAGATAATTACACGGCAAAATTTTGCCCATTGGCAAGAAAGGTATAATTTGTTGTATTTTTAAAAGACTGACTTATGAAAAAAAAATCTTTGCAGATTTAAAAAAATTGCTGGTTTTATTTAGGCAGTTGAAAACATATGAACTGAAATGCAGAAAGCAGATCATTGTCTGTTTTCGATGAAAAGCCATTAAAGTGCAAAAAAATAGTAGCATTCATTCATGCACAGTGTTGAGATTTTGAGGCTTTGAAAACCTCTTGAAAAGTTTTTAGGCATGTAGTAAACAAGTGTTTTACAGTTCCACAAAGATGAGTGCTCCCTGTCAGCCGCAGCATTCACTAAAGAGCTTTTTTTGGTCACTGACTATATTGCTGTTTTATAATCATTTTGATCATCAGGCATGCTTAATAGAACATTTTTGTTGGCGCCACATGAAACCATCCACAGGAGATTAGCAGGATTGCTGCATTGTGATGAGAAATTTCAGCCCTTCAAGATAATTCAATGGCTTTTTATGCATTTTGTACCATATGGAGAAATAATCCCATGTCCATATAATGATGAGCTTTTCTCAATCTTCTTGTAAAGTTCTTTTTCAGAATTTAGTTCCAAAATCTGAAAAGTTTAAAATCCAAGTTCTTTGTTTTTAACCGTGAACAGCTAAACAAGCCCACAACATGATACAAAAAAAGCAACAGTAAATGACTGATGCCAAAAATGCAATACTTAGTCCAATGTACTGAACAATAAGGGTCCAAAACGCAAAGAGGTACAGAACATCATGACACTGTCCATGGTATGAGAGGTAGTGACGAAAAACCCAAATACTTCCTAAAAGAGAAATACAAAGAGATTAATATAATACTCTTTTAAAATAGAATGACCACAATTTCATGTTAAACCATTAACTGGCTAATGTTTGAACCAAAGTTTATTGCCTTGTTATTGCTCTAAAGCAGGGGTCAGGAACCTTTTTGGCTGAGAGAGCCATGAACACGTCATATTTTAAAATGTAATTCTGTGAGAGCCATACAGTATGCACATTCCTACCAGTAGATAGGTAGCCATGGCACATGTCCCCCAGTAGATAGGTAGCCCCAGTACATGTCCCCCAGTAGATAGGTAGCCATGGCACATGTCCCCCAGTAGATAGGTAGCCCTAGTACATGTCCCCCAATAAATAGGTAGCCACCGCACATCCCCCCAATAGATAGGTAGCCACAACACATGCCCCCCTGTAGATAGTTAGCCCCATTACATATCCCCCAGTAAATGGGTAGCCACAGAACATGCCGCAAGTAGATAGGTACCCCAGTAGATAGATAGCCCCAGTACATGCCCCCCCAGTAGATAGGTAGCCCCAGTACATGCCCCCCAGTACATATGTAGCCACAGCACATGCACCCAAATAGACAGCTAGCCCCAGCACATGCCCCCAAGTAGATAGGTACCCACAGAACATGTCCCCTAGTATACTGGTAATCACGGCACATGCCCCCCTAGTAGATAGGTAGCACCATCACATGCCTGCTAGTAAATAGGTAGCCACAGCACATGCCCCCCAGTAGATAGGTAGCCCCAGTGCATGCCCCCCAGGAAATAGGTAGCCACAGAACATGCCACCAGTAGATAGGTAGCCCCAGTAGGTACCCCCAGTAAATAGGTAGGCACATCACATGGCCCCCAGTAACTAAGTAGCCACTGCACATACCGCCCCAATAGATAGTTAGCCCCAGCACATGCCCCCAGTAGATAGGTAGCTGCAGCACATGCACCCAGGCCCCAGTAGATAGGTAGTCACAGCACATGCCTCTCAGTAGACAGGTAGTGCAAGCACATACTTGCACCCAGTAGATAGGTAGCTCCAGCACATACCCCCAGTAGATAGGTAGTCACAGAAAAAAAGGGAATACTACCTGCTCTCCCTTCAGCAGCTTCTTATCACTCCCTCACTCTTCTCTATGACCCAGGCACCGCTGCCATCGTTGCTTAAGCAATGGATGAGTGGAGAGGAGTGGAGGGTTCTCTACTCTATGACACAGGTGCTGTCACCTAAGCAACGGTGTGGCGATGGCGCCTGGGTCACACAAAGGATACAGGCAGTGGTAACATCCCTGCCTGCATCCAGTGATCATCGCTGTGTGTGTCTTAGATGTACACACTGCCGATCCCTATTAATCAATGATTTATCAGAGAGCCAGATGCTGCCATTAAAAGAGCCACATATGGCTCCCGAGCCATAGGTTCCCTACCCCTGCTCTAAAGTCTTAGAGTTTATTAACATACTGCAGTCATATTGTTTTTTTAACTTTTTTCTGGTCATTTTTCAAGGATGGCAAGAAAAACTACAATAGAGCACATTCATTCAAAGTGCGTCTCGTGCTGGATGTCAAATCTGGCATAGTATTAAATTGTCTAATTGCAGTACCCGTATTTTCCGGACTATAAGGCGCACATAAAAACCTAGGATTTCCTTAGAAATCCAAAGTGCGCCTTATAATCCGGTGCGCCCTATGTATGGAGGAGGGCAGCGGACCCTACTTACATAGGTCCCCACTACCGGAGACAGCAGATCTCCAGCGGGAACTGCAGACCACACGGCACGGACAACAGGCGCCATAGCGCGAGCCAACTTCTGCCGCGTCGGTCTGCAGTTCCCGCTGGAGATCTGCTGTCTCCGGTAGCGGGGACCTATGTAAGTAGGGTCCGCTGCCCTCCTCCACCTGAACCGAGCCCCTTCCCCGGAGACCGCTCACCTCTTGCCGGGTCGGTCTCCGCTCTGTTTCCCTGCCACGCCCCCGGACCTCCGCCACACCACCGGACCCTGCGCCTTATAGTCCAGTGCGCCTTATATATGGAATTATTCCATACATAAGGCGCTGACTACTAATGCACCTTATAGTCCGGTGCGCCTAATGGCCCGTAAAATATGGTAGTTTATACCAGGAAGCTGCACCAAAACTCTGGCACATTAGCATCATTTTTGCACACATACTTTTTCCTGTGAAACCTTGCTACCTTTTCACAGGCTACACCTCTTTTTTTTGTACAAGAAAACTGTCTTAAACTGTCTTGATGAATGTGGCACATACAGTTTTTGGTTACATCAGAATTCTGTCATAAACAATTTGAGAAATCTGCCCCAATATGTCTATATTATATAAATAACCCTTAGTGCATGTCGGTTTTCTAAGATTTAAATGGGCCAGCGTGCCAAAGATTGCCAGTGACCGCTTCCAGTTAAATTCCTGGCCGCTTCCTGTGTCTCCTGCCAGATCTTTGTGCCTCGTGCCCTAGAGAAAGCTTGTTCCTTATATCCTGGACTTGTATTGTGAATTCTCGTGACCCCGATTCCATTCCTGATTCCGCTCCTCTGCTGCCAGCCCTGTTTTTCTGCTTCGCTATCGACTACGATCCAGTGCTTTCTGGAGGTCTGCTGACGTCCCTGATTACGATTCTGCTGTATGACTCAGTGCCTTGCCTCGGCCGCCACCACAAGCAAAGTTGTGCATGTGGAGCGACCTGGTGGTATCCTGCCGCAGCAAGTTCAACCCGCTTTGCGGCGGGCTCTGGTGAAGACTCACAGGTGTCGGCTTACGTTATCATTCACGGGGTTACAGTGGGTCCACAACCCCTGAATCCTGACACTCATGTGGGCCAAACATGATCTGGGATCTGTTATAAACATACAGATGCATTTACCTTATTACAGAGCATTGCAATGTGAGAGACGGAGAAATGATTTACATCTCATTTACCTACACTGATTATTGACAGCATATCCTTGTTTACAAAGGACAATGCACTGTAGATAATCTCTTATCTTTAACTTGGTATGAAGCTTTCCAAATAACTCCTCTCCTGGCCACTGGTTGTGCATCGTATTGCAACTAAGCTGCATTCATTTCTATACAGCTGAGCCTCAACACCAGTACACACCATGGTCAGGTGTGGCCCTGTGTTTAGAAGAAAGACAATCCCTTTAATTTAAGTAGATATATGGTTGTTGGCAAAATCCGGTAAAAATCTCTTGTGAATAGCATATATATACACTAGCTGTAGATCCCGCTAACTGCTTTTAGCTATAACAAAATAGAATCAGTTAACAAAAAATATTTTAGATCTAGCTATGTATTCATCTTTCCCTGTCTGTCTCCTACTCTCCCTGCCGGTCTCTCACTCACTGTCCCTGCCTATCTCATTCAATTTTCCTGCCTGTTTCTCTGTATCTCACTAACTCTCCATGCCTGTCTCTCACTCTCCCTGCCCATCTCTCTGTCACTCAATCTGCCTGCCTGTCTCTCACTCTCCCTACCTGCCTCTCACTTACTTTCCCTGCCTGTCTCTCTTTCTCTCACTCTCCGTGCCTGTCTCTTTGTCTCTCACTTACTCTTTGTCACAGGGCAAAATTTGGTGATTGTAAATGTGACGGTGCAGATTCCTTTAGCGGACATAAATGGGCACATACACAAAAACTCAGCTTTATATATTAAATTAATTATATGAATTAAACAGAGCTGGACTCCAATGAAGATGTAGAGCCATCTGAAGGAGGATCTGAAATATAAGTGTCACAGCAAAGGGTCTAAATAATTGTGACTGTCACGGGTGGTCCCACGACCCATATCGCGGGCTCACCCGTGCCTCTCGCCCCTCGCCAGTCCCGGCTCCTGCCCTGGCTCCTGCGCTCCCTGCCGCGGCTGCTCCATCTTCGGCCATGCGCGCTCGTCCCCGACTCCTAGGGCACGCGCGCACCGGCTTCTGCAGATTTAAAGGGCCAGCGGGCCATTAATTGGCGCTGGCCATTCCATGTAAATCTATTTAATCCTGCCTCTTCCTGTGATCCCTGCCGGATCTTTGTGCTTAGTGCTGTTTTTGTGTATTCCCGTTGTGACCCTGGTTCTGCCTTTGACTTAGTTCCTTTGCCGCCTGCCTTGACCTATTGCTACGTCTCTGACTCCAATCCTGTGCTGCCCGTCCTGACCGCCTGCCTGTCCCCGACTACGAGATTGCCTGCCATTTCTGTAGCTCGACCTTGGCTGCCATTGCGGACAAGTCACGCCTGTGGAACGACCTGGTGGTACCACGCCGCAGCAAGACCAACCTGCTTTGCAGCTGGCTCTGGTGAAAACCGGGTACCACTTAGACTCCGGTCCCAGGTTGTGGCTTGTGTCATCGTCCGCAGTGGTCCAGAGGATCCACAACCTCGAAGCCTGACAGTAACCATGTGATTTAAATTTTTTTGCTTAATAAATTAAGAAAAAATATGTACATTTCATATGTACATTAATAAGCAAAGTAAAATTACTTCTTTGATCTTACCAATTGGCTGCAATGAAACAATGCGTGGAAAATTTAAAGGGGCATAAATACTTTCAGTGCCCACTGTATATACAGTGTTTGTGTATATAAATCTATATATACATATCTAGATCTATATATCTATATAAATATATACACTTTAATGAGAGATCTAGTGAATTACCAGCAGTGGTCTGGAAGATTTGGGTTACTAACACATTGAAATGTATTAAGACTGACATTTCGAACAGGAGTCTTAAAATTCCCCCTGCTGTTGCTCTGGCTCCCACTGCCCACTCTCCCCTCACCCCGCTCCCCACCTGCTCTCTGCCCAACACACCCAAAGTGGCATGCGGGTTGGAGAAGCCAGAATACTGATTTGGAGAGGGAGATTCATGTGCTTTCTCTGCCAGAAAACTTAAAGAGAACCCGTCATGCAAAATAACCCCCCTAAACTAAATATATTTTCATAAACTGCCATTAGAGAGCATTGCCTCTGTCCCTTCATTGTCCCTCTACATGCCTGTAAATCTAAGCAATGAGGTCCTAAAGCTGTATGCAAATGACTTGTGAAATGTCCAATGAAGCATTAGCATATTCAAGCTGTCCACTCTATTCATGAGTGGGAGTCACAGCCACACCCCCAGTGCATGACTGACAGCCTGTATAATGATGTCATGTGCTTCCTGGTGCTGGTGGCCACACCCCCTGCAGCCTGTGTGTGCATGTGTGTGTGTTTAGGAGATATACAGCAGCTCCAGGCAGCCATGTTACAGCAGAACATGTCAGATTCATGTGTAGCTGATGTCTGTGTCTCTCACCTGTATATTAGGAGGATGCAGCATGTCAGCAGATGCAGCACACACACTGGCCATGCTTTACTATACAATACACACAGACATGAGCAGGGGGAGGAGAGGGGAGGGGTAACAGGGGTGACATCACTGCCTCTGATCATGTGACCAGCCTCATTTACATGATAAAGAATAGATGATTTTACAATGAATAATGTATGAAATAACTAGATAAAGCCTGGGATGGGATCCTTGTGAGCTGCTCCAACAGGTAGTGGTGACAGGACTAGTGGCAGAGACCTGATGACAGGTGTCCTTTAATAATGAATATGCCTCATTGGCTTTTGCCTTCCTCTGAATTCTGTGGTCTGTAAACATACAGTGATTGAACTCATATTAAGGGGTTTCTTCCACTGCAACTATATGGTAACAAATATCAATATTTACTTTTGAGCATTTGGAGTTCTTACCGGTTATCAGCCAACAGAACCAGAAGATGGACAGCGTGCAGAAGAACAAGAAAAACAAGATTAACTTGTCACTTGAAAGTAGCATCACAAGCGTGCATCCAATTAAGAGGAAAAGTACTCCTTGCACCAGCACGTAGACAGGGATGTGTCTCTCCAGCGAGCACTCACCCAAGTAGAATGTTCCTGTATGAAGGCAAGTCATTAATCCCACTCCACATGTCAAAGAAGTTAATTAAATAGGAATTACATAGTCCCTGATAAACCAAGCTCTGAAATTGTACAGCTTCACTTCAAGATGACTATTGTTGAATATATTTATGCCATTAAAGGGGTAGGGCCTAACTTGCTGATCAGTGGGAGCCTTAGCACTCCACTCGGCGATCTCCATCAGCTCCATAGAGATTAATGGAGTGGAACAGTCATGCGCGGCAGTCTGCTCCATTAATCTGCCGGAATGATGAGGGGTGAATAGGGCCTAACTTTTCTTCTTGAGAAAATCGCTTTAAAGCTAATGTTTACATGTTTTGATATAAATGTACATTTTTTAAATCTGACAATGTATTCTGCATTTTGTTTTAAAAACTTGCTGTTGAAATTTTTCAAGCAGAACTTTTGAGCCAAAGCAAGAAGTCCATATTAACCCTTTAAGGCTGCTGGCCTTTTTTCATTATGCGGTTTCCATTTTTTTGCTCCCCACCCTTTTTTTTTACTTTTCTGTGTATAGAGCTGTATAAGAGATTGTTTTCTATGCAACAAATTGTCCTTCCTAGTGACGGTATTTAATTTTCCATGTCGTGTACTGGAAAGCTGGAAAAAAAATTAAATTTTTTGCAATATGAGTCGACGTTTTCTTTGCTACAATTTTGGGGACGGTGCAACCTTTAATCGCTTTTTGTTAAAAATTTTATATGATGCAAAATGATGAAAAATGTTGATTCTGACATTTCAGCGCTATTTTCCGTTCACCACCAGGAATAACTGTTTTTAGATTTTGATATGTCGGGCATTCTGGGACACGCGATACCTAACATGTTTATGATTTTAATTTTTTAAATTTAAAGGGGGTTCATTTTTGTTATTTTGTTTTTTTTTTTACTGTATATTTAGACTCCCCTAGGGTACTTTAAGCCAAGGGTGTCTGATCACTCCCACTATATACTGCAATACTACTGTGTTTCAGTATATGGGGATTTTGCAGTGCATCTGTATCAATCTTATACTCACAGACAGTTACAGATGGTACCTAAAGACAGGCCAACTTAAACTCCCTGCTGTCTTGGCCATCTCACCGCCAATTACATCATGGGTCGCGGCGATCGAAACCAAAATGGCAGTGCCCATGCGCCGGCAACATTTAAAGTCCCCTGCACCTTTGCTGGCAGCATTTAAATAGTTAACACCCAGGATCAGCACAAGCACCGATTGCAGGTGCTAGCGACCAGTGTTTGCTGCATTATGCAGCCCATGATCCCCCTTCATACTCCACCTCCCGCATCAGGACGTTCAGGAACGTCCAATACGGTAAGCGGTAAAATGAATTGGAAGTGGAAAGTGATTATACATTTCTTCCTCCTGGGTTCACTGAGGTTGTCTTAAACATTTTCATTGAAAATGGTACTGATGTTTTCACAGTTTGTACAAATCATTTTATGTAAATTCTTGAAACCATACCAGAATTGGGTATATTGAATGGTAATCTGAGAGGTCCTTTTTACCATTCCTCTGCATAGATGGACATCATTTATTCTAAATTGCTCTTAAATCACTGTAAATGAGTCAAAGTAACATAACAAGCAAAGGTATCCAACACTCACAATCATGTGATCATGTTTCTAGCTTAATTTTAACTAATTAACCCATCTTTATAAGCAACTGTCAAAAGTTAAAACAAATGGTTTGCTATAATATACTGCTCCTATGGTTTACTAAAAGAATTTTATACCAGGTTTCAAATCTAAGTAGAGGATGTTCACTTTGGACAAACCAGATTTGTTACAAGTGTTCCTAGCTAATTACAAGATGTCTCAATTAGCTAGGAACATTGAAAAACAGTGAATGGACAAATCAGAATGTTTACATTAATATTATAATATTATTGGAGCTTTTTATGTATTTTAATTTATCTTACATTATCAGATTGGGGTGAGGTTACTTTAGGGGTGACATAGAGGTCAGTTGTGGGCCCTCTTCTTTTTATAGCATTTAATAATGCGCTGAATACAAGGGTTTTAGAATAGATGACACTAAGCCCTGTAAAATAAGCAACACAGGTGAGGAAAGTGTAATATTGCAGAGAGATTTTTGGAAGCTGGAGGCTTGGGTGGGGAAGTATTACATTTAATGTAGTGGTGTAGAGTGGTGTAGAGTAGTGTATGAAATATCCTACATTCCCACTTTTATTGTTAACTCACCTGTTTACCTATTGAAATTTACAACTGAAGTCAAATGCAAATGAGCGGAAAAGACTCTGCCTGGAATGAGTCATGAAGACGCACTACTCTATAATGCCTAGAAACAAGGTATCATTGTGGCATTTTAAAAGATGAGAGTCTCATAGGCCTGTAGTTCTGTGTGTCACAGAACCAAAGATCCAGACATCTAATGATAGATTTGGGAAAACAAGTTGCTATGTAACTATGGAGCACGAAGATCCACAAACCGGATGCATTTAAAAGCTAAGATTTTCATACTTAATTGCTCTAAAGACACTAAATGTCTCAAGGCACTATAGAGCCCAGCCTCTAAGAATGATCCATCTCAGGCACAAAGTGATTCGGCTCAGCTCATTTGCATATTACATTGGAGGCAATTTATCATAGGTAAGCTAACATCAAAGAGGGAAAGCATATTTTAAATATAGTTAAAACTAGAGTGTGTGCAATGGAAAATGACCAAGGTAATGGCTAGATGAGAAAAAGGAAACCAAGTCATCAAATTTGGGAACAAATGTTTAGGTTCTAATTACAATGTACATAAACACATTGAGATTTTTTTTTTTACACATTCAACTTATAATGTAGTCCCCACCCCTCGGCAAAGCTGGGTACTTCCAGGCACTGTGGCCTCCTGATGTTTCCATCAGGTGGCTTGTGCTTGTGCCATAACTGCAAATTGCTAAATGGTGTCAGACTTGTGGTTTATTTTTTTGCCTTCTTCTAGAACAACATAGAGCTACATCTTTATTCAACCTTTTCTACTGCAATACTATAATTACTTTATGTATGTTGCGCTATGCACATTCTTAGCATAGCATATTCTTATGATTGCGCATAGCACTAGAATAGCATAAAGGGAAAGCTTTCTTAGCAAAGTGTCGGAGTGTCAATTGGCTGGGGGGGTGTGCATAAATTAATTATTTGCGGAGCCATAGAGCGCCTCAGTCTCATTCGCATATGTTGTAAAACTCTATTTCTTCAAAACCCGGGCAATATGACAAAAGCAGCTTATTGCCATTCAGGATGGCAAGGGGAAGTGAGTATAAACATTGACCATCAAGTTTTCTGATGTTAGATGTCCTTTAAGTGAATGAAGTATAAATAAGAGTTTAGCTATAGAGAGCTTACATGAGAACCACTTGTCTTTTAGTCAAGTGTTTTTTCTATTTATTTTTGCTTTATTATGTTGGTTGTGTAATTCTCATTAGTCAGAATTATGATTAATAATACTAGTTAGAGTACATCTTGTGCCATTTATTGCCGTATTCAACAACTGTTTCAGGGGACTTAAAGGGGTTGTCCCACAAACCAAGTTAGGCCCTATTCACAGGAGAGGACCCAACCTGCTGATCGGTGGGGTTCTCAGTGAGTAGACCCCCACAGATCACAAGAAAAGGGGGTCCGATGGGGTCCCAGGGACCTCAGTCAGACACCTCCTTGTGCATAACCATTCTGCTCCATACATCTCAACAGAGCTAACAGAAATTGCAGAGTGCCGCACCACGCTCGGTGATCTCCGTCAGCTCCATAGAGATGAAAGGAACAGAACGGTCACCTGGGACTCCATCGGTTCGTGGGGCAACCCCTTTAATGCTGTTCAAAATCTATACAAATTGCATGTTGCAAAGCACAGTTCAGATATCTAAATGCAGGAATGTATTGGTTTGAGTGCAGAGGAAGATGGTTGGCAGAAAGGAACAAGAAGAGGAGGCAACTAGCTGACAAATACAAAAGAAGCAGCTCGAAATAAGAGAGGATGTAACTTTTCAACAAACTTTGCAAAAATCAGCAGCCCAATTTTGCAAATGAGTAGCAGCACTGTAGCATCTGGCTAGAAGCATCTTAAAGGATGTGTTTATCATGTGTTTATTAAAAAAATACTACATCCTTGTTTTCCCTTTTGCATTTTCAGTTTTAGAGAGAACTTGTTTGTGTGCTATAAGACTACAAGTGCTTTGGCAAATTTCTCTACATAATTTGCCAGTTCTCATCTTGCTTATGGGTTTGTAAGCAACAAGCATCTGTTTCTCCTGTTCTTGCTTAATCTCTATATTTCTCATTTGGTCTCCAAGAACCAGTGTATTGTATATTTTGTATTTTATATATTGAAATAGCAATCGGTCATGACTGTCCATCCTTAAATACATATTTCTAATTGTATACTGTGTTAACTAATGCTGTAAGTAAGTAACTTCTAGTCTAGGTTGTTCTAAGCTTCTTCCAATACAACAGTTCTGCTCCAAGCATTAGTAAAGTAAATTTCTGTAAGATATGCTCATTATAAATAAATGGAGAACTCGGTAACTTACCAATGATTATGAAAGATATTCCAGCTATGCACAGCACAGCAATCACAAGACATACACCAACTACAAAAAGAATGTTGAATTCAGAAATAGATATTAGACGTATATATTAAAAGCTGAATTAAGTATATTACAATATATATGCATTCCTGCTGAAACAATAACAGAATGAATTACTTTCTGATTACCTGTTTACACAGCCTTGAATATGGTGTAGGCGGCTGCTGTTTAATCTTGTGTGTGGCACTGATATCATAAACCTACGCACCGCTAAACAGAAAGGGCAGTACTTGCTAATTTCTAGACTGACTAATTTTCTAAATTATGTGGCATAAGGAAACCCTGGAACGACAATCTATACTTAGGAGTACAGCTGCATATAAACACACAATGCAGATAATAGTTTTATGTTATTGTAAAATATACATTTAATGAATAAGCTCATGAGTCCAGTGAATTGCTAAGTTAAACTCTTTCTTTTCTTTTAATTTCCTCAATCTTAAATAAAAACATGGAGTCAGCTGAACCAAGTCTGGCACATGCTACTTACCCCACAACCAGTAATAACCGCACAACTCTCATATACATTGTTAGCCACAGTCTTCATTGCTACTGAGGTGTAAAAGGAAATCTACCACTAAAGTTAAAGAGAATCTGGCATGCAAATTAACCCAAAATAAATAATTTATTAAAACCTATGATTAAAAAGCATTGCCCTTAATTTGCACATCCCTAAATGGTTCCTTTCCATTGCTGCAATGTAAAAAAAATCAATTTGTAAACTTATATGCAACTTACCTGACGTGAGTCAAATGTCACTATTTGAGTCCAATGAAGTCCTGCATATTCATGAGTTACTAACAGGACCCTGTCTCCTAGTTCCTGATTGACAAGTCTCAGTGTTACAGAACTGCTGCTATGTGGAACATTGAGATAGAGCTCTGCTACATCATTGGGCACTTCATATCATGTGACTAGGGTGACATCATCTAAGGTCCTTCTACATTTTGCACAGTCTACTCCATGTATGTATCTGATCACATGAAATCACAACAGCCGCCATGTAGGTTGGGGAGGAGTAGAAGTCCATAGAGGCATGCTGTAATCAAGCCATGATACTTTCATGTGATCAGATTTATGCATGGTGTACAGTTTGCTAATGTCATGAGGCTAAGAACCTGTGATGATGTCACTCTACTCACATGACTTGCGGAGAGGAAGCATTGAACATGGGGAGGTGTAGATGGGAGGGGCCAGCCGAGCAGGGTATGCCCTCTATGATGCCAGGTAATATAAGATAAATTTGATTTATGGGGATGTGAGGGAAACAATTTTTAGCTAAAAGAAGGTTGTCAGTTTGTCAATAAGGCTCTATAGCAGTGGTGGTGAATCTATGGCACGGGTGCCAGAGGTGCCACTCAGAGCCCTTTCTGTGGGCACCCGGGCCATCGCCCCAGAACCCCAGACAGGACTCAAAGAATCTTCCTGCAGCTCCAAGCAACTGAAAATATGCTGCTTTCAGTCATATGTTGATACTTACTTCGCTACTTGGGACTGTAGGTAGAGGGAGAATAAATAGACAGGGCCGAATTATCTTTGGAGGACCTCCTGCTGGCCCCTACAGGTCTACAGAGGGACACTGGAAAAAAGCTAAAATGCAAAGTTTCCATCTTTCTACTGTGTTGCTATCCTCAGGAGGCCAATATGAATGTTGAAGAACAGGGAGCAGTAAGTTACTGCTTTCATTTTTGGTTGGCACCTTGCGATAAATAAGGGGGTGCTTTTTGGGCACTCGGCCGCTAAAAGGTTCACCATCACTGCTCTACAGGGACCTGTCACTGGCTATATTTGTTAAAATGTGGTGACAGATTGCCTTTAAGCTGAATTAAACTATATATACTCACAATTCACAACAGGTGTTTGATCCACAAATAATCCTATACGTTGTCTGGTTCAAATAGAATTGGTATTTAAACTGCACACCTCATGGTGTTCACATTTTGGTATCATGATGCCAAGACAACATCCAACAATGCATTAATAGTACCATTTTAATCAGGGTGTTCACAGGTAGAAGTGTCAAATGAGCTTAGGATGTCAGAGTATCAATAGCAGGATGAAACTGCTTCATTGTGAACAATGGCTTGTGGAACCAATAATGGATGAGACACAACTCCAAGCATATTTAAAGGAGATGCAAGTCACCCAGGTGTCACATCAGTCCATTCTAAACTTGTTAGATCAGCGTGTTCTACATGCTAGATGACCTGCAAGGGTACCTGTCCAATTCGGTCCTGAATTCCATTGAAAAGCTATAGGATCGGGGCGTGGCCTAGCTGCGAATGTAAGAGGACGCAGGGTGCCGGAGCTCCGCCGCTCGTATCCTGTCAAGCATCCGTTTACCCGTCAGTGGACAGCCGAGATCGGCAGACTTACCCTCCCAGACACCGGGGACACGATCCTCCACCGGGCGACAGAGTATGACGGGCCCCAAACACCTGCGAGCGGGAGACAAGCAGACAGATCGCGGCGCACAAGATGGCGGCCGCCTGGGTCCGCCGGGTCCGCCCGGGAGGCCTCCACGTCCGGTGCTAGTGAAATTGCTACATTATAAGGACCGGGACCGCATATTGCGCCTAGCAAGAAGCCGTAATGAAATAACTATCAATGGAGCACACATTGCATTTTTCCAGGACTTTTCAGCAGAGGTTCAAAAGAGGAGACTACAGTTTCAAGACATCAAAAGACGTCTACGTGCTCTGGAAGTTTCATATTCTATGATGTACCCGGCTCGCCTGAGGGTGGTAGCTTTGGGCTCCACTCAGTTCTTTGACAACCCGATAGCTGCCCTGCAGTGGTTGGATGCCAACGAGGCGCGGCTGCGGGGGCACCAAAATGCTTTTTTTTTTTCCTTCTCCTTCCTTTTCCACCTTGTTTTTGCTTTTTCCCTATCTGCTTATTTGTTTTCCCCCTTTTTGAATATGGTTAAATATCAGTGCTGTACAATGAGGGTGGTTGACATGTATGGCATACTTGTATGTCAGTAGGGGTGCTGGGAAAGGGTACCCTTAGTAGCATATATGAGGGCATAGCTACAAAATGCAGGGTTGAATACTGCTGTGTGGTAGCGGCGGAGGAGACAGCAAGCAGTTGTGTTGTAATGCAGATTGTTATACGTTTATTGAGTCTATTCTGTGCTCTGAGTGGTGCTGTGGCAGTGCGAAGGATGCCGGTCGTCCGTAGTCTCAGGGGAGCCGTTGTCTCTCCCAACTTCAGTGAGATGCGCTGTAACAGCAGATACTCTGCACTACTCGATAGATGGCTATCTGATAGCCCTAACCCTCTACGGAGGGGAGGTTTAATGTTTACTAGGTTGGGGGGGAGAGGGGGGGAGGAAGATCCGGCCCGGGAGATTCTGGTCCTCATGGTTATATTGGTTATTCTGGGGGTGAGTGCTACGTTTTTTAATTCAAATCAACATGATGGAATTGGTTAAGTGTATGTCCTGGAATATCCGGGGTTTAGGTAATGCTAGGAAGCGTCAAGCAATGTTTAACTGCATTAAGGAACACTCGGCTTCAGTTGTTGGGTTGCAGGAGACGCATCTTACGAAAGAGACAGTGCAGATGCTTCATAGAGCGTGGGTTGGACATAGTTTCCATTCTTATCATACCTCCTACTCTAGAGGCGTGAGCCTTTTGATTAATAGATCAATCCCATTTGTGTGTCATGCTTCTTTTTCGGACCCGGAGGGTCGTATGTTGGGGTTCACTGCAGGTTATATAGGTGGGATTGTGTGTTGGTGGTCTTGTATGTCCCGCCTCCATACTCAAGTACGCATTTGAGGGATCTGATAATGCGTTTATCCACTATGCCGGAGGCCCCACTACTTATAATGGGCGACTTCAATATGGTGTGTGATACAGGAACGGATAGGTTTCCAACTGTTGACGGTTGAAGGGGGGGGGTGGACTCACGTCTCTAGGACGTTGGTGTGCGGAAATGGGTATGCATGACATATGGAGGGAACGCAACATAGGGATACGTCAATACTCCTGTGTTTCCTCTACTTATGGATCCCTGTCACGCATCGACATAATGCTGGGCTCTTCAAGTATGTTGCCCAGAGTCCAGGATATTTCCTATCTGCCACGGAGGTTGTCGGACCACTCTCCAATGTTGGGTACTATTCAATGTAGTGAGATGGAGGGGGACCGCAGACTGAATTGGCGCCTGAATGCGTTCTGGTTGCAACTGATCGATGGGGTGAGTGCAAAAGGAAGACTGCGGCAGTTCCTTGAATTCAATCAGGAGTCGGTGTCTAAAACAATTTTGTGGGACGCAATGAAGATGCAGTTGCGGAAAATTTTCAAGGGCGAGATTAAGAAGGTCAAAAATAGATCAAGGCAGATTGGGTTAGATCTACAGGCCAGGGTGGTGGAATGCGAGGAGTATCATATTTGTCATAATACGCAAGAATGCGAGAAACAGTGGGTTGAGGCACAGAAACAGTTAAACATCAGTTAGAGCAAGCGGATAACAAGGGGATGTTTTTAAAAGAGCAATTCTATGCGGAGGGGGAGCAGACGGGAAGATTGCTAGCTCGAATGGCTCAGGTCCGGAAAGAGCGCTCTTATGTGTATGGAGTACGGGGAGTGAATGGGGACCTGGTGGAAGATAATAGGGGGATAGTAGGCGTCTTCGAGGACTTTTACAAAACCCTGTATACGTCTAGGGTGACCTATAAGGTGGAGGAGCTGGAAGAGTTTCTAAGGGAGTTAATATGCCCATTTTAGCTATGGAAGACATGGATAGGTTGGATGCCCCAATAACTCTAGTGGAGGTGGAGGAGGTGGTAACCATGGCAAATGAAAAGGCTCCAGGGGGGGATGGGATCCCAATAGAGGTGTTTAAGGAATACAGTGATGTTCTTCTACCTTTATGGTGGGAAACTTTGAAGGAAAGCTACGACAGTGGCCGTTTACCCTCCTCCTGTTATGAGGCTAGCATCGTTCTTTTGCTTAAAGAAGGGAAGGATGCGCAATTGCCGGATTCGTACAGACCTATATCTCTTCTCACATCTGACATCAAAATATTAGCTAAAATCCTGGCCACAAGGTTGGGATCAGTGGTTGGTGCGGTGGTGCATAGAGACCAATCTGGTTTTATCCCTTCTAAGTCTACGGCGACAAATATCAGGAGATTGTATTTAAATTTACAGGCCAATGAGGAAGATCCGGAGGAGGCGGCAGTGGTCTCTTTAGACGCTGCTAAGGCCTTTTATAGCATTGAGTGGGGTTATCTTTGGGCTGTGTTGAGAAAATTGGGGGTTGGGCCTAATTTCATTCGGTGGACCCAGCTTCTATATAAGACACCACTGGCGAATGTAAGGGTGAATGGGTTGACTTCACGTAAATTCAGCTTAGAGAGGGGCACGAGGCAAGGGTGCACGCTGTCGCCGTTGCTATTCGCCTTAGCTATCGAACCGTTGGCATGCTTGTTACGACAAAACTCCGAATTGCAGGGATTCTGGTATAGAGGGGGGGAGGAAAGAGTCGCTCTATATGCGGATTATATGTTATTGTTTCTTTCAAATGTACAGAGCTCTCTTCCTGTGGCAATAAGTGTCATTACTGAGTTTGGAAACTATTCCGGGCTACGAATCAATTGGTCTAAATCTGTGGTGATGCCACTGTCCCCCACAGGTTACTCCCAAGTACAGAACGAGGACATTCCAGTGGTAGATACTTTTAAATATTTAGGTCTAAAGATATCTAGAAATGTCTCTGAGTTTATTGATATGAACTTAGCCCCCATGTAATTAGAGATCCGTCATAGGGTTCAGGTATGGAACAAGTTGCCCATCTCAGCTCTGGGACGTGCTAACTTGATCAAAATGATATTGTTGCCCCAGTTGTTATATGTATTACATAACGCGCCGGTTTGGATCCCAAAGTTGTGGTTCCGGAAGATGCACAGTCTGTTTAGGGACCTACTTTGGAAAAGAGGGGTCCCCAGGATTCGTTTGGAAAAATTACAGCTACCTAAAGATAAAGATGGGTTGGCCATCCCAAATGTGTGGGCGTACTTTCTGGTTGCACAGTGCCAACAGTTTGGTGGGTGGGCAGTACCAGAGGAGGGAACATGGTGTCCAAGGGTGTTGAGGCATTTTGGTGGACGACTGGAACCGGTTGCGATGTTGGAGGCTAGGGCCTTAGGAAGAATAGCGAGGCATCGACCTACCTTCGCACTTATACAAAAAGTTTGGGGTATGTATAGGAAGCTGGTGGGGATAGGACCATGGACTCAATACACTCCACTGTGGGATAACCCCTATTTAGGGGAAGTATATATGTTGGAGGGCATGCAGGTATGGCACAGAAAGGGGATACGGTGTTTGAAACAGCTGTATCAGGATGGTGTCCTGAAAACCTTTCAGGCATTGAAGGACGAATTTGACATGCCGCAGTCGGTGTTCATTCAATCCTTGCAAAGTAGGCACGCCTTGCAGGCACAGTTTGAGCAGGAGGGGGCTGTATTCTCATCTCTAGGGGTAATGACAAGTGTGTTTAAAGCCGCATCCATGAGGGGCCTGATATCTATACTATATAGGGAAATCCTGGATAAGATTTTGGGAGACCCGATGGCTGCTGTCCGGGAAAAATGGGAGGGTGATGTGGGACCCATATTGGATGAGGAGTGGGAGGCTGTGGTGGCGTCCCCCAGTGTATTATCACTAAATGTGGCCCAGAGGAGATCACAACTGTTTCTCTTACACAGAGTATATCGGACACCATTGGTGCTCAGACGGATGGGGGTGTGAGGAGATGCATGTTGCCCAAGATGTGGAGCGGATGAGACTGATGCGATGCACATGTTCTGGTCTTGCCCTCGCTTGTCAAGGTTATGGGAGGATGTGCGCAGACTTATTTATGAGGTGCAGGTCCCGAGTGAACCCAAGGTGTGTGTGCTTGGTTGCGTAGGTCAACTGGAGGTCCCTCAGAAGGAACAGTTGGTGGTAGCAAAAATTATGTATCAAGCTTGAAAATCAATAGCAAGCCATTGGTTAGATGAGTCCCCTCCAGTAATAGGTGAGATAAAGGGTGTATTGAATAATACTATTCATATGGAACTGAGAGTGTATGTGAAGAGAAAGGCGGTAGCTAAGTTTCAGAAGCAGTGGAAGAAATGGGTAGACTGTCAAGGGATAGCGTCTGAGGAATTGATGCGTTGCTGGATGAGAGCTAGACCTGGTGGATTAATGGGACTTTAGACATCATCTGCCTAGGCATAAGTGGGTGACGGTGATACTGAAATAAAAAGCATAAAAAGCACTCCTATAAGGGATTTAATGTAATTGATATATACGAAGGGCCGGATCGTAGGGTTAAGAAAGGGGGGGGGGGGGGGAGGGGGCGGTGGGTTGTTCTTGTTTTGTGGGAACAATTATTTCCTGTACAATTGATGTAATTTTATTAGACAATAATTGCAAAAACATGTCATTGTCATTTACTACTGTCTTTTAATAAACGTTTAAACGTTATCTTATTTAAAAAAAGAAAATCTATAGGATCAGCTGAGTCACTGTGTGGAGTCTTCAAACTCTGTACCCTAGAGACTCACTTACTAGTAATTAGTGGTTCAGTACCAAATTTGGCAGATTAGGTACCCAACGACCCTTGAAGCCGAACAGCCACTTTTGCTCATGCTTCAGGTTCATGGTAAAACTGGGCAATCTGTTTGAATGGATGCTAAGCAGCCAATCAACCAACTTGCAGTCCCTTAGCAAACAAAGCCATGTCCTCTGTGATTGGCCAGTAGGGACATGTGACTCCTCTGTATAAGAACACGGTCACATGTCCACACACTATTAAAACAGTAAACAAAGCTAAGGAGAAGTTGCTGCTCTCTATAGGGTCAGCCAGAGATGCAGGGACTTCTCAAATACCAATGAATGCCCTTTTCATGGCACTTAGGTAGGCAGAGGAGGCTGCTATTATTAGGGGCTGGTGGAAATCCATAATAATTGACCTAAGCCCTTGATGACCACTAAAAAATAACACATAAAAATAAACAAGTAAAATCATAAACATGTATCATTGTGTCCCAAAACAGCCAATCTATTAAAATATAAAAAAATTGAATAAAAAGTTATGAAAAGGTCATATAGTTTCAAAAGAATCAATGAAAACGTCATCCCATTCTGCAAACAATGACAACTTACAAAGCTCTATAGTATGCTATGGTAGTAAGCAGGGAAAAGGTACAAGTGTAAGAATATGGAAACGCAAGGAATTTTTTTTAAAGCAAGGTATTTGAAAATTCGTATGGAGACATTACTATATAAATTTGGTATTAATGTGATTGTACTGATCCATAGAATAATGGAGAGCTGTCATCTCGGCCTCAAATCGAAAGGCGTAAAAATAAACCATGAGAATATGGCACAACTGTCGTTTTGTTTTGCCAATTCCACCACCTTTGGAATTTTTTCCAGCTTCCCAGTACATGGCACAAAATATCTAGCTGCCACTAGAAAATAAAATTTCTGGACCATCCGTACCTTTTGGGGCTTCTGGACCATCTGTACCTTTTGGGTGACGTCACCGGTACATCCGTTTACTAGTTTGACTTAATGAAGCTACCGGCCGGGGCTTCGCTATTGCTCAGCTACCTACGTGGATTACAACGGGGAATAACAGCTCGAACTTGGACTTAAGAAACCACACTGTTGGATACTTTTACTGGACCTGCGGAAACCCGTTGGATTCGGTGTCACAGGTCAGTGTTCTACCAAATACAATAATTGGTCTCTTTAAAGTTTATCCCGGTGCAAGAAGTTCAGTTCCCCTTTTTTCCCCCGCACACACTATTTTTTATAACACACACACATACTCACCTTTCTCAGCCAGTGCAGGTATACCCCATTATTGCTCCTTCCTTTAGTCAATAGCGGTGGACAGGCACACCGCTGATACCAGCGTCGGCAACTGTTCCAACTATACCTGTAGTGTGCGCCAGTGTGATCCTCAACACAGTCCTTGTATAGAAAATAAAATTTGTTTCACATATACAGTGAGGAAAAAAAGTATTTATTCAGCCACCAATTGTGCAAGTTCTACTGTTAAAAAGATGAGAGACGCAAGTAATTGACATCATAGATAGACCTCAACTATGAGAGACAAAATATGAGAACAAAATTAGAAAAATCACATTGTCTGATTTTTAAATAATTTATTTGCAAATCATGGTGGAAAATAAATATTTGGTCAACAACCAAGCAAGATTTCGGGCTCTCACAGACCTGTAACTTCTTCATTAAGAGGCTCCTCTGTCCTCACTCCTTACCTATAGTTATGGCACTTGTTTCAACTTGTTATCAGTATAAATGACACTTGTCCACAACCTCAAACAGTCACACTGAAAACTCCACTATTGTGAAGACCAAAGAGCTGGACACCAGAAACAAAATTGAAGACCTGCACAGGGCTGGGAAGACTGTATCTGCAATAGACAAGCAGCTTGGTTTGAAGAAATCAACTCTGGGAGCAATAATTTGAAAATGGAAGACATACAAGATCACTGATAATCTCCCTCAATCATAGGCTTCCGGCAAGATCTTATCTCATGGGGTCAAAATGATCAAAAGAACGATGAGCAAAAATCCCAGAACTTCACAAACCTAGTGAATGACCTGCAGAAAGTTGTGACCAACGGAACAAAAGCTATCGTCAGTAACACACTACACCTCCTTCGACTCAGTGCCATACGTGTCCTCCTGCTTAAGCCAGTACATATACAGGCCCATTTGAAGTTTGCTAGAGAGCATTTGGATCTTCAAGGAGGGTATTTGGTGAATGTCATATGGTTAGATGAAACCAAAGCAGAACTGTTTGGTAGAAACACAACTTGTCATGTTTGGAGAAGAGTGAATGCTGAAGCATACTGTGAAGCATGGAGGTGGCACCATTATCCTTTGGGGCGTTTTTTTTTCTGCAAAGAGAACAAGACGACTGATCCGTGTACATGAAAGAATTAATGGGGCCATGCATTGTGAGGTTTTTAGTGAAAGCCTCCTTGCATCAGCAATAATTGAAGATAAAAGCATGAAGCATGACACTTCATGGTCCTGGAGAGCCTAGCCAGTGTACAGATCTCAACCCCATAGAAAACCTTTGGAGGGAGTTGATAGTCTGTGTTGCCCAGTGACAGCCCAAAAACATCCCTGCTCTAGAGGAGATCTGCATGGAGGAATGGACCAACATACCAGCAACAGTGTGTGCCAACCTTGTGAAGAGTTACAGAAAATGTTTTACCTCTGTCATTGCCAACAAAGGATATACAGGTAACCCCTAGTTACAGAAGGACCCATCTGCCCACTGTGACCTCTGGTGAAGCTCTCTGGATGCTTTACTTTAGTCCCAGGCTTCAATGATCAGCTTTAAGGTGTCTGTAATGAAGCTTTATTGATAATCCTTGTTTCAATGAAATTAAAAAAAAATGTAATTCAGTGTTGAGAGGGAGTTGAAAGTATGTGGTGCCCATGGAGTGTTAGTATAGTCCACACAGTAGCTTGTTTGTTTAACATTAGTTTATTTATTTGGATGATGTGTTTTGGAGTTGAACGACTTCCTTCATCAAATCCTTTAGGAACTAGAGTACTGTTGTTAATGTGGACAGTCCTTTGACACAGACTGGAGGAAACCATGAAGCATTTGGACTGAAAGACAAGCCTGGCAATTAGCATTTTAGAGGTTTCAATTGTGAGGAATGGGCAAATTCTGGAGATATTTCTCAGATGCATGTTGAATACACAGGAGAGGTCAGAAACCAGCACAACCCCAAGACCGCGTGTTTGCTGCCTCGGGTTTATGGTGACCCCCACAAACCGAGATGGAGAGGTCACGCTTGGGTTGGTTAGTAGATGGTGAAACAACAAGAAGTTCAGTCTTAGAAAGATTAAGTTTCATGAAGAGAGAGGACAAGATGTTAGAGGCGGCAGAGATACAAGCACTGGTATTTTGTAGTAAGGCAGTGGCTCTGTGCAGAAGTATACAGTTGGTTGTCATGAGAATAAAGATGGTACTGGAAACCAAATCTGCTGATGTTTTTTTTCAATGGGAGCAGTATGGAGGGAAAAGAGAAGAGGACCTAGAACTGCGTCCTGTGCAACCCCAACAGGGAGAGGAAAAGGAGATCCAGAAAAGGAGACACTGAAAATGCGGTAAGAGAGATAGGAAAAAACCAAGAGAGTACAGTGTCCTTCAGGCCAATAGAGTATAGCATCCTGAAGAGGAACTAGTGTTCCACAGTATCAAATGCTGCCGAGAGATCAAGAAGAATGAGGAGAGGGTAGTCACCTTTAGATTTAGCAGGGGGGTGACCATTGGAGACTTCAGAAAGAGCCCTTTAGGTGGAATGCATAGTATGAAAACTAGATTGTGTGGGGTCAAGGGGGGGTGTTAGCAGTGAGAAAACAGGTAAGGCGAGAATAGAACAGGCATTCCAGGAGTTTTGAGATTAAAGGGAGATTAGAGACTGGTCGGTAGATAGCAGCACTGGTCCAGGAAGGGTTTCTTTAGTAATGAGATAACAACAGCATGCTTGAATGATACCAGAGGAGAGAGAGATTGAAGATTTTAGTGAGGTGAGAAGTGACTGCAGAAGATAGGGACTGTACGATATGTAAGGGGATGGGGGTCACTGATGCAGGTAGTGGGGCGAGCAGAGGAAAGGAGCCTGGACACCTCTTCCTCAGTGACTGGCTCATAAGAAGAGAGTGAGCAGGGTGAAGTACCGAAGGGAGGGTATTAATGGAGTTAGTGGATTGGAAAATTATTTCCTGTCGGATACAGTCAATTTTATGTTTACATTTATACTGTACTTAAAGGGGTATTCTCGTCTGGGCATTCACATCCAGATTCATTAATCTGCCATATATAAACATTTCTTCAATTAGATGTCATTAAAAAATGTACCTGGGTAAAGATAATTTCTCATAAATGTAGTCATATGGTCCCTTAGAAACAAGGCTGGAGTGATTGCACAAAGAAACAAAAAGTTTTTGTATATGAAATGTCCAGGAGCTACTACATGTCCCACAGCTGCCCTGTGGTAATGAATGGCAAAGCCAGGTTGTCAGGCAGAGCTCAATAGCGCATGTCTGGCCACCGCTGCCAAAGCGTGAGGTGGTAGTATTTGACTTCTAAGGGACAAAATGGCTCAATTTATGAGAAATTATCTTCAAACAAGAACTTTTTTTTTTAATAACATCCAATTGAGAAATGTTTACATATGGCAAATGAATTAAATTAAATTTAAATGCCCAGATGGGAATACCCCTTTAATCCAGGGACAGCATAATTTGGAAATAAATTCTTAAAAAAACAATTCTTCTTCTGTGATTTTCTGAATTTGTTTTCTAATTTTTTCTCTCACAGTTCAACCTATGAGGTCAATGACAGGCCTCTATCTTCTTTTGAGTAGGTGAACTTGCACAATTAGTGGCTGACTAAATACCTTTTTCCCCACTGTAACAAGCCCTCATATAATCTAAGTTTTAAGGCTGTGGTTGGGGAGGAGTAAAAAATTAAAACACAAAAAAGTATGTCCAGCAATGTCTTAATGGCAAAGTCTCAGTACAGTTTGCAGTACCTGCAGTATTTAGGAATATGCTAAAGGCACAGTCGCTGTACATTTTGCAGTTCCAGCATCATCCTGCAATATCTTAAGGGCAAAGTCTCAGTATAGTTTGCAGTTCCAGCATCATCCATCAATATTTTAACCCCTTAAAGGGGTTATCCGGGTTTTAAAAATTACCTAGGGCCGGGCTGGGGAGGGCTAGTTAAACATAATAAACATGGACTTACCTCCTCCGGCGCCGCTGATGTCCCGCGCCGCGGTCCCTTCGATCCGTGCCCCTGTTTGTTTACAGGGGCACGGAAGCCGCGCACAGGGAGCTTCCGGTCCGCGATGTGGCCGGCTCCTCCCATCTGTCCCTATCTCTCAGCGTTGTAAGCGCTGGGAGATGGTGTCGCATGGGAGCTCTCTGTGCGCCCTTGTAATCAAACCGGCGCACAGAGACCGGCCATGGCGCGGGACATCGGCAGCACCGGAGGAGGTAAGTACATGTTTATTGTGTTTAAATAGCCCTCCCCAGCCCGGCCATAAGAAATTTTTTAAACCCGGATAACCCCTTTAACGGCCTGGCCCTTTTTTTTGTTATTGTGTTTCCATTTTTCAATCCCCACCTTCAAAAATGTATAATTTTTTGATATACAGAGCTTTGTTGGCTTGTGTTCTTCTTGACAAATTACACATTATAGTGCTAGCATTTAATATTCCATGCTAAGTACTGGGAAGTACAAACAAAACAAATACTGTAAAATTGTTGAAAAAGTGCATTTGCAACATTTTCTTGGGGGCCTGGGTTTTATGGTTTTTACTATGTGCTCCAAAGTACGTTTCCTTTATTTCCTTGGTCGACATGATCACTGGGAAACCAAATTTATATAGTTTTTTTTAACAATGGGAATAACTTTTATTATATCTTGATAAATTGAGACTTTTGGGATGTGGCGATACCTGGAATGTTTATAATTTTATTTGTTTATTTTTGCTTCAGTTCTAGGGAAAGAGGGGGAGGAACTTTAGGACACAGCCTGTTTGCAAGCTAAACTAACATCAAGGACAGCCATACATAATACTGTACTGTATAGGTACTTTATGGGTTATCGACCACAGTTTAACCCCCAAAACGCAAAAAAACGTTACTGTACGCCTTTACAGTAACTTTTTTTTCCGACGTTCCCCCAAAGCTCCGCTACTTTATCCACTCTGTCTGGCAGTGACAGCTCCGTGTGTGCCAGCGTCGCACAGACTGTGACGTTCGCAAGCCACTGACGTCATAGTCTGTGACCCGCCACTGCCGGACGCATTGGATAAAGTAGCGGAGCTTCGGGGGAATGTTGGAAAGGTGAGTTCATGGTTTATTAATTTAATATGCTGGGATGGCTGTATACAGTGAGGAACAGTGGGGGGGGGGGGGGCTGCCTGGCTGTATACAGGAGGGGCTGGGGGGAGCTGTATACTGTATACTGGCTCTATACTCGCAGGGAGTGAAAGCTGGCTATTTGCTGGGGAGGGGCTGGCTATAAACTGGGGGGCTGGCTATATAATGCAAGGAGAGGGGGCTTTATGGCTATATACAGGGGGACAGGCTGTATACTGGGGGGGGTCTGTTTGGCTATATACAGGGGGGCTGCCTGTATAGTGGGGGGACTTGTTGGCAATATACAAGGGGACTGGTTGGCTGTATACTGGGGGGCTGGCTGGCCATATACTGTGGGGGGAGGCTGTTTGGCTATATATAGGCGGCTGGCTGTATATTGGGGCCGCTGTCTGGCTGTATACAGGGCTGGCTGGCAATATTCAAGGGGAATAGTTGGCTGTATATTGGGGGGGGGGGGAGCTGGCTGGCCATATACTGCAGGGGAGGGGGCTTCATTGCTATATACAGGGGGGCTGGCTGTATACTGGAGGAATTGGTTGGCTATATACAGGGTGGGCTGTGTGTATACTGGAGGGGCTGTTTGGCTATATACAAGGGGTCTGGCTGTATACTGCGGGGGCTGTTTGGCCATATACAGGGGGGCTGTGTCATGTCCCCGGACTTGTTTCTATTCATTGACATGTATATGTGTTATACTGCTTTGCCTTTTGACCCTCCTGTCTTCCTGTCCCCTAGCTTCAGTATTGTAACTCCTCCCCTCTCCCTCATGTATGCAGCCATCTTTGTCAGGAAAAGTGTATATCTGAATGTCTCTGCTACCCTGGCAAATTATATCCTTTTCACACCGTTGTAACCAGCATTTCTTCAAGATTTCTGCACTAAATAAAGCTGGAATCTTCCCACATGCTTTTTTCGATGGAGTTGACACTATCTGACGAAAAGTGATTTTTGCTGTGAGTACTGGTTAAAACAAAGATATAAGACTATCTATAAACACCTGCTTACAGCCAGGTTATTGAGTCAGAATAGTGAAAAGGATCATAGACTGCCAGTCCCAGCCGTGGGGACAGAGACTCAGCTACAGCTACAGTCATAGCAGCCATCCCTCCTCAGAGTAATCCATCCTGTGTGTATTGCATCATCATGGCTGAGGGACACTCAGTACAAGGAGGCATGGATCCCAGTCTGCTGTCCAGTGATAAGGACAAACGCTCTGTTAAGCCTACATGGAAGGTTAGAGAGAACCTTGAAAGCCTCCAGCATGAACTTTCATCAGACATTATGAAACTGTGGAAAAATTTACAGGCACATGTCTTCACCATTTCCTTGCCTGAACATAATGTATTGCCTCTAGAGGGAGCCCTAGAGACACTGTCCACTAAGCATGAGCATTACATGCTGAAGTGTCAAGAATATGAAAGCATTCTGAAAAGAATCAATACACAAGATAGTCTAGAAGAACTGCAAAACTTCCAGCATCTTAATGCTGAACGAGACGGCTTAATATACGAAACTTTGTCAAAAACAAGGGCAAGAATTGTGCAACTTCAAGAAACAACATCTTGTACTTCTGAGTCCACAAGACGTTCTAAACGCACGTCTCGGTCGCGCTCTTCAAAATATTCAACACTCAGTGAGCAGCTTATAAAGGCGCGTGCAGAAGCCGAGGCGACTAAGGTTCAAGCCGCCTTTGCGCAAAAGAAAGCTGAAATGGAAGCAGAGGCAGCGCAGAGGAAGGCTGAAATGGAAGCAGAGGCAGCGCAGAGGAAGGCTGAAATGGAAGCAGAGGCAGCAGCCAGAGAAGCAGATGCAGCTAGAAGAAAGGCAGAAATAGAAGCTCTTCAGAAACAATGTGAGCATGCTGTAGCCATCGCAAAGGTGAAGGTCCTGGAAGAAGCAGCCAGTGGGAGTGAAAGAGACAGTGTTGCCTTGAGCGGAATGGATTCAGAGGATCCTCTCAAACGTACCAGAGACTATGTGTTTAGTCAAAGCAGTGAACCCCAGATTGCTATTACCGTCCCTGACAAAGCAGATATGTCTTCACAGCGACAACACATAATTCCTCCTGCAATATCCCAATATCCCAAATATCAAGGTCAGTACATCACTCTGCCTGTTCATCATCCTGATTCTTCACTCTACATAAATCACCACGGCCCTACACCCCAGCACGCTCAACAAGCTAAAACGCCAAACCCTAACAATGGCCTAGCATCATACCAAGCCACAGCTAATCCTATGGACACTAAGCCACCTCCTGGGCTAAACACCTATGCAGCCTCATTTACACCTCTGTTTCTTAGCCAGAACGCCGAGAACAACGTGACCAACGTTACTCAGCCAGCATTTCCTTGTCCAAGCTCAGAGCGAACAGACATGTCAGAGTTTGCAAGATACATGTTACGCCGTGAACTTACTAAGACCGGACTCACAAGGTTTGATGACCAGCCTGAGAACTACAGAGGCTGGAAATGTGCCTTCAGAACCGCAATTAGTGACCTCGGCATCACTGCTGCTGAAGAGCTAGATCTGTTGATCCGATGGCTAGGCCCACAGTCCACAGAACGTATTAAGAGACTCAGGTCTGTTCACATTGGTAATCCTGCAGCAGGTCTTACAGCTGCCTGGGAGAGACTAGAGCGAACCTATGGCAGTCCTGAAGCAATTGAGAGTGCTCTCTTCAAACGGTTGCAAAGTTTCTCAAGGCTATCTGGCAAGGACAACCAAAAATTTCAAGAGCTTAGTGACCTACTTTCAGAGCTCCAACTAGCCAAGACAGACCCTCACCTACCTGGTCTCAGCTACCTGGATACTTCTCGTGGGGTAAACCAAATAGTTGCCAAACTGCCACCTAACATCCAAGAAAAATGGGCTACAGTTGGGTCAAGATACAAAAGAGAGAATGAAGTCTGTTTTCCTCCATTTGACTACTTCTGTCAGTTTGTCAGCAACATTGCAGAGTCCAAGAATGACCCAAGCTTTTTCTACGGTGAGTCCAGCGGCCTCAGTTCACCACCTTCTAAATATGACAGCCCACACTCCGAGTACAGAAAACACAGAGGTCCAGTGTCAGTAAAAAAGACTGATGTTCTTCCCACTACCTCATCAGCTTCTGAGGAGCTCAGCTGTAAGATCAACCAAGGTGAAAAGATTGAGAACCCCAATCGCCTATGCCCTATTCATAAGAAGCCACATCCTCTCAAGAAGTGTATTGGCTTCAGAAAGAAGCCACTTCAAGAGCGCAAGGAGCTGCTAAAGAAGTTTGGAATATGTTTCCGATGTTGTGCTTCTACTGAACATGTTGCTAAGGACTGTAAATCCGCTATAAAGTGCATAGAATGTGACAGCGAGAACCACGTACAAGCTCTTCACCCCTCTCAGTCCAGCCCTACACCATCTACAGATCTCCCTCCTCCGGCAAAGCATGGCGGGGAGAACACAGATCAAGCAGCAAGGCCTATTACAGTATCCTCTTCATGTACAGAAGTCTGCGGAGAAGATCTTTGTGACAAGTCCTGCGCAAGGATATGCCTGGTCAAGGTGTACCCAAATGGTCAGCCAGAAAAGACTTTAAAGGTGTATGCCATCCTGGACGACCAGAGCAACCGATCACTTGCAAGGTCAGAACTTTTTGATCTGTTTAACCTAAAGGGAGATGCTTACCCATATACCTTGGGCACTTGTAGTGGCATTACAGAGGTTTCAGGGAGAAGAGCCAGTGGACTTGTAGTAGCTTCTCTAATGGGAAATCTAGAGGTACCTTTGCCCACACTTGTTGAATGCAACCAGATACCATCAAACAGACAGGAGATCCCTACACCAGAAGCTGCTCTCCATCACCCTCATCTAAGGACCATAGCCAGTGAAATACCAGCTCTGGACAAAAATGCTGAGATCCTGCTTTTACTGGGAAGGGACATTCTCAGAGTGCACAAAATACGTCAGCAAATCAATGGTCCACATGATGCACCATTTGCCCAACGCCTGGACTTAGGCTGGGTTATTATAGGCAACGTCTGCATTGACCGAATGAAAAGGCCTACCAAGATATCCTCATTTAAGACTCATATATTGCCAAATGGTCGCAGCACTTATTTTCAGCCATGCCCATGTCATTACCAGGTGAAAGAAAAGATGAGTAACTGTAAGGGGCAGCATGACCAGCAAGATGACATGAACATTTGCCTTCCGTGGGATGATAGCCTTGGATCTACAGTGTTCAACACCACAAGTGATGACAACAAGTTGGCACCTGCTAGAGAAGATAAAGAATTTCTCAAAGTAATGGATAAGGAATTTGCTCAAAATGATTCCAACAGCTGGGTAGCACCTTTACCCTTCCGTACTCCAAGAACAAAACTACCAAACAATCAAAAGCAAGCAGCCTCAAGATTTTCATCTTTAAAGCATACCTTAAAGAGAAAGCCAGAGATGGAAAAACACTTTGTAGACTTTATGCAGAAGGTGTTTGATAGAGACCATGCAGAACCTGCACCGCCACTAAAGGAAGGAGAAGAATGTTGGTACCTGCCATCATTTGGTGTGTATCACCCTCGGAAACCAGACCAAATCAGAGTGGTGTTTGATTCTAGTGCACAGTTTGAGGGAGTGTCTCTCAACAATATGCTCCTCACTGGTCCTAACCTCAACAACAGTCTTCTAGGGGTCCTAATGCGCTTCAGACAAGAACCTGTTGCAATAATGGCTGACATTCAACAGATGTTCCATTGCTTCATTGTTAAAGAAGACAACAGAGACTATCTTCGGTTTCTTTGGCACAAGGACAACGACGTCAATAAGGAAGTCATAGATTATCGAATGAAGGTGCATGTCTTCGGCAACAGCCCATCTCCTGCTGTAGCAATCTATGGACTGAGAAGGACAGCCCAACAAGGTGAGAAGGAGTATGGTTCTAATGCTCGGCAGTTTGTTGAGAGGAATTTCTATGTTGATGATGGACTTAAGTCTTTACCCACAAGTGAAGAGGCAGTTGATCTTCTTACCAGAACACAAGAGATGCTGTCTGCAGCAAATCTCAGACTTCACAAGATCATCTCCACTAACCATGAGGTAATGAAAGCCTTTCCCTCAGAAGATCATGCCATCAACTTGAAGAGTCTTGATCTTAGTTCTGACGCTCCTCCTGTGCGCAGCCTAGGGTTGCTCTGGAACATTGAACAAGATACTTTTACTTTCCAAGTGTCTGCTTGTGATAAACCTTTCACCAAGCGAGGAGTTTTATCTGTTGTGAACAGTATTTACGATCCTCTTGGGTTCATTGCGCCCATCACCATCCAAGGCAAGATACTGCTAAGACAACTTACCACTGAAAATACGGACTGGGACTCTCCGCTACCTATTGAGAAACAACTAAGGTGGGAAAAATGGAAAAGGTCTCTGGAAGTGTTAGAGCAACTCCAAGTTCCACGTTGTTATTCAACCAGCTCCCTTTCAACAGCCATCAGAAGGGAAGTCCACATCTTCTCTGATGCATCAGTGGAAGCCATAGCTGCAGTAGCCTATCTGAAGACCACAGGAGCCAGCAATGAGACACATTGCGGATTCGTCGTAGGTAAGGCAAAACTTACTCCAAAACCCGCACACTCTATACCGAGACTTGAGCTTTGTGCAGCCGTGCTAGCAGTTGAAATTGCTGAACTAATACGAGACGAAATAGACATTTCAATTGATTCGTTTTCAATTACCTTTTACACTGATAGCAAAGTCGTGCTCGGTTATATACATAACCAGACTAAACAGTTTTACACGTATGTCAGCAACCGAGTAGAACGCATCAGGAGTTTTTCTATGCCTGAACAGTGGCAGTATATCTCCACGGAACTTAACCCTGCTGATCGAGGAACAAGACCTGCACCAATTGCACGTCTTTTAGATCACATGTGGTTATCTCCTCCAAAGTTTCTGTGTGAGGAAACTTGTCTGACTCCATCCAATGATGTCTTAGAGCTAATTGATCCTGAGTCTGATAAGGAAATCAGGCCCACAGCCTCCACGTTGTACACCTCTGTAACTTCAAAGGTCAAGCTGAAGTCACATCGCTTCGAGCGTTTCTCAACTTGGTCATCCATTGTGCGAGCTATTGCCAGATTGGGTCACATCTCACGCTGCTTTGCTAAGGACACACCATCACAGTGTCATGGGTGGCATACGTGTAAGGAACACCCTACTGCTTCAGACCTTGAACATGCTGAACAAGTCATCATCTGTTGTGTTCAACAAGAAGTGTATCATCAGGAGATAAATCTTATCTCAAAAAACATCAGTTTGTCCAAGAGTAGTGCACTCTACAAACTCAATCCAGTGCTCGATCGCCACGAGTTACTGAGAGTGGGCGGCCGGATAGAGAGATCTGACCTGTGTAACAAGGAACAAAATCCTATTATCATACCAGGTGGACATTACATTGCTACATTGCTGATCAGACACCATCATGAGCTAGTACAGCACCAAGGCAGACAGTTTACTGAAGGTGTCATCAGGTCAGCTGGTTTCTGGATTGTGGGCATGAAGAGATGTATTTCATCTGTACTCCACAAATGTGTTAAGTGTCACAAGTTAAGAGGAAGACAGCAACAGCAGCAAATGGCAAACCTACCAGCAGACCGTCTAAGTACTGATCCACTATTTACTTATGTTGGGGTCGATGTCTTTGGTCCATGGCCAGTAGTTACTCGTAGAACCCGTGTCGGAGCTGCAAATAGCAAGCGATGGGCAGTACTGTTTACTTGTCTCAGCATTCGAGCAGTACACATTGAGGTAATTGAATGCATGGATGCCTCTTGCTTCATCAATGCCCTTAGAAGATTCTTCTCCATTCGTGGACCTGTCAAACAGTTGAGGTCCGACTGTGGTTCCAACTTTGTGGGAGCTTACAAGGAACTACAATTGGAAAACTTCTTGACCAACAATAGATGTACTTGGGTGTTTAACCCTCCACATTCATCCCATATGGGAGGATCCTGGGAACGCATGATTGGAATTGCACGCAGGATACTTGAATCTATGCTAATGGACAACAAGTCTTCATTGCTTACTCATGAGACATTGGTCACTTTTCTTGCTGAAGTATCAGCCATAATCAATGCAAGGCCTTTCGTTCCAGTTTCCTCAGACCCTGATTCTCCAATCATTCTTACTCCTGCAACACTTCTTACTCAGAAGATCGGAACTGCTGATATTCCTCCAGGCACCTTTGACCACAGTGACATCTACAGACGCCAGTGGAAACAGGTGCAACATCTGTCTAATGTGTTTTGGCATAGGTGGAAGAGAGAGTATCTACATATGCTTCAAAGCCGTCAAAAGTGGCAGACTACAAAACCTAACCTCCAGGAAGGCGATCTTGTTCTATTAAAGGATAAAGAAGCTCATCGTAATGAATGGCCTATGGGTCTCATCACTAAAGTTATGCCTAGCGACGATGGAAAGATTCGCAAAGTGGAAGTCAAGGTAACAAAGGGAGGTTCCGCAAAGGTTTTCTTCCGTCCTATCCATGAGCTAGTGCTTCTGCTACCAAAAGAAGAAGCCACATGAGTGACTTGGATACCCACTCAGCTTATGGCGGGGAGCATACCGCCATAGACTATGATATCACCTGTGGATTACAGTGTGGGTTGTTGGAAGTTTTGCTGACTGCGTCTTCCCCAATCCGAAGATGGGTTTACTTGAAGTTCTTCACAGTTTCGCATCAGGATTTCAAATCTTCAACCTCAAGATTTGGACTTATTGTTATTGTTTGCATGTTGTTTTTTCTCTTGTTTACAGGTTTTAAGAACAACCTTTGGACTCATACGACATTCTTTCAATGTTGGTATATTATGAAATCTTAAGATTTCAGACGGGGAGTGTCATGTCCCCGGACTTGTTTCTATTCATTGACATGTATATGTGTTATACTGCTTTGCCTTTTGACCCTCCTGTCTTCCTGTCCCCTAGCTTCAGTATTGTAACTCCTCCCCTCTCCCTCATGTATGCAGCCATCTTTGTCAGGAAAAGTGTATATCTGAATGTCTCTGCTACCCTGGCAAATTATATCCTTTTCACACCGTTGTAACCAGCATTTCTTCAAGATTTCTGCACTAAATAAAGCTGGAATCTTCCCACATGCTTTTTTCGATGGAGTTGACACTATCTGACGAAAAGTGATTTTTGCTGTGAGTACTGGTTAAAACAAAGATATAAGACTATCTATAAACACCTGCTTACAGCCAGGTTATTGAGTCAGAATAGGCTGGCTGTATACTGTGGAGGCTGTTTGGCTATATACAGGGGGTGCTGGCTGTATACTGGGGCGGCTGTCTGGCTATATACAGGGGGACTGGCTGACTGTATAATGGGGGTGCTGGCCGGCCATATACTGCTGGGGGAGGGGGCTTTCTGGCTATATACTGGGGGGGGGGGCTGTTTGTCTATATATAGGGGGGGCTGGCTGTACACTGTGGGGGGATAGCTATATACTGGTGGTGGGGCTGGCTGACGGTGTTACATGGCATAGTAGTTATATTCCTGTACATATGGGTCAGTATTATAGTAGTTATATACTTGTACATAGGGTGCAGTATTATAATAGTTATATTCTTGTACATAGGGGGAGTATTATAGTAGTTATATTCTTGTACGTAGTGGGCAGTTTTATAATAGTTATATTCCTGTACATAGGGGGCAGTATTATAGTTGTTATATTCTTGTACATAGGGGGCAGTATTATAATAGTTATATTCCTGTACATAGGGGGCAGTATTATAGTTGTTATATTCCTGTACATGGGGGCAGTATTATAGTGGTTATATTCTTGTACATAGGGGGCGGTATTATAGTAGTTATATTCCTGTACATAGGGGGCAGTATTATAGCAGTTATATTCTTGTACATAGGGGGCAGTATTATAGTAGTTATATTCTTGTTTAACAGAGAAGGTATTGTAGTAGTTTTTTTATATAAATGTCAGTATTAAGTTGTGTTCTTTTAAAAAAGAAGCTTTATTTCTGTATAATGGAGGCAGTATGAGTCTCTTTCTCTGTGCTGTACAAGTTGATTTAGACCATCTATCAATCCTTATGACATGATCAAGCATACTTGTTTTGACCCCGCCCACAGAATGGGGCCACTTTTACATTTTTTCCAGGGACACTTTCAATTCCCAGTCTGCCCCTGCTGGGAGCTATGGTCTCTCCCAGGTCTTCAACTGTCACCTTACAACCCCATGTTAAAGGGAATCTACCACCAGGATGAATGATTGTAAACCAAGCACACTCACGTGCTGATATGTAGACTCTGGTAAAAAAAAAAGGCTTTAACAATTATGCAAATGAGCCTCAGGGGCTCCCGACTCTAATAACAGCTTTGAAACCTGGAGTCCCACAGGCTCATTTTAATAATTTTTAAAGGCTTTTAAAAAAAAAAAAACAGTGGCATAAACAGCTGAAAGGATAACAGATCCTGCTACTATGGCCCTTACACTTCGTTAACCTATGCTTCCTACATGTTTCGCCACTTATAGTGACTTGAGTTACAATCAAGATGTGGAGAGTTGAAAAAAAACAGGTCACACTCCCACAATGGTGGTCAGGTGGCTGCAGGTGGAGTTCCTCTTATGTTAAGGCAGAGACTACAACAATGGGCCACAAGTATGGTAATTCTCAAAATATCCTGAATCTCTAGGATTTAGATAGGTCATTCAAGGGGGTCTATTCAGGTTACATTTTCCTTGTTAAAGATAAACCAGAGATGTACATTCATGTAGTCTTGAGTGGCTCATGCATTACGTATAATTTCTCTTCCTGTAACTTGGCTGTAACTTTCCACATGCCTGCAACACTCTAAGGCTACATTCAGACGGCCGTTGCCCGCTGTACCATAGCACACAGCGGCGCGGGGAGAGGAGGGGGAGTTGAGCGCCGCTCACCCCCGTCTCTCCATAGGAATATATGGCACACGCAGAGTATTAAGTCAAAAGATAGGACATGTCCTATATTTCTGTGGGGTACAGTGCAGCACGTGTGCGGCACCATACCGCTCCCGTTGGGCGCCCATTGCCGTCTATGGGGGACGTATATTGGCCGTATATATACGTCCCCCATACGGATTCGGAAAAACCGTCGCATTTTTTTTTAAAAATGCGTCGCTGGACTTGCGCTTTCCTTCACCAGGAATAGGTCGGTGAACTTCAGTGCATTCCGGCGGGCCTCGGCGGACTTCAGCGCAGCAGTGACACCTGGTGGACATCGGAGGAACTACCTTAGTGAATCCCGGCCGGACCCGAATCCACCGCAGAGAACGCGCCGCTGGATCGCGAATGGACCGGGTAAGTAAATTTGCCCCAATGTGTTGACTGTTAATGTAAGGATAAGTGATGAGAACAGTTCATCTGGGAAGATACAGAAGGATGTAATAATAATGGTCTCTTAAAGGGGTGTTCCCATTTAAGCAAATAATTGTTATTGTTTGTATGATGAAAAGTTAATAGTTACATGAGAGCATGCACTGACCTATACAGATCAACTGTATAGGAGTGTTTGATCCAAACACCAACAGTCTATGCTTCCTGTATCAATTCCTCCTGGTTTTTAGATCTCTGCACGTTTTCATTCTATAGAAAGCTTCTAGGTTTACTTCTAGTGGACAGAAATCTGTCTATGGTCGCACAGGTAATTACTCTCTGTGAAAATGAGCTGTACACTTGTGTACCATGGACAGATTACTGTCAACTAGAAGTAAACCTTTAAGCTTACTGTAGAATGACAACCTGCAGAGATCTAGAAAACCATCAGGAATTGATACAAAATGTATATGGGAAAATTGTATAACTTTTCACCATACAACCAATAATATTTATTTGCTGAAATGGAAATACCCCTTTAAACCCTTAACCACGTATGACGTATTTATATGTCACACATCTCCTGTGGGTGTTCGGAAAGGGCTCACAGGCTGAACCCTCTATATAATCCGGTGAGTGTTTGCAGAAAACCCACCAGTAACACCCGCAATCGGTTCTAGCGTTAAAAGTCAGTGCCACCATCTTGGCTTTCATCGTCGCTCCCCAATACATCATCAGGGAGCGATGATCTATTGCCATGACAAAGTAACAGTAAAAAAATTTTCAATGTACTGCCATACTGTACTATGGCAGCATATGGTAGGATCGATCAGACAACCTATGATCAATTTAGCCTAAAGGGTCTGAAAAATAGGTAAATAATAAAAAAAAAAATTAAATCACCCCCTGTGCCTACAACTGATATAAATAAACAGTAAATATTATAAACCATGTTAGGTATCGCTGCATCCCCAAATGTCCAATCAATCAAAATACGGCACTTTTTTGCCATTTTGCAACACATAAGAAATTTAATAAAAAGTGATCAAAAGTCCTCAAAATGGTAGCATTGAAAACATAATCCAATCTCACAAAAAATGAAACCACACACAGCTCCGATGTATGAAAATGTTAAAAGTGCCAGACATCTTGTCCCTGCGCTCTAGACTGTTACTTTTTTCTTTCAAGATGGAGTGGAGAACAGGTGAGTATCTTCAAATAGTTTTTTTTGTTGAAACCACAAAAATCATATTCAATCATTTACATATCTGCCTTGGAAATTTTTATCTGGTGGCATTTGGGGAGATTTATCATATGCTGGTGCTATGTGCTGCGCAACATGGGGGCTGTCAGGGCAGTTCTACACCAGATCGGGCCTTGCATAGGATTGTACCTGAGCAAGTGCAAGCTTAATCAGCTGCCGAATGCACCCTCTTTCCCACACCTCTATACATAGAGTTGCGTCAGGAATTGTGCCAATAAATCTGCTGCAATGAGTTCATATTATAAAACATATATGAACAGTGTCCTGTGTTTTACTATAATAAAAGAGGCATACATAAGATAGTATTTGAAATTATTACCATAATAAAGACTTCCAGTTGTACATGGTAATATTACTAAATGTAGAAGTAAATAAAGCTATATTGTAACATAATACCCAACCCCATACCATAAGCTGGGGAATCATGGGTCATAGTTGCCCTTTAGCTGTAATGCAATCACCAGAGTATAATGTTTACAAGCAGTAAAGATGATAAGCTTTTAACAATCCTTATCCACAAACTGTAGAGTAAAAAATTGAATCTGTGATATGTCAAGTACCATTACACTGTACATTCTGCCATAGCTGTCAACTTTTCCATTGAATTGGATTGTGGGTGAAATTTGCATATACCATTTAATTTTAGTTACATCTTGTGGCTCCTTTGTTCCTCTAAAAAACAGCAGATCTGATCCCTGTGCTCTTGGCTCAATGGAGTAAAGACTGTGATGTGAGTTAACATAGGTCATGATGTGGAGCTGCTTTTCCTCAACAGGGAATGGGGATTCACATTAAATTGAATTCAACAGCCATATATACATATATCTTCAACTGCATGTTATTTAAAAAAAATGTACCTGTATGACGATAATTTCCCATAAATGTAGCCATGTTGATCCTTAGAAACAAAATAGCCGTCCTTGGATATGACCACCTCCACACTAATTTAGCAAAGGGAATGCATGCATTATTGAGGCATCAGACCAGTTTGATTCAGCATTCATTACCACAGGACGGCTGTGGAACATGCAGTAACTAAAGGCCATTTAATTTGCAAAAACTTTTTCTTTGCACAATCAGTCCAGCAGCACTGGTCATATCCAAGGACAGTTGCCATCCTTATCTTAGGGACCATATGACTACATTTGGAAAATTATATAAAATTATCTTCAGACAGGTACATTTTTTAAAAAATAAAATCCAACTGATGAACTGTAAATACAGTATATGGTAATAAAAATGTATTTAAATCAAATGTGAATGTCCAGATGGGAATATCCCTTTAAATGTAGTGTTTCACTTAACCACTGCAGGTGGGTATACTTATTATGCTAGCAAAGGCTAGTTTCTACAGCCACAGAAAGGAAGAGGGATTCTATGTTTCTCTATGTACTGTATATCAATCAACACAACGTCTTACATCTATAGATTTAACCATTTCATTCCAATATCACAATAAATGCTTGCAATGAAAAAAATATATTATAACATCCAATATATGTAGCCACTACATGCAAATACATTAAGGAATAGCAATCCTGTTGTAACTGTCGTATTTAACACATTATTGCCCCTTTACATTTTACCCCCTGGGGGCAACATTCTATCAGTGCTATAGCTGACATGATTTGATTCTTGAAATATTCTTTATTACTTACCGGTGTAGAGATCTGGCTTGCAGCATATCTTGTTCTGCAAGGCAAAATTAAAGACATCAGATTACCAGTTTTTCAATCCAGGCCCAAGAAGACTGCATTTCTCTATCTGCAACTTTCTATATTATTACGAAAGCAACAGGTGGGGATCTGTGAAGACTTGGAATTCATCATTCAATTCAAGTGATGGCATTCCACCGCTATCAGCTTCCCCTTGGAGGGGGCTTGACATCTGTTTGAATGACTTACTGACGGTAACAATGACACATTATTATTGTCCAAGGTCAATGCTTAGGTTAAAGGTTGGAAATCTGTTCTTTTCAAATGCTTGCTACCACCCATGTTCCTTTGTTTCTCCCTAAAAATCATGCAGATTCTTACCCCTGCCATTGCTGGTTAAGTTGACGCACACAGGTTTCTGAATGACCAGCCAGATCAAATTGCTGATCTACAAACAAAAAAACATGGAGACAGAACAAGTTAATTCAGTAACGTACAGTATAAAAAAATGAAACACAGATTCTGCTACGTCTTAGATGGCAATTAGTGATAAGTGTCTTTTTGTTGCTAAAAAAGGGGACTGAAAATTTCTATTAAATCCTATTCAGTTGGAGTAAATGTGGACATTTGAAGAATGCTTTGACTATACGGTAAGAATAATTTTCAAGACTTATATGTAAAATCCATCAAAAGAAGCATCAGTATCTGGTCTGGTCTGTTCTTCTTCATTCTGCTGTTCTATTATCTCACTTTCTTGTCTCAATTTTATCCACTTAGAATCCCCCTTTGCCTCTCATCATTCAATGTTACGTTCAGCCACCCTTATCCCCTCTGTGTCTGCTTCACTGCTCTTCAGTCTGAAAAAAAAAACATGCTGCAGCTGAGGTTTCTTTTGCGAATCCAAAAGGTGTCTGTTGTGCCCTGTTGCTTGCCCTCACAAGCAGCACTCCCCCTCCTACATGAATCCCTTTCCCACCCCTGGAATCGAAGTAGTGTATCTTTGAGTGCGTTGAAATGTCTTCTTCCCATAGCAACAGCAGAGAATATGAGCTGAACAGTGGATCAACACCTCCCTCCTTCTCCATAAATCACCCTCCCTCTAAAAGAACCTATCTATCTATCTATCTATCTATCTATCTATCTATCTATCTACCTATGTATCCATTCATCTATTTATTCTTCTTTCTTTGCCTGCCTGTTTTCTGCTGCTGCAGTACATCTATACTATACCCATATAAACACTGTACTTGTATTGTTTCTCTTTTCTTGTATCTTGAATGTTTCTTTTGTTTCTATGACTAACCTCTTTGATAATACTCGCTAAAGCTTTGAAAACTGGACCCAGACAGGATCTTGTCTATGGAAAAAAATATTTAATGAAATTAAAAAAAGAGACAAAATACTTACTTCTAATGCACAACAATACAGATGTCTGCCTGGGTAGTGGTAACATGGTTAATTTTTTTTTCTGACTGTATGCAATGAGCACAGAGATCATAGTTACACAATTCAACATTCAGAGTTTCTGTTGATTTTAGGGAACTTAACCCCTTATTGTAATTTACTGGAGTTTCACATTTCACATGCAAATGTTTTGAAAACTGCTTGGATTTTTTTTATTGATTACTAATAAAATCTGGTCTATTTGTTGTCTAAGGGTGTCTATAAATAGAAAATAGCTAAGAGAAAAACCTTAAATTAACCTTTTTTTTGTCTGGTAAAATCGTTACAGCTGGTGCTTCTGATGCCAGAAACAACCCCATAGAAATCTATGGGATCCATACTGGCATTAGTTGCCCTGATACAGCACTGGGACAGGGGACAGGTAGGAGTGTCAGGAGGGTGGAACTGGTCAGAGCCAAGCCTCTCTGCCCCTGTAAACAATCAGGTGGTGGATTCCACAGATGGCTGCGCGGGAGCACCAGAGAAGGTAAGTAGTTTATTTTTTTTAACAGCCTCCCCGCAACTCGCCACTAAAGTCGTACAACCCCTTTAAATATTCTTTATAGATGGCATACATATTGCATTCAGGGATGAATGTAACATCTGTGCCAGTATCTTCCTAGGTCTGTACAGTAAAACTAAGGCAGCGCTGATATTCTCTGTGTCTCGCTTGTTTTCTATAGTGTGAACAGAGGTTTACTTGCTCTGTTGCTTCAATTGATTCAGCACCACTCCTGTTTCTGTCATGAAGCCTAGCTAGTAACAGCAGTAGTTAATCCATGGTTATTGACAGCTCCACACTCCTTTGTGCTTCCTGGATCTCTGAGCTCTGGTCCAATCCAAATTAAAGAGGCAGCTTTGAGATCTCATATCCTTCCTGACCAATCTTAATCCTGTGCTGGTTAAAGTAGTGATTTGTATCTTGCCCTTTTGGTATTTTGTATTTCCCTCCTGTCTAATGCTTCTATTCTGCAATTCTATTTCTGATGTGACTGGCTTTAGTGACTGCTCTTATTTGTTATGTTGTATGTCATTGTGTTTTCACCTTGGCGTAGCGAAGGACCGGCTTCTAGTTGTCCTGTGTCACCCAGGATAGACAGAGGCAAGCAGACCAGGCAATTTGGGGGGACTGGAGTTTAGACTTACGGTCTTGTTAGTCCTCCCTGAATCCAGTTCCCCCCATTACAATGAATAGATACGATTATGTGTATGTGTTGTGCCCATAAAATAAAGGCATGAACTGTGTAGTTATTTATAAATCTGTTAATTATAAGATGCATTGTTCATGTGAGTTCTAGTTTGCAACAAGTCAAAACCTTTAGAATGTATGTTATAGAAATACATGAAGCTGAAAAAGCATGTCCAACTTGTGTGGACATTAATCCATGGCTATTGAACTTGTCTTCAAAATTCAGGACAGCTGCAGTTATCCCTGGAAGTGGGCATCTTGTTGGGATAACTCCCATAGGTTAGATGTACAAATATGTACTTACCTGACAAGTATTTATCAGGGCCGGATTATAGGGAAAGCTCCAGGGGCATGTGCCCAGGGGCCTCCAAAACTTTACTCATAAGGGGGCCGCACCAACAATATCCAACAGTCAACTCACTGTTTCTACTTTGCTTTTATGCTTTCACTCTGTATTTATTTTAATCTGAAGTTTTAATGAACTCATTACGGCATGTAGTCTGTATTTGCTATCAGGTGTGATATTGTATCTAAAATTTTATATGATTTGTCTGTATTGATTTGGAGATTTTAGCTGGACTTAGCTGAGTCTTTCCTTTGGTTTGCAGTTATTCTGAGATTCTGGTTGGGCCTCTATTGATGGAGCTTGTATCAGTCTCTATTTAGCATCACAGGGTCTATGTGTGTATCTGTGTATGTATATAGCAGTGTATACCTGTGTATGTATATAGCAATATGTATCTGTGTATGTATATAGCAGTGTGTACCTGTGTGTGTATATAGCAGTGTATACCTGTGTATGTATATAGCAGTGTATACCTGTGTATGTATATAGCAGTGTGTACCTGTGTGTGTATATAACAGTTTATACATGTGTGTATATAGCAGTGTGTACCTGTGTATGTATATAGCAGTGTATACCTGTGTATGTATATAGCAGTATGTACCTGTGTGTGTAAATAGCAGTGTGTACCTGTCTGTGTATATAACTGTGAATACCTGTATATGTACACTCACCGGCCACTTTATTAGGTACACCTGTCCAACTGCTCGTTAACACTTAATTTCTAATCAGCCAATCACATGGTGGCAACTCAGTGCATTTAGGCACGTAGACATGGTCAAGACAATCTCCTGCAGTTCAAACCGAGCATCAGTATGGGGAAGAAAGGTGATTTGAGTGCCTTTGAACGTGGCATGGTTGTTGGTGCCAGAAGTGCTGGTCTGAGTATTTCAGAAACTGCTGATCTACTGGGATTTTCACGCACAACCATCTCTAGGGTTTACAGAGAATGGTCCGAAAAAGAAAAAACATCCAGTGAGCGGCAGTTCTGTGGGCGGAAATGCCTTGTTTTTGCCAGAGGAGAATGGGCAGACTGGTTCGAGCTGATAGAAAGGCAACAGTGACTCAAATCGCCACCCGTTACAAACAAGGTAGGCAGAAGAGCATCTCTGAACGCACAGTACGTTGAACTTTGAGGCAGATGGGCTACAGCAGCAGAAGACCACACCGGGTGCCACTCCTTTCAGCTAAGAACAGGAAACTGAGGCTACAATTTGCCCAAGCTCATCGAAATTGGACAGTAGAAGACTGGAAAAACGTTGCCTGGTCTGATGAGTCTCGATTTCTGCTGCAACACTCGGATGGTAGGGTCAGAATTTAGCGTCAACAACATGAAAGCATGGATCCATCCTGCCTTTTATCAACGGTTCAGGCTGGTGGTGGTGGTGTCATGGTGTGGGGAATATTTTCTTGCCACTCTTTGGGCCCCTTGGTACCAATTGAGCATCGTTGCAACGCCACAGCCTACCTGAGTATTGTTGCTGACCATGTCCATCCCTTTATGACCACAATGTACCCAACATCTGATGGCTACTTTCAGCAGAATAATGCGCCATGTCATAAAGCTGGAATCATCTCAGACTGGTTTCTTGAACATGACAATGAGTTCACTGTACTCAAATGGCCTCCACAGTCACCAGATCTCAATCCAATAGAGCATCTTTGGGATGTGGTGGAACGGGAGATTCGCATCATGGATGTGCAGCCGACAAATCTGCGGCAACTGTGTGATGCCATCATGTCAATATGGACCAAAATCTCTGAGGAATGCTTCCAGCACCTTGTTGAATCTATGCCACGAAGAATTGAGGCAGTTCTGAAGGCAAAAGGGGGTCCAACCCGTTACTAGCATGGTGTACCTAATATAGTGGCCGGTGAGTGTATATAGCAGTGTATACCTGTGTATGTATATAGCAATGTGTACCTGTGTGTGTGTGTATATAGCAGTGTATACCTGTGTATGTATATAGCAGTGTATACCTGTGTGTGTATGTAGCAGTGTGTACCTGTGTGTGTATATAACTGTGAATACCTGTATATGTATATAGCAGTGTATACCTGTGTATGTATATAGCAACGTGTACCTGTGTGTGTGTATATAGCAGTGTATACCTGTGTGTGTATATAACTGTGAATACCTGTATATGTATATAGCAGTGTATACCTGTGTATGTATATAGCAATGTGTACCTGTGTGTGTGTATATAGCAGTGTATACCTGTGTATGTATATAGCAGTGTATACCTGTGTGTATGTAGCAGTGTGTACCTGTGTGTATATATTAAAGGGAAACAACCCAGAAATAGAAACATAACAAAACATACACACATCTTAAATGTTTTTGGAGTCTTGTAAATGTTTCTTTTTCCATTTACATAGCATTGGCAACCTCCCTGTATAGGTAATCATACAGCGCTTTTCATTGTATAGTGGTGGTTCAGGGCAGTTACAGATTCAGCTACTGTTCATTTCAGTGAGAGCTTCCCTGTAGAATCCCTGCACCTGAGGAAGAGACTAAGAACTCAGCAGGTAAGATTTTAATAAGTTTAGTTACAGTGGTGAATGTCATGGTTAAGATGAAGGGGGTCCCATTCAGAATTTTGCTGTGGGGCCCAGCCTTTGCTAGTTACACCTCTGCTCATATACCGTATATACTCGTGTATAAGCCGAGTTTTTCAGCACAAAAAATGTGCCGAAAAACCTAATCTCGGCTTATACACGAGTTAATAAAAAAAAAACATGAGTTAATAAAAAAAAAAAATTAGTACTCACCCTCCGGCTCCCGGTCCTCGGCGGCGGCTCCTGGTCCTCGGCGGCAGCTCCCGATCCTCTGCGGCGGCTTCTCTCTTCGATCTTCACGTGCCGGCAGTCGCGTCTATGCGACTTGCCGGCGGGCGCACAATATGATGTAGCGGTGTCGCCGCTGATGACATCGTCAGCGGCGACACCGCCGCATCGCACTGTGCGCCCGCTGGCAAGTCGCATAGACGCGACTGCCGGCACGTGAAGATCGAAGAGAGAAGCCGCCGCAGAGGATCCGGAGCTGCCGCCGAGGACCGGGAGCCGCCGCCCAGGACCAGGAGCCGCCGCCAAGGACCGGGAGCCGCCACTTCAAATCAAAGGTGAGTATCGTCGGAGGGTGAGTATTAAGTTTATTTTTTTATTATACTGAGGGCAGGCTGTATACTTTTTGGGGCAGGCTGTATACTTTTTGGGGCAGGCTGTATACTTTTTGGGGGCAGGCTGTATACTTCATGGGGGCAGGCTGTATACTTCATTGGGGCAGGCTGTATACTTCATGGGGGCAGGCTGTATACTTCATTGGGGGCAGGCTGTATACTTCATTGGGGCAGGCTGTATACCTCATGGGGGCAGGCTGTATACTTCATGGGGGCAGGCTGTATACTTCATGGGGGCAGGCTGTATACTTCATGGGTGCAGGCTGTATACTTCATTGGGGCAGGCTATATACTTCATGGGGGCAGGCTGTATACTTCATGGGGGCAGGCTGTATACTTCATGGGGGCAGGCTGTATACTTCATGGGGGCAGGCTGATTGTATACTACTTGGGACAGGCTGTATACTACAGGGGGCTAGCTGGCTGTATACTACACCCTCGGCTTATACTAGAGTCAATAGGTTTTCCCATTTTTTGTGGTAAAATTAGGGGTCTCGGCTTATACTCGGGTCGGCTTATACTCGAGTATATACAGTAGCTGGATCATGGGATATAAAGATCTATTTATAATAGTTTATTTTATGACATGATAACTTACCATATGTTATTGTAGGACATACTTGCATGGTTATAGTCATAGTATAAGGTAGGCTTTCTTGGTGGCACATTTAATGTCTTTGTATTCCCACTCACACTGCATCAGATTTCAAGCATATGAGAAGCCAATGTGAATTGAGTCATGATGCACTGAGAACTGTTTTTCCTACCCACAATGACTGATCTCATCTAGTTCTGTATTTATTGTTCCTTGTTACTTTTTGTTCTTTTCCCATTCATCTTCATAGGAAGTTATTGCACCTGTTCCAAATAGCAATAATCTCATTTCTAATACATACAATAGATTTCAATAGCCTACGGCAGCCTACGGACCGTGGTTTAGTATGTAGCCCACATACAAAAACGTCTATCTGCTTTCATAATAATAAGCATTGACACACTCAGGAAGGTGCTGTAACTGTGGTGACGAAGCAATGAATCACTCTTCAGGGACACAATCATTCACACATTTCTGATCTCTCCTGTCAACCGCTGTATTTTTGCAAAACAGCACAGACGTACTGTAACATTTCCGTGTAGGAAAAACCTTCTATATTTTTATGAACTGCTGCAAAATATAAACAGGCGCAGATGGCAAAGAAAATAATGCAGCAGGTGTCATGGAAAAGGCGTCAGGAGCAACTCACACACTGCAGAACATTTCCTTAGACAAAGCCTGCCCACACCATTGGAAGGGATTTGCAAGCACCAAGACACTACTATAGTATGACTCACTAACACAGCAGGAAGGAGCTATACATCTTCATGTCCCAGCCTGTTACACAGAATGGAGCATACAGCCAGGAGCAACAAGTCTGTTTCTCACATGGTCCTGACACATACAAAAGCTGGGGATCTTTCCTCCTACAACACTGATATGGAAGGGCACTGCAGTGCTGGGGAATCACTAAACCATTGATATTTGCACTTCAATTGTAGAAATAAGATGGTTTACAAGAAAAAGGGCTGCAGAACAATATACAGTATTTATCCGCAACACTCGATTTGTATGTGTACAATGATACGCAATATATTTTTTTTCAGTAAGGTGGTAGATTCCCCTTTAGCTATCTTTTGTAGCTTCTCTTCCTATCATGCTCTCTTGTCTCTTCCCAGTTTTGCAATTTGGACACATCCCTATATTTCATAGTCGATTTTGTTTAGACTGTTTAACTCTTTTTGTAACCACGCTTAAATGAGCATTCATCTCACATGTATCACAGACAGGATTACAGTAAAAAACAAGATCACAGAAGATAACATTTCTATAAAGATCATTGCCTCCATTACTGACAGTAGATGATGTCACTGACTAGTTACCTCCTACCTGTACAAATCGTGCCTAGAAAACTCTCCATAGACTTTAAAGGGGTTCGCCACTTTGTTTTTTGTAATGTGTGTGTAAGTGTGGGGGGCAGGATTTTAGGTACTTTACCAAAATACATCTTTTAAAAGTTCTACACTGCTTTATTGATAAGTAAAGTGAAGACCTCCTATCTTTTACCTCATCAGCCAGAGATTCCTGTCCATAAAATGGCTGAAGATGGAGAGTCATGTGATCTCTATCTGTCTATGAGCAAACCTTATGACAGTATTCATGAAAATAAGATTAAGATCCTGACAGGGCTATTGGTCATGGGCATACCATCACATTACCCTTTTTGTGGCCATTTTATGGACAGGAATGTCTGGCTGATGAGGTAAAAGACTTGACTTTACGTATCAAGAAAGTGGTGCAGAACTATTAATAGATGTGTATTGGTAAATTATCTAATATATCCTGCCCCCACGCCACACTTACATACACATTACAAAAAACATGAGGTAAAGTGACCAAACACTTTAACCGGTTCGCGACCGCCCGCCGTGTATTCACGGCGGCGGTCGCGGCGCGCTGCATGGAGAGGGCTCACGGGCTGAGCCCTCTCCATAGCCGGTAAGTCTTTGCTGCATATTGCAGCAAAGGCTTACCGGTAACATCCGCGATCGGTGCTAGCACCGATCGCGGGTGTTTTTACAGCGTAGGCTGCCGGCAAAGCTGCCGGCAGCCTCAAACAGATAGCGGCGCATGGGCGCCGCCATCTTACCTGGGATCGCCGCTCCCCGTGACGTCATCGGGGGGCGGCGATCCGTCTCCATGGTAGCCTCGGGTCTTCCGAAGACCCGAGGCTATTTCGTTTTAACCCCTTCATTACAATGTGCTGATAGCACATTGTAATGAATGAGTTAGAAAATCCCCATATACTGCCATACTGTAGTATGGCAGTATATGATAGGATCGATCAGACAACCTAGGGTTAAAGTACCCTAGGGAGTCTGAAAAATAGTATAAATAAAAATTAAAAAAAGTTTAAAAAAAAAAAATTATAATAAAAAAACCTAAAATTTCAAATCACCCCCCTTTCCCTAGAACTGACATAAATATAAATAAACAGTAAAAATCATAAACATATCAGGTATCGACGCGTCCGAAAATGCCCGATCTATCAAAATATGATAACGGTTTTTCAATGCGTTTAACCCCGTAACGGAAAATAGCGCCCAAAGTCGAAAATGGCACTTTTTTGCCATTTTGAAAAATCTAAAAAAATCTATAAAAAGTGATCAAAAGGTCGTACAGTCCTAAAAATGATATCATTGAAAATATTATCAAATTTCGCAAAAAATGACACCACCCACAGCTCCGTACACCAAAGTATAAAAAAGTTATTAGCGCCAGAAGTTGGCAAAATCAAAAAAATTATTTTTGTACAGGAGGTTTTAATTTTTGTAAATGTATGAAAACATTATAAAACCTATACAAATTTGGTATCCCCTTAATCGTACCGACCCAAAGAATAAAGTAGACATGTCATTTGGGGCGCTCAGTGAAAGACGTAATATCCAAGCCCACAAGAAAATGGCGCAAATGCGTTTTTTCACCATTTTCATTGCATTTGGAATTTTTTTCCCGCTTCCGAGTACATGGCATGGAATATTTAATACCATCATTATGAAGTGCAATTTGTTACGCAGAAAACAAGCCGTCACACAGCTCTTTACGTGTAAAAATAAAAAAGTTATAGATTTTTGAAGGTGGGGAGTGAAAAATGGACATGAAAAAACAGGAAAAGGCCCGGTCCTTAACCGGTTAATGGAGTCCATTTCTGCAAATCACTAAATACTGTAACTAGGGCTTGGCAGCTAAAATCACAGTCCTAACACACATGGATAGAAAACAGAAAAAAATATACAGTCAGAAAATAAAACAGGTTCAAAGAAATGTTTCAATCTCTGGTTTTAATATGTCAAAAACTAAATTTCCTTTAACATTTATCAGCTCTTTCTCAATACCCATTTTTTTTTTTTACAAAAAAATAAATCTATTCAAGGGCCTTTTTATTTGTACCTTTTTTTTTTACTTTGTACAAATTTTTAGTTTGTTTTACATTGTTCAGTGTGAGGGAACAGTAAGAGAATGGTAAAAATCTGCCACACTGTTCTCATCATCGTGCTTACAGAACAATACACTGTGCTCCTGCTCTTGCATATAGGTTGCACTTGCCCTTTGAGATTTGGAGGTTCTTGCATTTTGCTCATAGCCTATCTGCTGCTATGTATTCCTATGATCATATTGTGGCCATCTGCCTATCATTGAAGTTGCTGGATCTGCTCTGCTCGCTTGATCTTTTGCCTGGACTCTGCCTGCCCTAACCCCGGTGTACTCACTGACTGATCCACAGTGACAATGCTTTTTATCTAGCCTGTGCTGCTGTGCGTTATAAAAAGTTGTGTATGTTGGGTTATTTTGTGCAGTTTTCCTATAAATGTTTCTTTTATTATACAGTTCATATAAATTGTAAAGGTGTATTCCTATTTTTATCAAATTCTTATTACTGACTGTATAATGAAAGGTTTAACAATTTTCTAATATACTTTCTGTATCAAAATCCTTGTGGCTTTCTAGATCTCTGCTTGAAATCCCAGATTTCTGTCCACTGGAAGCAAGAAATGATTTTTTTTGTTTACTTCCAGATTGTGGCCCCAATAATGTTCTTCATCAGTCTGTTTTGCAACAATAAAGTTACAAAGATCCTGAGACAGCTCACTGATTTTACCCATCATGAGATGTTCTGTGGCACCTTTACATAATCCATCAGATATTATGTTTCACTTAGAAAGAACTTTCTAATCACCGATTCAGTTGGTGTCATGACTTTCTATGACTTTTTGCTCCTTTCTTTCACATGCAGTTTCACTTTAACTTTCTACGTACAACAGTAAACCATTGTCCTGGTGGATGCAAATGTAATTGCAATATAAATATAAGTGATTGATACTTTGAAATGAAGGACTAACAAAACCCATTAAAAAACGATGATGAGAAGGATGGGGAGTCCTATCCAACATTCCAAGTTGCCCAGAAGTCAAATCAGCATTCGTTCTGGACATCGTAGTCCTATAACTTACCAGTTCCACTTAAGGCTACTAGAAGTGGAAAATTATAAAATTTGTGTGATCATCCATATCAGCTGATGAAAATAGAAATAAAGTGTGGCTTCCCATACTAGCCAACTGGACATGCAATAAAAAATTACTTCAATGAGACACTAAGAGATCAATCCTGTTAAACAGTTTAACTGTCCACTTCCTTGTCCAGATTAAGGTTTAGGCTTCCTTTTAAGTTATGTCTCCATTTATGTTAAGTACCCCCTTTTAGAGTGACTGTCTAGTTCCTTGTCGCTTCAATTTTAGTTCATGTTTAATATCTCTCCATGATAAATGTCCAATTTTACGGTTAGTGCCGCCTCTTCTTTTACCCTCAGTTACCTATTTACTAAATACTTCCAACAGCTCCCCATCCCCAAAGTCTTCCCCACATTAATCAGCTATCCATGACCTCAGCCCCTAGCCCCACACACTATCACCCCCCACCACACTCCATCAGCCTCCCATGACCTCGGCCCCTAGCCCCACAAACTATCACCCCCCCCCCACATTCCATCAGATCCTCATGCCCTCAGCCACCCCACAACATCAGCTCCCCATCCCCTCTGCCCCCCACACATCATCAGCTTCCTATCCCCTCAGCCAAAACACCAGCAGCTCCCTATTGTATCAGCGCCCGCTAACATCATCAGCTCCCAATCCCCTCAGCCCCCCAAGTCTCATCAGCTCCGAATCCCCTAACCCCCCTACATTTCATCAACTCCCCATCCCCTCAGCCCCCAACATACACTATTAGGCCCATTTCCCCTCAGTCCCTCCCCAGACACACTATCAAGTCTAATCCCCTCTGTAAAATATCCCCCTAGTATAACTTACACCAGGCATCCATTATAGGCATCCAGCATTCTGGTCATGTGACTTCAGACAGTCACATGACCAATGACATCACTGCAGCTCCTGTGTGAGCCAGTGTTGGAATGGCAGGGAGAGGGAGAGAGCAGCTTTGCTCTACCTGAGATTGCTACAGTCCTAACAGGTATGTGCACAATAGCAAAGCAGTGAGTTTATTACTTCCTGCTCTGCCACTACTTTAATCCGGAGCAGTGTCCCACTGACAGGGTGCCCAATTCAATGTAACACCACCTGCCCTGTACTGTGCTCTTTCTGTATCGGCGCAGCGGACCAAAGATACAGCTGCTGGCCCACCCCTGTTTAAAGGCCCAGTCATTATGCCCTCAATTTTAGACTTATTCGCTTTATGCAATGTGAGCCGGTGGGATGGGTCTTCTGTCAGTCAGCCAATAGTCAGCCACTAGAGATGAGCGAACATACTCGTCCGAGCTTGATGCTCGTTCGAGCATTAGCGTACTCGAAACTGCTCGTTGCTCGGACGAATACTTCGCCCGCTCGAGAAAATGGCAGCTCCCGCCGTTTTGCTTTTTGGCGGCCAGAAACAGAGCCAATCACAAGCCAGGAGACTCTGCACTCCACCCAGCATGACGTGGTACCCTTACACGTCGATAGCAGTGGTTGGCTGGCCAGATCAGGTGACCCTGGGATAGACTAGCCGCTGCCCGCGCTGCTCGGATCATTCTGTGTCTGGACGCCGCTAGGGAGAGAGCTGCTGCTGGTCAGGGAAAGCGTTAGGGTGTTCTATTAGAATAGTGTTAGGCAGGAGTGATTCAACAAGAACCCAACAGCCCTTCTTAGGGCTACAATAACGTTATACTTTTTTTTTTTTGTTTGCTTGTGGCTGGGCTTGCTGGCACTAGTAGTGCAGCTAGTACCATATTGTGAGGAATTTGCAGGGGGACTTGCTACCGTTGTGTTTAGCTCTTAGTGACACACATATCCACCTCAAACACCAAAGTGGGAAAATTTATTAGGGGTTTGATTTCAATTAGGCACATTCTGCCATTTACTTTTTATTTTACGTTTATTTTTTCATAACTCAGCGTCATCTCATCAGTGTGCTTTCATACTTGGCTAGAAAATAGCCATAGGAGAATCCAAACGGCTTACTTACGCCTACAGTAGCGTTATATATATTTGATTTCTGGTTGATCTGCTGGTGGCTGTCCTTGCTGCAGTGCATCTACTAGCAAATTGTGAGCAATTTGTAGTGAGACTTGCGACCGCTGTGTTTTGCGCTTAGTGACGCACATATCCATCGCAAAGACCGAAGTGGGAAAATTTATTAGGGGTTGGATTTCAATTAGGCACAGTCTGGCAGTTTCTTTTTATTTTACGTTTATTTTTTCATAACTCAGCGTCATCTCATCAGTGTGCTTTCATACTTGGCTAGAAAATAGCCATAGGAGAATCCAAACGGCTTACTTACGCCTACAGTAGCGTTATATATATTTGATTTCTGGTTGATCTGCTGGTGGCTGTCCTTGCTGCAGTGCATCTACTAGCAAATTGTGAGCAATTTGTAGTGAGAGTTGCGACCGCTGTGTTTTGCGCTTAGTGACGCACATATCCATCGCATAGACCGAAGTGGGAAAATTTATTAGGGGTTGGATTTCAATTAGGCACAGTCTGGCAGTTTCTTTTTATTTTACGTTTATTTTTTTATAACTCAGCGTCATCTCATCAGTGTGCTTTCATACTTGGCTAGAAAATAGCCATAGGAGAATCCAAACGGCTTACTTACGCCTACAGTAGCGTTATATATATTTGATTTCTGGTTGATCTGCTGGTGGCTGTCCTTGCTGCAGTGCATCTACTAGCAAATTGTGAGCAATTTGTAGTGAGAGTTGCGACCGCTGTGTTTTGCGCTTAGTGACGCACATATCCATCGCAAAGACCGAAGTGGGAAAATTTATTAGGGGTTGGATTTCAATTAGGCACAGTCTGGCAGTTTCTTTTTATTTTACGTTTATTTTTTCATAACTCAGCGTCATCTCATCAGTGTGCTTTCATACTTGGCTAGAAAATAGCCATAGGAGAATCCAAACGGCTTACTTACGCCTACAGTAGCATTATATATATTTGATTTCTGGTTGATCTGCTGGTGGCTGTCCTTGCTGCAGTGCATCTACTAGCAAATTGTGAGCAATTTGTAGTGAGAGTTGCGACCGCTGTGTTTTGCGCTTAGTGACGCACATATCCATCGCAAAGACCGAAGTGGGAAAATTTATTAGGGGTTGGATTTTAATTAGGCACAGTCTGCCATTTCCTTTTTTATTTTACGTTTATTTTTTTAATAACTCAGCGTCATCTCATCTGGCATAGCAGTGTGCTTTCATACTTGGCTAGAAAATAGCCATAGGAGAATCCAAACGGCTTACTTACGCCTACAGTAGCGTTATATATATTTGATTTCTGGTTGATCTGCTGGTGGCTGTCCTTGCTGCAGTGCATCTACTAGCAAATTGTGAGCAATTTGTAGTGAGACTTGCGACCGCTGTGTTTTGCGCTTAGTGACGCACATATCCATCGCAAAGACCGAAGTGGGAAAATTTATTAGGGGTTGGATTTCAATAAGGCACAGTCTGGCAGTTTCTTTTTATTTTACGTTTATTTTTTCATAACTCAGCGTCATCTCATCAGTGTGCTTTCATACTTGGCTAGAAAATAGCCATAGGAGAATCCAAACGGCTTACTTACGCCTACAGTAGCGTTATATATATTTGATTTCTGGTTGATCTGCTGGTGGCTGTCCTTGCTGCAGTGCATCTACTAGCAAATTGTGAGCAATTTGTAGTGAGACTTGCGATCGCTGTGTTTTGCGCTTAGTGACGCACATATCCATCGCAAAGACCGAAGTGGGAAAATTTATTAGGGGTTGGATTTCAATTAGGCACAGTCTGGCAGTTTCTTTTTATTTTACGTTTATTTTTTCATAACTCAGCGTCATCTCATCAGTGTGCTTTCATACTTGGCTAGAAAATAGCCAAAGGAGAATCCAAACGGCTTACTTACGCCTACAATAGCGTTATATATATTTGATTTCTGGTTGATCTGCTGGTGGCTGTCCTTGCTGCAGTGCATATACTAGCTAATTGTCAGGAATTTGGAGTGAGACTTGCGACCGCTGTGTTTAGCGCTTAGTGACGCACATATCCATCGCAAAGACCGAAGTGGGAAAATTTATTAGGGGTTGGATTTCAATTAGGCACAGTCTGCCATTTCCTTTTTATTTTACGTTTATTTTTTCATAACTCAGCTTCATCTCATCTGGCATAGCAGTGTGCTTTCATACTTGGCTAGAAAATAGCCATAGCAATAGGATAGCATTGTTTGGTTTTAAAAACTAAAAAACACAAAAAAAACCTAAAAAACACAAAAAAACACAAAAAAAAGTAAAAAAAAAATTAAAGTTATAACTTTCATTTTCAAAATGTTTAACCCGAGGGCTAGGGGTAGAGGACGAGGGCGGGGACGTGGGCGTCCAACTACTGCAGGAATCAGAGGCCATGGTCCTGGGCGGGGTGAGACACCACCTGCTGATGAGGGAGCAGGGGAACGCCGCAGAGCTACACTCCCTAGGTTCATGTCTGAAGTTACTGGGACTCGTGGTAGAGCACTGTTGAGGCCAGAACAGTGCGAACAGGTGATGTCGTGGATTGCCGACAATGCTTCGAGCAATTTGTCCACCAGTCAGTCTTCCACGCAGTCCACCCATGTCACCGAAATCGGCACTCCTCCAGCTCCTGCACCTCAGCCTCCTCCCCCCCAGTCTGCCCCCTCCCAGGAAAATTTGGCATTTGAACCGGCATACTCTGAGGAACTGTTTTCTGGACCCTTCCCACAGTCACAAACCACTTGTCCGGTTGCTGCTGAGCAATTTTCCGATGCCCAGGTTTTCCACCAGTCGCAGTCTGTGGGTGATGATGACCTTCTTGACGTAGTGGAAGAAGTGTGTAAAGAGGTGTCCGACGATGAGGAGACACGGTTGTCAGACAGTGGGGAAGTTGTTGTCAGGGCAGGAAGTCCGAGGGGGGAGCAGACTGAGGGATCGGAGGATGATGAGGTGACAGACCCAAGCTGGGTTGATAGGCCGGGTGAACACAGTGCTTCTGAGATGGAGGAGAGTCCTCGACCAGAACAGGTTGGAAGAGGCAGTGGTGGGGCCAGACGGAGAGGCAGGGCCAGACCTGGTGCATCAGCGCCAAATGTGTCAACTAGTGAAGCTCCCGTGGCGATGGCTCCTGCGGCGAGGGCTAGATTTTCAGAAGTCTGGAGGTTCTTTAAGGAAACACCGGATGACCGACGGACTGTGGTGTGCAACATTTGCCAAACCAGGATCAGCAGGGGTTTCACCACTAATAGCTTAACTACCACCAGTATGCGCAGGCATATGAATGCTAAACACCCCACTCAGTGGCAACAAGCCCGTTCACCTCCGGCCGTGCACACCACTGCTCCTACCCCTGTGTCAGCTGATAGTCAGCCCCCTGCCCAGGACCCTGCCACAAAAACCCCATCGCCGCCTCCACGATCCTCCACAGCATCCACCAGCGTTCAGCTCTCCATACCCCAGACGCTGGAGCGGAAACGCAAATATAGTGCAACCCACCCACCCGCACGCCCAAGCCCTTAATGTCCACATCTCCAGATTGCTCAGCCTGGAGATGCTGCCCTATAGGCTAGTAGAGACCGAGGCCTTTCGCAACCTCATGGCGGCGGCCGCCCCTCGGTATTCGGTCCCCAGCCGCCACTACTTTTTCCGATGTGCCTTCCCAGCCCTGCACCAGCATGTGTCAGACAACATCATCCGTGCCCTGACCAACGCCGTTTCTGACAAGGTCCACCTGACCACGGACACGTGGACGAGTGCTGCCGGGCAGGGCCACTATATATCGCTGACGGCACATTGGGTTAACTTGGTGGAGGCTGGGACCGAGTCTGACCCTGCGGCTGGTCATATACTGCCGACGCCAAGGATTGCGGGGCCTACCTCGGTCCAGGTGTTTCAGGCCTACTATGCCTCCTCCTCCTCCCACCCCTCCTCCACCTCCTCCTCCGAACTACCATCCGTGGGCATGGCGCCATCAGTCGGTAGCTCTAGGCACAGCAGCAGTGCCGTCGCTAAGCGACAGCAGGCGGTGCTCAAACTGCTGAGCCTAGGCGATAAAAGGCACACCGCCCAAGAACTATTACAGGGCATCACGGCGCAGACTGATCTGTGGCTGGCACCGCTGAACCTGAAGCCAGGCATGGTTGTGTGTGACAACGGCCGTAACCTGGTGGCGGCTCTGCAACTCGGCAGACTGACACATGTGCCATGCCTGGCCCATGTGTTAAATCTGATAGTTCAGCGTTTCCTCAAGACATACCCCAATCTGTCTGATTTGCTCACGAAGGTGCGCCGCATCTGTGCGCATTTCAGGAAGTCCAGCACAGATGCTGCCACTCTCAGGGCAGCGCAGCGCCGCCTCCAACTGCCCGCTCACCGACTGTTGTGCGACGTGCCCACGAGGTGGAATTCAACACTGACCATGTTATCCAGAGTTTACCAGCAGCGCCGAGCGATTGTAGACTGCCAGATGTCAACTTCCACCAGAACTGGTAGTCAGGTCAGTCAGCTTCCTCAAGTCTACAATGAGGAGTGGATGTGGATGTCTGATATCTGTCAGGTACTGAGTAACTTTGAGGAGTCAACACAGATGGTCAGTGGCGATGCCGCCATCATCAGCCTCACCATCCCGCTGCTTGGCCTGTTGAAAAAATCTCTGATCAGCATGAAGTCGGAAGCTTTGCGCTCGTCACAAGAGACGGGGGAAGAAGATTCCCTTGTTGATAGCCAAAGCACCCTTAGGTCTGTTTCTCAGCGCATATCGGAGGAGGTGGAGGAGGATGAGGAGGAAGAGGAGGAGAATGTTGGCGAGACACAAGAGGGGACCATTGTTGAGTCCTTCACTGTTCAGCGTGTATGGGCAGAAGAAGAGGAGTTGGAGGAGGAGGAAATGGACAGTCAGGCCAGTGAGGGGAGTGAATTCTTACGCGTTGGTACTCTGGCGCATATGGCAGATTTCATGCTAGGCTGCCTATCCCGTGACCCTCGCGTTCAAAGAATTTATTCCAGCACCGATTACTGGGTGTTCACTCTCCTGGACCCACGGTACAAGCAAAATCTTTCCACTCTCATCCCTGGAGAGGAAAGGAGTGTGAGAATGCATGAATACCAGCAAGCCCTGGTGCACAAGCTGAAACAGTATTTCCCTTCTGACAGCGCTAGCGGCAGAGTGCGTAGTTCTGCGGGACAAGTAGCGAGGGAGAGTAGGCGAGCAGGCAGCTTGTCCAGCACTGGCAAGGGTACGCTTTACAAGGCTTTTGCCAGCTTTATGTCACCCCAGCAAGACACTGTCACCTGTCCCCAGTCTCGGCAGAGTAGGGCTGATCTTTACAGAAAGATGGTGAGGGAGTACGTAGCTGACCATACCATCGTCCTAAATGATCACACAGCTCCCTACAACTACTGGGTTTCAAAGCTGGACATGTGGCACGAACTGGCGCTGTGCGCCTTGGAGGTTCTTGCCTGCCCTGCCGCTAGCGTCTTGTCCGAGCAGGTTTTCAGTGCAGCTGGTGGCATCATCACTGATAAGCGTACACGCCTGTCGACTGACAGCGCTGACAGGCTGACGCTTATTAAGATGAATAAAGCCTGGATTTCTCATAATTTCCAATCTCCACCAGGTGAAGGAAGCTCAACCTGAATAATTTATCCACTCCTCCTCCTCCTCATTTTCCTCCTTCTCCTCCTCTTTGTACAGTAAAGCAGAGGAAACTGGCTATTTTTTGACAGGGCCCACTGGCTCTAGCTATAGTACTTTATGCATTTAATTTTTCTGGAGGGCCACCGACCCGGTCCTCTGTTTTAAACAATTTTTGGGAGTGCCACATACAGGCACTCAATCTATTCAATTTTTCTGGAGGGCCACCTACCTGCTCCTCTGGTTTGAAAACTTTTTTGGACTGCCACATACAGGCACTCAATCTATTCCATTTTTCTGGAGGGCCACCTACCTGCTCCTCTGGTTTGAAAACTTTTTTGGACTGCCACATACAGGCACTCAATCTATTCCATTTTTCTGGAGGGCCACCTACCTGCTCCTCTGGTTTGAAAACTTTTTTGGACTGCCACATACAGGCACTCAATCTATTCCATTTTTCTGGAGGGCCACCTACTTGCTCCTCTGGTTTGAAAACTTTTTTGGACTGCCACATACAGGCACTCAATCTATTCCATTTTTCCAGAGGGCCACCTACCTGCTCCTCTGGTTTGAAAACTTTTTTGGACTGCCACATACAGGCACTCAATCTATTCCATTTTTCTGGAGGGCCACCTACCTGCTCCTCTGGTTTGAAAACTTTTTTGGACTGCCACATACAGGCACTCAATCTATTCCATTTTTCTGGAGGGCCACCTACCTGCTCCTCTGGTTTGAAAACTTTTTTGGACTGCCACATACAGGCACTCAATCTATTCCATTTTTCTGGAGGGCCACCTACCTGCTCCTCTGGTTTGAAAACTTTTTTGAACTGCCACATACAGGCACTCAATCTATTCCATTTTTCTGGAGGGCCACCTACCTGCTCCTCTGGTTTGAAAACTTTTTTGGACTGCCACATACAGGCACTCAATCTATTCCATTTTTCTGGAGGGCCACCTTTCTGCTCCTCTGGTTTGAAAACTTTTTTGGACTTTCACATATAAAGGCACTTAATCTATTCCATTTTTCTGGAGGGCCACCTACCTGCTCCTCTGGTTTGAAAACTTTTTTGGACTGCCACATACAGGCACTCAATCTGTTCCATTTTTCTGGAGGGCCACCTACCTGCTCCTCTGGTTTGAAAACTTTTTTGGACTGCCACATACAGGCACTATCCAAATTAAATTGTCTCCATAGCAGCCTCCACACGTTGTCTCCATTGCTACCTCCAAAAGTCGTCCATATAGCTGCCTCCATACATCGTCCCTTTATCAAACGAGGTATGTCAGGCAGAAATTTGGGTTGTTTTCATGGATTCCACATCAAAGTTGTTAACTTTGTCGCCACCCAGCTGTGTTATCCACAAAATATACTGGCAAACTTTTATCATTTACCAATATTATTTCAGCGCTTCTTGCGCTTCTGTTTACATTCCCCTCACCCGCCATATCCTAAACTTATAAGAACGCTACTACACTTGATCTTATACAAAAGGTTCTTTGAAGTGCTGTTTGGGGAGTAGCCTAGAGACACGGGCTTGGATTGGCGAAAGCTCGCCTGGCAGCGGAGCGCCAGCTCCATGCCAAGATCCAACTAACATAGTTTTAACTGCAGCACCTTTAATCTACTACTAGTTCACTGCCTCCATACATGGTCCCCTTATCAAACGAGCTTTGTCAGGCAGAATTTTGGGTTGTTTTCATGGCTTCCACAACAAACTTGTTAACTTTGTCGCCACCCTGCTGTGTTATCCACAAAATATACTGGCAAACTTTTATCATTTACCAATATTATTTCGGCGCTTCTTGCGCATCTGTTTACATTCCCCTCACCCGCCATATCCCAAACTTATAAGAACGCTACTACACTTAACTTGGTGCACGCTGGGACCGAGTCTGACCCTGGGGCTGATGATATACTGCCGACGCAGAGGATTGCGGGGCCTACCTCGGTCCAGGTCTCAAAGGCCTACTATACCTCCTCCTCCTCCCACCCCTCCTCCACCTCCTCCTCCTCCGAATTACCATCCGTGGCCATGGCGCCATCAGTCGGTAGCTCTAGGCACAGCAGCAGTGCCGTCGCTAAGCGACAGCAGGCGGTGCTCAAACTGCTGAGCCTAGCCGATAAAAGGCACACCGCCCAAGAGCTATTACAGGGCATTCCACATCAAACTTGTTAACTTTCTCGCCACCCTGCTGTGTAATCCACAAAAGATACTGGCAAACTTTTATCATTTACCGATATTATTTCAGCGCTTCTTGCGCATCTGTTTACATTCCCCTCTCTCGCCATATCCCAAACTTATAAGAACGCTACTATACTTGATCTTATACAAAAGGTTCTTAGAAGTGCTGTTTGGGGAGTAGCCTAGAGACAGGGGCTTGGATTGGCGAAAGCTCGCCTGGAAGCGGAGCGCCAGCTCCATCCCAAGATACAACTAACATAGTTTTAAGTGCAGCACCTTTAATCTACTACTAGTTCACTGCCTCCATAATAATAATAATAATAATAATAATAATCTTTATTTATATAGCGCCATCATATTCCGTAGCGCTTTACAAATCATAGGAAACAAATACAAATGTAATGTAACAGAGCACAACATTTGTATGGAACAACAGGAGTGAGGTCCCTGCTCGCCAGAGCTTACGGTTTATGAAGATGATGGGGTAACACGAGGTAAAAGAATTTTTAATGGTCAAGCCATTCTTCTTAGGGAATAGAACAAAATATAATAAATGGAATTGCTGTCGCTTGAACCACTCAGCCGTCACCAGGTCCAGGGTGAATGGGACTGCATAGAAGTCTGGTGCCTGTTGGTTGCTGGATAACAGATGGGAGGACGACACAGGACGGGTTAGTAGAAGAGTTAAAACTTCATGCAGTTAATGAGTGTTATAGGCTTGCCTAAAGAAATGGGTTTTAAGAGCACGTTTGAAACTTTGGAGGTTAGGTATTAGTCTGATAGTCCGGGGCAGAGCATTCCATAGAATTGGTGCAGCTCTAGAGAAGTCTTGGAGACGCGAGTGGGAGGTCCGCACTAGGGTAGAGGTTGATCTAAGATCACTGGCGGATCTAAGAGCACGGGTTGGGCGATAGACTGAAATAAGAGAGGAGAGGTAGGGGGGTGCAGCATTATACAGAGCTTTATGGATGAGGGTTATTATTTTAAACTGTATTCGAAAGGAGACTGGCAGCCAGAGCAGCGACTGGCATGAACTGTAGGCATACATGGTCCCCTTATCAAACGAGCTGTGTCAGGCATAATTTTGGGTTGTTTTCATGGCTTCCACAACAAACTTGTTAACTTTGTCGCCACCCTGCTGTGTAATCCACAAAATATACTGGCAAACTTTTATCATTTACCAATATTATTTCAGCGCTTCTTGCGCATCTGTTTCCATTCCCCTCACCCGCCATATCCTAAACTTATAAGAACACTATTACACTTGATCTTATACAAAAGGTTCTTAGAAGTGCTGTTTGGGGAGTAGCCTAGAGACAGGGGCTTGGATTGGCGAAAGCTCGCCTGGCAGCGGAGCGCCAGCTCCATGCCAAGATCCAACTAACATAGTTTTAACTGCAGCACCTTTAATCTACTACTAGTTCACTGCCTCCATACATGGTCCCCTTATCAAACGAGCTGTGTCAGGCAGAATTTTGGGTTGTTTTCATGGCTTCCATGTTAACTTTGTCGCCACCCTGCTGTGTAATCCACAAAATATACTGGCAAACTTTTATCATGTACCGATATTATTTGAGCGCTTCTTGCTCACCTCCTTTGGTTCCTCTCTGCCACCCATTGGTTTGAAGCCTGAGTCCATTTAGGGTATGTCGCCATGCCACTCTCTAGCCTGCCGCTGCTGCCGCTGCCTCTGCATGAAGTCCCCTATAGTGTCAGGGTCAATTATTGGATGTTTTAGATGCTATCTAGCTTCATTCTGTCACTCTGTCATGGCCATGCTGTTGCCCATAATTTTGGCATAATGGTGCGATTAAGCAGCCTCAGAGGCATCCATGCATGCTGCCCCTGCTGTTTCCTGTCCATTTCCGTGGTGTTTCCATCCTTTTCTGAGGTTCCCAGGTGTTTGGCCAAGCTTCCCTGTGCAGAGCCTTGGTCCCCTTGAAAAATGCTCGAGTCTCCCATTGACTTCAATGGGGCTCGTTATTCGAGACGAGCACTCGAGCATCGGGAAAAGTTCGTCTCGAATAACGAGTACCCGAGCATTTTAGTGCTCGCTCATCTCTATCAGCCACCCATCATTTGATAGCCCATCGTATTTTATACGGATACGGTGACATACATGCACATATGGATGAAAATCGTCACATACAGATGGATTTATACAGAAGAAAAAAACATGGAGATATAGGACTGTAGAAATCACATGTTCGTGTGAATGCAGCCCAACAAGGTATGGAAATGTATATAGAGCATCAAGGACAAACTTATTAAATGAAAGCTTAATATGGAAGGCACAGTGCTTATAGGTTACAAAAAGCATGAAATAAACAGACATACATAGAAGCAAAAAAGTAAAATACAACAAAGGGGATAACATAGAGAAAAACAGACCTCTTACTAATTCGATTGGCAAAGAGATCCACGGAGGAGAACCAATTAAAAGTTGGAACAGTTCTTCAAAGCTGGGTTTCATCTCCTCAATCTGACCGTGAGTAGATGCTGGTATGCTCTTTTGAAGATCTCCCTAATCCTGCCACCTTTGTAATGCGAGAGGGGTGTGGACTCACCTGTACCAAGATGTGAGTAAGGGACATATTTTTTACATTTGTCATCTTCTCCCAGGAGGAAATATACCCAGCAAACTACCACATGTGAACGATGAAATCTAGATCCAAGTGTTCAATCCTTTTCAGCTTCCTGCCTCCAAGACCCTCGGTGCTTGACACCCCAAAAGTATTAGAGGACCCTGATCATAGATTAATAGACAAGGAGTTCATTATATATGAATTATGACAAGGCTGGCTTTGAAGTCTATTTTTTTTCCTCAGTCCCGAGTCATTTTAAAGGCATGAGACTCCGCACATGGGAAGGTGACTCTATGTTTACATTGAATAGCTATTTACTATTAATGCAACACAGGAAAACAGAGGGTGGAAAAGAAAACATTTGGCATAGTTGACAAGTGTGAATCAGGTTATCTTGGTTGCTATGGAGGCCATATCCTGTGTGGATAAAGGGTTCATCATAACCCATAACTTTTAACATCATACCTTTTATATTGTGGAAAATGTTATTGCTGTGGGAACATGAGGACCACCACCTGTATATCTTATGTGATTTTAGGTCTTGATTGCCATAAATATTTTAATACTGAAATACATTTTTGTTAGATGTATACTATATTTGTGGTGTTACCATAGAAAGACCAGCGCTTCAGGAGGTTAACGTCGTATAAAGTATTCTTTCTTTATTCAGTTCCAGTAAAAACGTGTAACAGGGCAAGGTGCATAGGAATACAGGGCATCTCAGGAAAAACCTACGCGTTTTGCTCGTGTGAGCTTAGACATTATTAAGCTCACACAAGCAAAACACGTAGATTTTTCCAGAGATTCCATGTATTCCTATGCACTTTGCCATGTTTATACTGGAACTGAATAAAGAATGAATACTTTATACAACGTTAACCTCCTGATCTTTCTATGGTTATGTCTTTGCCTTGAATCCGTGGGAATTCTTCCTTTGCCAGTGCGCTGGGAGCGATTCGACAGACAGATGAGCTGGACACTTGAATTTCTTTTTGCTTATATTTGTGGTGTTGTATGATTATTTTGGAATTATATTCTTGGTATATTGCATCAGGGCCGGATTAAAGGAGGGGCTCCTGGGGCTCTAGCCCTGGGGCCCCCACCAGTTTCACTTTTTATGGGGCCCCCACCAGTTTCCGGCTGAGTCGCTGACTGTCTCTGTGTGTGATACGCAGTGGCCCGTGGCCGCCCGCATCGCACATAGGGGTCTAGGATGTCAGCTGTGTCAGTGAGACACAGCTGCCATCACTGGAGGAGTTCACCGCTGCACTGTTTTGGCAGCAGGTTGTGATGGGACGCCGGCGGCGAGTGATGACGTCACGCTGTCAGTGTCCAATCACAACATTCTGCTGCAGAAAACAGTGCATCGGCGATCTCCCCCAGCGATGGCACAGCTGACATCCTAGACCCCTATGGCAGGCTATATACTACAGGGGGCTGGCAGGCTATATACTTCCAAACAAAAACAATGTTGGAAGGGCCCCTAATAGTTTGCGCCCAGGGGCCCCCACCACCCTTAATCCGGCCCTGTATTGCATGCAATACAAATACCTGCAACTTCACTGAAACAAAGATCCAAGGAGGCTCCTCATTGCAGCTGTCCAGATGGTAGGCTCTTCCTTAGCAGAGGAGAACATTGACGTTGTGGTCTCAGAGCTAGAGTTGACACAATGGGGCACATTTACTCACCCGTCCCTGGCACGTTCCCCGATGTGCATTGTCCGACCAGAATGCACTGTGCCGTAATTCACTAAGATTGTGCGACCGATATACTGCATGTGTCACTTCCCCGCTCAGGTCCGACGGAGTTCACCATCTTCTTCCTGGTGTATGTAAGTGCATTGGATGCAACACAATTGGAATCTTAAATCCTGCGCTCAGTCCGAATCAGTTGGATTGTCCCGTCCCTTATTTCTGTCACATGAAAGCAGGCGCCACTGCACCAAAATACAATCGCGTGCAACACAATACCCTTCTAAATACCTGTCAAAGTGGCGCAAATCCCGAAAACGTCAGGAAGTCAGACGGAAATGCGATCCTTGGTAAATAAGCCCCAATGTGTAATAGTAAATAAAAATCAAAGCCGATAAACATGATTGAGATACTATTATAGCCCATCATTGCTTTAACAACTTACTCTAGTTTGCTACATGATAAATTATCTTCACTTCATACTGAATAATCTGTGGCTGAGATATGTGGAATTTCATACATTGACATAATGGGGCAGATTTATCAAGTGTCTGAAAGTCAGAATATTTCCAGTTGCCCATGGCAACCAATCACAGCTCCCCTTTAAAATATTCATGAGCACTGGTAAAATGAAAGCTGAGCTGTGATTGGTTGCCATAGGCAACTGGAAATATTCTAACTTTGAGACACTTGATAAATCTGCCCCAATGGGGCACATTTACTTAGAAAGTCAGAAACTTCACTAAAAGTGCTTTTTCCGTGTATAATGCATGGTGTGACTGATTAATTAAGAACACGTGCCATAAATCATAAATCTGTCGCTTCCCCGCACTGGCCCTACACCAACCTTTTTGTGGTGCACCTTTATCATAGGGCGTGCAACACAATTTGAATGTTAAATACGGCGCTCGGTCCAATTCAGTCAGATGGAAGCCAATGCAGCTGCGCCTTAAAAGGGTTGCATCCAACATAATAGCGGCACAGACACTTCTTAAATACCTGTGTAAGCTGTTTAAGCCTAGAAGAATGTGCAAAGTCTGACAAAAGTGCGGCACAAAGCCCTTAGTAAATGTGCCTCAGTTTATCAAAAGAACATTTGTTAAAACTTTAGGATTGATGAAGGCTACAAGTAAGATGTTTCAGGAAACTATTGAAATTTAAGAGCACATTACCATATTTTTTGGACTATAAGGCGCACAAAAAATCCTTTGATTTTCTCAGAAATCAAAGGTGTGCCTTATAATCCTGTGTGCCTTATTTATGAACCATACTTACAGACAACAGCTGCCTTGAACTGTGCAAAGGTCTGCCACCTGCTGGTCATTCATCCTTATAATCAGTTGTGCCTTATAATCCGGTGTGCTTAATTTATGAACCATAATTCTCGTTCTCTTAGACCTTTTAGTTTTTCTTTAAGAAGCCCTTCAAATTCTCCACCATGGTCAAGGCCTAAGTCCAGTTTAAGGACAACAGGGGCAAAATTGTAGACCTGCACAAGGCTGGGATTGGCTACAGCAGTGTTCTGTAACCACTGGTATGTGGCCCAAGACCAGGCCGTAGAACACCTGGTTCTGGGCCAGAGCTGATCTCTGTAAGGAAAAAAAAACAATACTCCCCTTTTTAGTTCCCCTGTGGCAGTCTTAGATGTCATCACCTCGTGTCTCTTGACAATAGAGCCTTGCACTAATGCGGAAGAGAAGTAAAGGAAGAGCAAGCTGCTGCAGGGAAACGAGGAAGGTGAGTATTGTTTGGTTTTTTTAGTTAGCCTGGGAAAGGGGACATTGGAAAGAGAGGATGGGAGCAGCTAAAAGAAAATGGGGCATGCTGCAGGAAAGGGGACAATATAATTATGGAAACATAAATTTTGGCTATAAAACTATATGTTTACAGCCGGTCCCTGGGCAAAAAAAAAAGGTTGGGGACCACTGGGCTACAGGACAATAGGCAATCAGCTTGGTGAGAAGACAACACGAGATGTCTGTCTAAGGCTACATTCCAGATCTCGCCTATTGGGGTAAGGATGATTTTAAGAAAGGCAGAAATGCAACCAGAACTACATGGGAAGCCTTGATCAATGACCTGAAGCGAGCTAAAACTTACCATTAGTAACTCACTCTACTGTCATGGATTAAAATCCAGCAGTGTTTAACACATGCAGCTTCATGTATAGAACCCCTGAGGATGTCCCTTAGGGATAAAATAAAGAAAAACATATCTTATACTAATTTGGTTGGTAAAGAGATCCATGGAAGAGAACCCAATGAAATCCTGGATCGGCTCGGCCCCAGGCCCCCACCACTTTGCCCTTAAAGGGGCTCCTATCAAATGTTGGCAATTCAGGTGGACCCACCAAATCATCCCTAGTATATTCGAATCCAGCGGCCAGCCAAAATGTGGGTGATTCAGGTGGTCGCATGACCACCCGAACTGCCCATGGTATATTGGGGTCCGGCACCCTCATAGACTTCAGTCTAGACTTCGGCCCTTGCTCTGCTATAGACCATTGGAGGTGTGCTGGCGGCACATTGTGTGATGTCACTGCGCCGCCAGCAGCAGGGCGCCGCAATCTTAGTACATCCTGACACCGTGAGGGAAGAAGATGAGGTCGGCTTGCATCAGGGGAATGGAGGAAGGTGAGTACAATTTTGTTATTTTACCTAGGGCTGTATATAGTAATTACAGGAGGACTGTTTATAGTTATAGGGAGGCTGTATATAGTTATCATAGGGGGGCTGTATATAGTTATTATAGGGGGGCTGTATATAGTTATAGGGATGCTGTATATAGTTAATATAGGGGAACGGTATGTAGTTATTATAGGGAGGCTATATATATTTATTATAGGGAGGCTGTATATAGTTATAGGGAGGCTTTATAGTTATTATAGGGGGACTGTATGTAGTTATTTTAGTGGGCTCTATATAGTTATTTTAGGGGAACAGTATAAAGTTATAGGTAGCTGTATATAGTTATAGGGATGGTATATAAAGTTATTATAGGGAGGCTGTATATAGTTATAGGAGGGCTGTATATAGTTATAGGGAGGCTGTATATAGTTATAGTGGGCTGTATATTACAATTATAGGGAGTCTGTATATAGTCATTATATGGAGGCTGTATATTGTTATTATAGGGGCTGTATATAGTGATTACTGAGGGCTATGCATAGTGGTTACTGGCAGCTGTATATAGTGATTGCTGGGGGCTGTATACAATGATAACTGTGTGTCTGTATATAGTAATTACTGGGAGCTGTATAAAATTATTGCTGGGGCTGTATACAGTTATTGTTAGAGGGCTGTATATAGTGATTACTGGGTGGCTGTATACAATGATTAAGGGTGGGCTGCATATGTTTATTGCTGGGGGCTGTATATAGTGATTACTTGGGTCTGTATATAGTGATTACATGGGGCTGTATATTCTGGGAGCTGTATATAGTTATTGTTAGGGTGCTGTATATAGTGATTACTGGGGGCAGTATATAGTTATTACTTGATAGGCGGCATATAGTTATTGCTGGGGGACTGTAAATATTGATTACTGTTCCATGTTCAGACTACATTCAGTGGGGGCCCCCACCAGACTTTGCACTCCGGGGCCCCCACCAGCATTCATCTGGCCGTGATCTTCCTAATTTGCCACCTTTGTAATGTAAGAGTGGCATGGCCACACCTGTATAAAGATGTGAGGTATGAGACATTTCCACTTGTGCTGCAGTCATCCATGGTGCTAGTGCTGCAGTCATCCATGGTGCAAACCCTTAGTTCTCTGAGGAAATATTAGTGAAGAAAATAACTACACACCGGTGGGGGGAATAACAATCTCTAGACAACCCATGGCCCATGGTAGCCTGCATTAATGTGTGAGGTGTTGTAACTTCACTCTCATATTCAGTAAAGGTGGCAACATTAGTGAGTGGACTGTCTGGTTTATGTATGAAGCTCCATCTGTAGCCTTTGGAAGGGGCAATTACAAAGTTATCTGTGGATCAGTGTTTATACCTGTGTCACAGGGGGGGTTTTTATGGAGAGATTTCTCTTCATTCTTGAACATAACATGAAAGTTAAATATGAAAGTTAAATAATCAAACTTTTGAAAAATATGACATTGAATTCTTAGACTGTTTAATTCATCTATGTATTTATTTTTTTAAATATATGAAAAAAGTAAATAACAGAGTTACAAGTGACAAAACAAATATTTTTATATACATGTGTCAAAACCAGATCTTGGGTTAGAGTAACCTTTCAGTTCTAAACTCAAAATTGATATGTAAATCTAAAATAATATACAGCCAGAACAAATGATGTGTTCAAGACTACTTTAGTCTAGGCACTACAGTATTGCTGAACTGTAGTAACATATTACAGATTTGCGCTAATGAATATCCAAATAGTTGGCCGCCCCCTTCAGGTTCAGAGTTGCGTATAATTTTTAAACTACTAACTGGAGAGTACGACAGATTAAACAATTCTATTAAGTAGATGGTAAGTCTGTTATTGTTTTGTGTAAACTAGTGTACAGTCTTTATTTCGTCTGATCCAATAATTCTCATTAAAAATTGGATAAGGTAACAGAAATACAAACTTGTAATCATATTTACAGTTACAGCCTATCTGCTTTTATGTTTACCATATTACATCTTGGACTACCATGGCTCTTCTACAAACTATTGAAGCTTCTATTACAGGACATGTTAAACCATAAAAAAAATGAGAAATTGTATTTCAGGAACAAATTCACAAACTTTTTTGTGCTTAGAACACATTGTATTATATTCATTGATTCTGTATATACTTGACCCAAACCAATTACTAACTGATACATAGAGAAGGTGGTTTGCACATGATATACCAGTGAATATATAAAGTCAATAATAAATATGATATATTTGTCATATTGGCTGTAAAAATAAACTCTTAGCCAATCTTCATTATAATCATCTGCTTCAAACTACTAATGAGGTAATGGAAACCCAGAGTAATTTTACACACAGTAGATTTGTTGCAGAAATTTGTAATATTTCTACATCAAAACAATGCAATAAATACATATTTCTGCAATCAGTCTGACATGTGGTAATTCACCCTTATAGTGTCCCATGTTTTTCTAAAAAACTTCATGTTAATAATTTATATACCTTTCCAGTTGCTCAGACTTTAGCAGAACAACACTGTAAACATTTGCAACACTGGGAGCACATGCTGCAATTCAGGCAAGAGCTGCATTGTATATTTTTACAGCAGCAGCACAAGGACTTGAAACAATCACAACACTGTAGACAACTGCAGGACTCTAGACAATTGCAGGACTCTAGGCAGCTGCAGGATTCCAGGCAGCTGCAGCACTTGCAGCAATCTAAACATCCTGTGCACTGTAAGCAGCTTAGGCAAGGACAACACTCTAGACAGCTCTGGAAGTATCCACAAATCTTGGAGAAACACTGAAACAAGAAAGAAGGTTCAGAATTACAAAATAGAAATAGAAACTTGTGAAGAAAAAAAATAATACAGGCTGATTGCCATTGAATATGGCTGGGCACACAAAAATTTTTTTTTCTTTACAATAGTTCTAATTTTTAATTATAGTATCAACAAAAATAGACAAAAAAAATGGTTTTGTTTCTGTCTAAAAATATTGGTTACCTATCCATGGAGTAGGTTCTCAATATCAAATTAGCGGTGACATCCAACACCCAGCACCCCAACAGATCAGCTGTTCTGATTCACCAATAAGCAAAGAATTGAACAAGAAGCACAAACATCTGTGCTCAGTGTAGTGCAGGCGCCTCTAAGCGCTACACAGAGCAATTTGCTTCCTGTTGCATTCTCAGATGGTGAAAACAATTGATCTTTGGGGTGCTGGGTGTCCCATCAATCTGATATTTAGAACCTATTCTATGGATAGTTTTTTAACATCCCAACCTGGAAAGTCCCATTGAATAAGGAGTAAATAGAATTTTTTATGTTTAAATCACAATAAATGTTTCTTTAAATGAAGACACTTTTGTTATATGTGTATTTCTAAATTATTGAACAGAGTAAGCTACTTCCTATTATCATATTTGCAAGACTGTCTTGAATTTTATATTTTAAGAATTATATATACTGTATACTTTAAAAATAGGGGTTATTTTCTGTTGTGATAAAACGGTGTAACAACAATTATTTTATAATGTGACTTTGAAAATGTGATGTCTCTTTTTTGTATTAAAGGTAAAATAATTACGGTAATCTTAATAAAAAAAAACAACAACAACACTTTACATATAACTTACAGAATTCTCACAGCAGAAGCAGGCAAGCAGGGCAGCAATGACTCCAATACCAATAAAAATATACTGAATAATCAAGATGGAGAAAACAAAGAGATACATCCCTCTGTGACATCTTCTTGGGTTATTGTTGTAAATTCTAAAGACCCATACGCTGCCTAAAAATGAAAAATAATTCTATTATTTCAATGCAGATGAACCAAAAAGTTACTTTACAGGAACTGACAATGCACCATCTACACAAAATGTAAAATGAAATGTATTAACTGTTTCCTTTTTGATCTCCAAGTACGGGAATGGGATGCAGCCTGTCTCTCAACCCATAAAGGTGGAATCTAGCTTTGGCTCACAGGAATGGCCCTTTATTTGTTCCCATTGAGTTTTAACCCCTTAAGGAAAGATGGTTTTCTCTCATTTCTCATTCTCCAACTTCAAAAATGCAAAAAAGGCTTATTTAATGTGTAACAAATTTTACTTCTCAGTGACATTATTTATTATTCCATGCCGTGTACTGGGAAGCTGGAAAAAAAATTCCAAATGTGGTGAAATTGGCAAAAAAACGCATTTGTGTCACTTTCTTGTGGGTTCAGTTTTTACGACTTTCACTGTTGCTCCAAATAACATCTCTGCTTTATTCTTTGCTTCAGTACGATGACAGTGATAAAAAATGTATATAGGTTTTATTGCATTTTAATACATTTTCAAAAATGTAATCAATATTCTGATGCTAATAACTTTTTTATACTATGGTGTATGGAGCTGTGTGAGGTGTCATTTTTTGCAAAAGGAGCTGATGTTTCATTTATACCATCTTGAGCATTGTGAGACAGTTTTATCACTTTTTATTGAATTTTTTATGTGATGTTAAATGGTATAAAATTAGCGTTTCAGACATTTGGGTGCTCTTTTCCGTTATTGGGTTTAATGCAACCAATACCTGTTTTTATATTTTGATTGATCTGCCATTTTCCGATGCGGCAATACCTAATGTGTTTGTTTTTTTACTGTTTATTATGTTTTATATCAGTTCTAGCGAAAGAGGGGTGATTTGAACTTTTAGGTATTTTAAATGTTTTATTATTTTTTAAACTTTTTAAAAACTTTTTTTTTTTTTTTTACTATTTTTTAGACCCTCTAAGGTACATTAATCCTAGATAGTCTGATTGTTCCTACCATATACATGGAATTTTTGCACAGTATTCATTACATTGAGCCACTGGCTCATTTCTGCCAAAGACCCGAGGCTGTTGTGGCAACTGATCTCCGCCCCCCAATGACCGCGATCAGTCATAGCATCGATTGTGGGTATTAGTGTTAAAATTAGTGTGCAAAATGCAGCAAACCCCACCTGTGTATGAAGAGGGCTCAGCCTATGTGGAATTATACCCAACAGAAAATATGTCTTATATTCTAGGTTCTAGCCACCTTTTGCTTTGATTACTGCTTTGTACAGTCTTGGCATTCTCTTGATGAGATTCAATAGGTAGATACCTAAAATGGGTTCCCAGAGATGATTAGCACTTTTTGGTGGTTGTGGAGGCCAGGTGATCTGACGTAGCACCCCATCACTCTCCTTCTTGGTCAAATAGCCCTTATACAGCCTGGAGGTGTGTTTGGTGTTATTGTCCTGTTGAAAAATAAATGATGGTCCAACTAATCGCAAACCGGATTGAGTATGATAGCAAGATGATGTGGTAACCATGCTGGTTCAGTTTATCTTCAATTCTGAATAAATTCCCAACAGTGTCAACAGTAAAGCACCCCAACACCATCACACTTCCTCCTCCATGCTTCACGTTGGAAACCAGACATGTAGTGTCCATTCGTTTACCTTTTCTGCGTCGCACAAAGACACAGTGCTTGGAACCAAAGATCTCAAATTTGGACTCATCAGAACAAAGCACAGATTTCCACTGGTCTAATGTCCATTGTGTTCTTTAGCCCAAACAAGTCTCTTCTGCTTGTTGCCTGTCCTTAGCAGTGGTTTCCTAGCAGCTATTTTACCATGAAGGCCTGTTGTACACAGTCTCCTCTTACCAGTTGTTGTAGAGATGTGTCTGCTGCTTGAACTCGGTGGCATTGACCTGGTATCAAATCTGAGCTACAGTTAACCTGTGATTTCTGAGGCTGGTGACTCAGAGGTGAGGTGACTCTTGGTCTTCCTTTCCTGGGGTAGTCCTCATGTGAGCTAGTTTCTTTGTAGCGCTTGATGGTTTTTGTAACTGCACCTGGGGACACTTTCAAAGTTTTCCAAATTTATCGGACTGACTGAATTTAATTTCTTAAAGTAATGATGGCCACTCTTTAGTTAGCTGCTTTTTCTAACCATAATACAAATTCTACTATTCTATTCAGTAGACTGTGTATCCACCTGACTTCTGCACAACTCAACTGGTGGTCCCAACCCCATTTATAAGGCCAGATATCCCACTTATTAAATCTGAAAGGGCACAACTGTGATGTGAAAACCTTTTCTGGTGACTACCTCTTGAAGCTCATCAATAGAATGCCAATAGTATGCAAAGCAGTAATCAAAGCAAAAGGTACTTTGAAGAACCTAAGATATAAGACAGTTGTTTTCAGTTGTTTCACATTTATGTTAAGTATATAATTCTTTCATGTGCTAATTCATAGTTTTGGCCTCAAAACTTGGTATCATATGTATCCTATATCACTTTGTTATTTATTTCTTCACCATATATTTCTCATTCAAGGACTAATGTGGTCAAAATGTCACAATTTGTTATTGCCTTGTATTCTTGAATAAATGTTTATCAGCAAAGCAGTGCAATAATTAAAAGTTGTTGGAAACTCTTAGTAATGCAGTCATTTTTTAGGCCGACTGCTGCACAAAGCACCAGTCTTAATACATCAGCCACAATTCATTTTTCCATTGCGAAGTTTCCACCAACAAAGCTAGTGGAGAGGTTTTTTTGCATGATAAGCTGTGATTGGTAACATTTGGGGGTATAATAGGGAATTTTTAATTACTATTACTTGTGAAGCTTTTTTGGTAAGGGATATTTTCATTGGAGTCAACTAATCAGTGTTTTTATAGATTTTATATAGATTTTTTATAGTTATGAATGCAGTGATAGCAAAAATTAGAGGTTATTGTACAATTTTTTTTATACGTAATAGTAAAAAACGGAATTTGGATTTGTGGGTTTCTGTCCGCAGTACATTAACCTAGTTCACCCCCCCCCCCCTCAACCAGTAACACCCTCAATCTGTGCCTGCACTGATTGCAGGTGTTATAATTTACATGGCCTAACCCGCCAGAGCAAAATACTGTGCAATAATGTGGAATGCTGACAGACAGTATATTAGGAAATGCAGAGATGATGAAAGGAGGGGGGTTGTCACTAGAAACACCTTTGTAATCTTACACATACGGCTACTCAGTAATAAATCAGTCACCACGACATACAGTTATCGAAAACCAGCTTCTCACATACATATTTGACTTTTTTTGTGCTACAACACTGTCACAGAGACTTTAATAAATTCAAAATCATCTTTGTCTAGCATATAAAGATTTTCTTATATTTTAGATGCACCCGACTGTTTTTCCCATTAAAACGCATTTGCAAATTCTGCTCACAGTTTACTTTTAAACTAGTAAACAATCCCTAAGTCGATAGATGTCAAATGCAATATTGATTATGTTCTTACCTGCAATAAACCAGGCGAAGACAAACAAAGCCACAAGAATGCTGGCAATTCTTCTGAGAGTGGGAAAACAGCATTCGAAGGGTAACAGTACCCAATACGCAAAGCTAAATGCCCCCGCTACAATCATATAAATTGGGATGAAATATTCGTCTTCACACTGGTTTTTGTACTTGGCACCTAATTAAAATGGAAGCAAGACATTAGACACAAAGTAAATACCATAATATCTCTCTAAAAACCATTAGAGTTATACTTTAAAAAAAAAATTGACAAGTCACTTACCTACAACTATCAGTGCTATACTAATGGCAGTCCATATGCCAAAGAAAATCAACTGAATGACTGAAATTCAAAAAGAAGACAATTAATATTGCACTACAGTATATACAACATATTTCATTCTATATTACTTTAACAGTGTTATCATATTGATAATCACACTCTCAAACATTCAATATTCAAGGGTGGGGTCATACTTACACAATTTTCCATTGCAGCCTGCAATGTTAAAAGAAAATGATATTACATCAGTTCACAAATTACGTTATTTTAAATAATATCCTTTCCTAGTGTTGTATATTGTGAGGTTAAATTTAAGTCTATTTAGCTTTTTATCAAACTTTGAAGAAATCTGTAGTTCAGTGTGTCTAGAGGAGCAACACTCATTTTGGCCATTATGTAACATGTAGTTTTTATTCAAGCAGCTATAATCTCTATAGCTTTGCTTTGAGTTTGCAGTACACTTTTAGCTGCTGTTTGCAGGCTTTGCTTCTGAGAAACATTGCTCTCGCTCCTTGCTTCCTAAATCTCCTTTGTAATCTTACACTTCAGTGGGTTTGTGTTTTATTGCTCTCAAGAAGTAATTTACACAAATTTTAGAATGAAAAGAGAATTAGGGCGGTTCCACACTCGCAACGCATGCTGCTCGGAACGCACGGCCCGAATGCTGCACACCGGGAGTGAACTCAGCATGTCAGTTCACTCCCGGTGTGCAGCGTTAGGGCCGTGCGTTTCAAGCAGCATGCGTTGCCAGTGTGATGCGAGTTCATCGCATCACACTCACAAGTGTGGAACGGCCCTTAGGCAAGAAGGAGGGAGGTTGTACATTGGAAGAAAAACAACTTTGCTCACATGATATTCTGGAAATGTCTGAACAAAATAATTTAAGGAGAGCTGGAGAACCTCTGTGGTGGAGGCTTTTTTCCCTTCCTATAATTTAGTCTAGGTATCCAGCTATTCTGAAAACAGGTGCTGTAAAATGTCTACCAACTTGTAGAAGAAGATAACTCAAGCACTTATACTATGTAAAAAAATATATTTACTCTTGGGTGCGGGACCCAAACAGAACTTCAAGTTCAGAATTTATATGGGTATCCTCATCACTACTAGTCATCAGAGTCATAAAGGTATTTTCATATTTTATATTCCACATTTCAGGGTATCTTAATATTACCAATTCTTCTCTCCAGTATTTCCAAATTTATTTCTCTATCATATTTATTCTTTAATACTTACAGCTGTTTCTTGCGGCAACTTCCTCTCCTGCCATGGCGCTTGCTGTATTTCACTTGATCTCCCTTGACTAATAAGATAGAAAACAAGTAAACACATTGGAATGCAACGCATGGCATTATCCACTCTATCTAGGCCAAGTATGCTTCTCAAACATTTCATTCACTTTATTCATAGATAATATATTCAAAATGCACAGCCTGATGTAAGCCTCACAATTTGCATTCCACAAGATGGCACTGTTCCATAAAATATCTTTATGAGAAGCATATTACCAGGAGGCATCAAGAGGCATCTGATTTCTAAGTTGTGCCAATATTTGCTTATCCATAAATGGAGCCAAATCATTGTTCGTGTTTGAGAAAAATTGGCCTTGATAACAAATTATATACTTCTTGCCTAATAGATAATGCTCTTTTAACCACTTTCCATTGTAAAAAAGACAAAATATATGGCCTTATGATAAAGCAAAACAAAACCTATAGATCACACCAGCCGCATAAATCTTTTGATTTCTTGTATCCTTTATAACAATCAATTAATCTAGAGACAAGACCCCAACAAATATTACACTGCTGAAGTGATGTATGCTATAGAAAACAATAGAATATAAATATTCAAATACATTTACTGCCATAGGTTAAGGAAAACATTACATCAAAGCTACTTTGAAGGCAGCCTCCTTAACATCAAGCATAACTTTTTTGAAGAAGCCTAATGACAAGACTTGGAATAATTCCCAAAACATTGCCAAGTTTATCTATTCCAAAAGGAATCAATGCAGATTTACCAGGGTTTGAGAAATATATACATATATAGATGGATATAGATATATTCTGTAAATAACTTAAGGATTAATTAATAAAGAAATTGAATATTCTGACATAGTACATGAATATGCAGCAAGACTGAAAGTGTGTCTTTCACATATACCAGCCTCCTCAACATATAGGGGTAAATTTATTGAGCTGTCTGAAAGTCAAAAAATTCTTAGTTGCCCATGTCAACCAATCACAGCTCCCCTTTAAAATATTCATGAGCAATGGTAAAATGAAAGCTGAGCTGAAATTAGTTCCTATGGGCAGCTAAGCATATTCTGACTTTCAGACAGCTTGATAAATCTGCCCCACAGCCTATATATTCATCTAACATATATATAATTATACAACTGGCTAATCTGAACATTACCACCAGTCCTGGTAAATAATCTGGAGAACATCACAAAAGTTGTGCCCAAAAAAATTCTTGAGAGCGCTTTAAAACCAATCCACAAGTTCCATTTTAGATTAGAGGCAACTGTATGCAGAAGAAAACATCGTCCATTCCCAAGATCAAGAGCTCAGTACCTTTCTGATCCTCAGTGTAATTCCAAACTGCAGCTACACCAGTAAATTATATAGAGATGTCTGCTATTTATATTAATCCATCAATTATCACTCCTCTAATTTACAGAGGTGTGTTAATTTCTCTGGCATGACAACTATCAGCAATTAATTCATTCACTCAATTGTTGTTCACCTTATTTTCCATGTATGATCCAATGAATTCCATACTCAAACAAAACAAATACTTCTGTGTAGAGTCACCTGTGAGATTTCATAGGCACATGTGCATGAATGGATTTTCTATGTGTCAAGGCATGTGAGAAACATCTGTAAATAATGACTGTACTTTGAGGTGAGGGGCATTCTAGGGCAGTATTGATTGGGGGACATGTATCTTTATTTCTGCTACTTAAATTGTCTCATTTTTGCCACTTTTGTAATTTTTTCTACTTTTCACTGCAACTTTTGCTAGCATTTTTTAAGTACGCCTTGGTCTGCACCTAATGTATCTTAGTTTCCCAGATGTTCTGTGTGACTTCACTTATGTATCACTTTGTTTGCTTATTTGTGCAACTTTTTAGGCGCAAATCTGCACCTGGTCCAGGGCGGGTGCAAAGGAAGGATTTTTTTCATTGACCCTGTTTTAACAATGTAAATTGGAATTATTTCACATGCTTTTGCACAGTTTTTTAAAAATTCATACATTTTTGCATTTCCATTTTTTTTTAAATTTATTAGTTACTTCTAAGAGTGAGGTCACACTTGGCGTTTTGGTTGCATTTTAAAATGGATTACAACAGAAGGAGAGGTGATTTGCCTTATTACATTTTTGTTTCCATTTGCACTTACACAATGCCGTTAAGGCATGTGTTAATAATGTGTTAACATGCCCTTTGTTAATCCATGCATAAACCTAACACATGTGTTAACATAATGTTAACACATGCGTTAATGTGCCGTTAACACATGTGTTAACATCACATTTGAGATGTTTTGTAAATGCAAATGTTAACAGTAATGTGATTAGGCAAATCACCTCTCCTCGGCTGTAGTGTGTTTCAAAACACAATAAAAATGGAACCAAAACGCAAAGTGTGACTAGAGTGCTTAAAAATGCAGGACACGGCCTCAAATCCAAAATTTATAGTAATGTCCACTCCTATACATAACCCCCTCACATGGCTTGTCTCCATGTGGATTTGAGACAAAATGTCTCAAAAAGAAGTCTCTAATGGACTGTTATTGCAGTCTCTAATGGACTTTATGATGATATGTGATATGTGGGCCTTTTTACAGCACATATATTGGAAACAAGCATATTGACAGCTCTGTAAAAAAAAAAATTATGTCCAGGATCGAAAAACTCAGATCCGAAGTGCTTAACCCATTACATTCCACAGCCAATGGAAGCCGCAGCATCTAAGGGGTTTTGGAGTAAACCTCATATGTGAGACTTTGGAATCCAGGAGCTGATGCACATGACATTGCTATAACCACATGAGACTGAAATAACTATATCAGGAACAGACAAAGCTTAATTGCCCAAAGGACAGCATAGTTCAATGCACTACATAAACAGTATAGTGTACTGAACAAGTGAACAAATAATCAGTTAAAATACTTTTAAAGTGATGAAACCACAGATAAAAACTTAAGTTTAAACTCAAAATTAGACATTAGTTACCACTAGAGATGAGCGAACACTAGAGATGAGCGGCCAGCTCGAGAAAATGGCATCTCCCGCCGTTTTGATTTTTGGCGGCCAGAAACAGAGCCAATCACAAGCCAGGAGACTCTGCACTCCACCCAGCATGACGTGGTACCCTTACACGTCGATAGCAGTGGTTGGCTGGCCTGATCAGGTTACCCTGGAATAGACTAGCCCCTGCCTGCGCTGCTCGCATCATTCTCTGTCTGGATGCTGCTAGGGAGAGAGCTGCTGCTGCTGCAGGGATAGCGTTAGGGTGTTATATTAGCTTACTGTTAGGCAGGAGTGAGTCTACAAGAACCCAACAGCCCTTGTTAGGGCTAGAATATATATTTTTTCTTTGCTTGTGGCTGGGCTTGCTGGCACTAGTAGTGCAGCTAGTACCATATTGTGACGAATTTGCAGGGAGACCTGCGAACGTTATATTTAGCTCTTAGTGACACACATATCCATCTCAAAGACCTAAGTTGGACAATTTATTAGGGGTTTGATTGAATTAGGCACAGTCTGCTGATGTTTTTTTTTTTTTCCAAAACTTAAAGTGACAGGCACACCACAAAATCCAGTTGTGTGCTGTCAGTGTAGGTTAGAAACTAGGCATACAAGAACCCAACCGGCTTTCTTAGGGCTACAATAGCATTATATGTATATTTTGTTGATTTGCTTGTGGCTGGCCTTCCTGGCACTAGTGGTGCAGCTAGTACCATATTGTGACGAATTTGCAGGGAGACTTGCGAACGTTCTATTTAGCTCTTAGTAACAAACATATCCATCTCAAACACCTAAGTTGGACAATTTATTAGGGGTTTGATTGAATTAGGCACAGTCTGACGATTTTTTATTTATTTATTTTTTTCAAAACTTAAAGTGACAGGCACACCACAAAATCCAGTTGTGTGCTGTCAGTGTAGGTTAGAAACTAGGCATACAAGAACCCAACCGGCTTTCTTAGGGCTACAATAGCATTATATATATATTTTGTTGATTTGCTTGTGGCTGGCCTTGCTGGCACTAATAGTGCAGCTAGTACCATATTGTGATGAATTTGCAGGGAGACTTGCGAACGTTCTATTTAGCTCTTAGTGACACACATATCCATCTCAAACACCTAAGTGGGACAATTTATTAGGGGTTTGATTGAATTAGGCACAGTCTGCTGATTTTTTTTTTTCTAAACAGTGACAGGCACACCACAAAATCCAGTTGTGTGCTGTCAGTGTAGGTTAGAAACTAGCCATAGCAATCATCATCATCTTTTGTGGTTGCTGTGTGATTTCTTCTGATGTTAGAGCACTGTTGAGGCCAGAACAGTGCGAACAGGTGATGTCATGGATTGCGGACAATGCTTCTAGCCATTTGTCCACCAGTCAGTCTTCTACCCATGTCACCGAAATCAGCACTCCTCCAGCTCCTCCACCTCAGCCTTCTTCCCCCCAGTCCCCCCCCCCCAGGAAAATTTGGCATTTGCACCTGCATACTCTGAGGAACTGTTTTCGGGACCCTTCCCAGAGTCACAAACCACTTGTCCGGTTGCTGCTGAGCTCTTTCCCGATGCCTAGGTTTTCCACCGGTCGCAGTCTGTGGGTGATGATGACATTGTTGACGTAGTGGAAAAAGTGTGTAAAGAGGTGTCGGACAATGAGGAAACACGGTTGTCAGACATTGGTGAAGTTGTTGTCAGGGCAGGAAGTCCGAGGGGGGAGCAGACTGAGGGATCGGAGGATGATGAGGTGACAGACCCAAGCTGGGTTGATAGGCCGGGTGAACACAGTGCTTCTGAGACGGAGGCGAGTCCTCGACGAGAACAGGTTGGAAGGGGCAAGGGTGGGGCCAGACGGAGAGGCAGGGCCAGAGCTGGTGCATCAGCGCCAAATGTTTCACGTAGTGAAGCTCCCTTGGCGAGGGCTAGATTTTCAGAAGTCTGGAGGTTCTGTGCCACACCAGGATCAGATACATAATGGAACTCGGCCCATCTGTCGCCACCATGCTGGAGACCTGAAGTTGCAATCATAGCAGCGCAATATGGATGCCCCATACTGTCGCTCTTAATCATGGAACCATTTCCGAAAAAACAATTAAAAATAGAACCGCTATGCTATTCCATTATTCTTAGATTAAATATTCAAACCACCCCGCCTGCTTTGAAAATTATAATTTTTTCAAAGTAAACGCTTCTGGCCCCCAGGCCCATTTTGGGTGGGGAGGAGCCGATAGACAGGGGCTTGGACAAGCGAAAGCTCGCCTGGCAGCGGACCGCCAGCTCCATCCCAAGATTAGGCAGCCTCAGAGGCATCCATGCATACTGCCCCTGCTGTTTCCTGTCCATTTCGCCTCCACGATCCTCCACCGCGTCCACCAATGTCTCCATGCGCACCTTTCAACTGTCTATACCCCAGACGCTGGAGCGCGAGAGGAAATACAGCACATCATCCCCTTATCAAACAAGCTGTGTCAGGCAGAATTTTCAAGTGTTTCACCAGATACATAATGGAACTCGGCCCATCTGTCGCCGCCATGCTGGAGACCTGAAGTTGCAATCATAGCAGCGCAATATGGATGCCCCATACTGTCGCTCTTAATCATGGAACCATTTCCGAAAAAACAATTAAAAATAGAACCTCATTTTTTGAGGTTTCCAGGTGGCCAAGCTTCCCTGTGCAGACCCTTGGTCCCCTTGAAAAATGCTTAAGTCTCCCATTGACTTCAATGGGGTTCGTTATTCAAGACGAGCACTCGAGCATCGGGAAAAGTTTGTCTTGAATAACGAGCACCCAAGCATTTTAGTGCTCGCTCATCTCTAGTTACCACCAAAAGTTTTAAGAATGCATATGCATACACAAGCTATACAACTATAATTAATAACTATAATTTAATAAAGATAAAACTGCTGGTTTCATTAACCCCTTAACGCTCTGCGCCGTAGCTCTACGGCGCAGAGGTATAAGGGATGTATGAAGAGGGCTCACGGGCTAAGTCCTCTTCATACAGAGGTGGGGGTTTTTGCATTTTGCACAAAACCCCCACCGCTAATAACCGCGGTCGGTGCTTGCACAAAACCCCCACCGCTAATAACCGCGGTCGGCTATTAACCCTCTAAACGCCGCCGGCAAAGTCGCCGGCGGCGTTTAAAAGACGGCGGCGCGCGGGCGCCGCCATCTTTTTTCCGATCGCCACGCCCCCGAACTTCATCGGGGGGCGGCGATCGGTTACCATGGTAGCGTCGGGTCTTCTTTTGACACGAGGCTACATGGTTTATGCATGTAGTGGCTCATTGTAATGTATGACCTGCAAAAATGCCATATATTGCAATACTGTAATATTGCAGTATATGTTAGGAGCGATCTGACCATCTAGGGTTAATGTACCCTAGATGGTCTAAAAAATAGTGAAAAAAAAAAAGAAAAAAAAAATTAATAAAATATTAAAAGTTCAAATCACCCCCCTTTCCCTAGAACGGATATAAAACATAAGAAACAGTAAAAATCACAGACATATTAGGTATCGCCGCGTCCCAAAATGCCCGATCTATCAAAATATAAAAACGGTTACGGCCGGCGGTGACCTCCGAGGCGGGAAATGGCGCCCAAATGTCCAAAATGCGACTTTTACACCTTTTTACATAACATAAAAAATGAAATAAAAAATTATCAAAATGTCGCACAGACCTCAAAATGGTAACAATGAAAACGTCGCCTCATTTCGAAAAAAATGACCCCTCACACATCTCTGTGCGCCAAAGTATGAAAAAGTTATTAGCGTCAGAATATGGCAAAAAAAATTTTTTCTTTTTTGTACACATTCGTTTAATTTTTGAAAATGTATTAAAACACAATAAAACCTATATAAATTTGGTATCACCGCGATCGCACCGAACCAAAGAATAAAGTAGGTGTGGAATTTTTTTTCAGCTTCGCAGTACACGGCATGTTAAAATAAATAACATCACGGGAAAGTAAAATTTGTTACGCACAAAATAAGCCCTCACACAGGTGAAAAAAAAATGAAAAAGTTATGAATTTTTGAAGTTGGAGAGCGAGAAATCAGCCGATAAACCCTGCGTCCTTAATGGGTTAATAAAAGCTATACAGGCAGTCCCCGGGTTACATGCAAGATAGGGTCTGTAGGTTTTTCTTAAGTTGAGTTTGTATGTAAATCGGAACTGTATATTTTATCATTGTAATCCCAGCCAGAACTTTTTTGGCCTCTGTGACAATTGGATTTTAAAAATGTTGGGTTGTCATAAGAATCAATATTAACACTAAAGCTTCATTACAGACACATGTGATAACTGTTATAGCTGTTTAATGTAGCCTAGGAATAAAGTACAATAAATTACCAATATCCAGAGGTCCGTTTGTAACTAGGGGTCGTTAGTAAGTCGAGTTTTCTTAAGTAGGGGACCGCCTGTATTAATTTAGTACTGAAGTAAGTGTTTCAGCCCAGAGAATAAATGTATTTATTTGAGCCATATAGTAGATGGCACAACCTTTTAAGTGGAATGGTGGATTTGCTGATGTTTTCTTTTCCCTGCAAATACTTAAATGTTTATTCCCATCTGGGCATTTACATTTAATTTAATTCATTTGCCATATGTAAACATTTCTTCAATTGGATGTTTTTAAAAATAATGTTCTTGTGTGAAGATAATTTCTCATAAATGTAGCAATGTTGTCCCTTAGAAACGAGATGGCTTCCTCTGATACGACCACCTCACACTGTGGCAGCAATGGCCAGACATGCGCTATTGATTGCTGCCGGACTCATATTTCATATGCCAAAACCTTTTGCTTCTTTGTGCAATCAGTCCAGCAGAGGTGGCCGTATCCAGGGACACAGTCTTGTTTCCAAGGGACCATATGACTACATTTATGAGTAATTACCTTCACACTGGTAAAAAAAATTTTAATTGAAGAAATGTATATATATGGCAGATTAATGAAACTGAATGTGAATGCCCAGACAATAATACCCCTTTAATAACAGTCAATCAATGAGATAAATGTTTCCACTGGCGTTAACAGGAGAGTCTGGGCCCATAGCAGACTTCTGCATGGGGCCCCTTTATGCTAAAAAATGTAGACGTATGTGTACACACATATTCATACAATCACACACATTTATACACACATTTATATACATATATACACACATTTATGCACTTATACTATATAGCGGAGATGGCTAACCTAAGGCACTGGTGCCAGAGCCCTTTCTGTGGGCACTCAGGCCATCACCAGAGATGACTCCAGGTATCTTCCTGCAGTCCCAGACAGCCCAGGACTTGCTGTGCAAAGAGGTATTTTAAAGTGACAGCTGTACCTGGGACCATTTTCTGCTTTATTGGTGTCCTCAGAGGGCTGGTATCAATGAAAACTGTGACAGAGAAGGGAGTATAAATCACAAATAGAATTTCTGTGTTGGCACTTTGCGATAAATAAGCGGGTCTTTGTTGATGTTTGGGCACTCGGTCTCTAAAAGGTTTGCATCACTGCTATATAGTATATACAGTATGGAGGTTATTTATCATACGCCGGTGTTCTTGTGCTTCGCCACAATCGCATACATCAAGAGGCTCCGCCTCCACATGTATCGGGCGATGGCTGCAACAAGTGGTTTGATTGATGGAGGTCCGACCACTGATAATCTCAATCAGTGCAGTCTGAATAAAGCACCAGTGATGCAGGTGCTTGGGGGAATTGGGAGAAGGTAGATGAGGGCTGTACTTAGAGTCTCAGACCTTCGGTGTTTAATCTAGTGTCAGCTGTAAAGTTCAAAATACAGTACAGATATTAAACAAAAATAGCTGATAAAAGGATAGTGGAGGCTACAAAATAAGGCTTCACAAGATTGTGCTCAGTCCGTTGCAACAGACCCGGACATCCCACAGATCAAGAACAGTGCAGTGGATGGGATTCCTTGCAGCATATCACTCTATGATGCAAGTCCCTGTCTGCCAGCGCAGTTATTACAGGGACCCCACAGCTACCCTTAGTAGATTTCAAATTGCTTCACAGGTAATACTCACAGAGAACAAATTGACTCATACCCATTTTTATTAAAAGTCTTGATTTAAAAAAAAAGGCAATAAAAAAACTACTGTGTCTTTATAGTGAACAATATAATGCACTGTAAATTCATTTTGTTATAGTGTTCTATGTAATAAATCCAACTAGTAAAAATTACTATTATTGGAGGGGTGTGGCGAGCAGTGCATGTAGTGAGACATTTTCAAATCTGCCATGTGTCACTATGAGGTACTTTTACTAAGGGTTGCACACTGCACTTTAGCCGGACTGTGCATGTTCTTCCTGGCTATAATGGCTTGCACAGGTATGTAAGAGGTGTCTGCCCTGCCCTGGCTTTCGTGCAACACAAATTAGGGGGTGCAAGACAGTTTCTTTGTGACATGTTGTACTTCACCAAAAAATGCAACGTGCAGTACGTGGGGTGCACAACATGTGCACTGAAAGTACGGATTAGGCGTCACCTTTCAGATGCCAAGAATCCACAGGCTTTGAATATATCTATGGCCTCCAAACACTTTCAGACAATACATAAAGGAGACTTTCACATTTTGCGGTAACGGCGATATAGAGAAAGTTAAAAGACCTATACAAGGTGGAGATCATAAGCGGAGGCTTATGAATAGGGAAAGCTACTGGATTTTTTCTTTGGAGATGAGATTTCTGCAGGGTCTCAATAATTGACATTATATGATTTATCAAATTTAAGGGTGCGATACATTCTTTCGTTAGAGGCTTCATTGCTTGTTCCTCCCACAAATGTTTTATTCCCATATGTATGTTTATTTATATATATGTGTAAGTTTATTTACAATGCAAGTTCTTAATTATGTCATGTTTCTTTAACCTGATCACATGACCGCAATTGTGGCCTATTTAAAAATCACCTGTTCCATGATGAAGGACTTTTCCGAAATGCGTAGGCAATAACGCTGTGTATGCCTGTGTTCTCCAATGTGTTCATTTGCTACTATGAACTTTTAAAAGTATTAAATACATTTCTGCATTTTACTTATCCTGGATTGTTGTGTGAAGCCAAACTTAATGTATATTCTTCTGTGGTGGACCTGGAACTGGGTTGTCCGTGCTCCAACCTTGCCAGACGCTGCTATATGATCCTCAGGTGAGCTGACTCTACACTTCCATAGTATATAGTGGTATATTTTGGTTGAAATAATTTGCATTTAATCAAGAAAAAAATTTTTATTTGGTGAACATTTTTTGTGATTTTTCTGATTTCTAAATGTTTTGCTCATCACACAATTAGTCTAAACTCCCAAATAGGTTACTAACTAACATTAACCATATGATGTATGGCAGTGTATTATAGACGTCAGCCTATGTAGATGCATAGAACCCATAGAACCCAGAGTTGCCATACAGATTTCTGGCACCCCTGAAACCACTACAGCTCCCAGTAGTATATTACCATCCAGCTAGTAGTATATAGCCAGCCCCCAGTATTATATAGCCAATCCTCTGTATTATATAGCCAGCACCAAGTAGTATATAGCCAGCCCCCTGTAGTATATAGCCACTCCTCACTACATCAGGATACTCAAGCAGCTTTGCAAACTTTCCAAAACAAGTGCACAGCGTTAGAAGAGCGTACGACACACGTGGAGTCAAAATGCAAAGCTAACGTTGGCTCTCAATGAGTTGGTAGACTTAAGCAACAGCTTACAGGTAGAGGAGCTCTTTTTAAAGCTTGCAGATGTGGAATATAGGTCCCATGGGAACAATGTTAAGTTCCACAGGATCCCTGAATCTATCAAACCGTAGGAACTAACTGAGTTTATAAACAATTTGTTTGTGGCTCAGCTACAGGATGCAACTCAGGCGGACTAATTCATTGATTGCGTCCATAGGCTACCAAAACAATACCACCAAATGTGCCCAGAGATGTCATTGCCAGATTTCACTGTTTTCATTTTAAAGACAAACTCATGAGGGCGCCAAGAGATGTCAGGGTGATTTTGTGAGATCTTCACGTTTACTGATCTATCCGCAACCACCTTTGCGATGAGAATGGAATTCCAAGAGACAGCAAAGATTCCATGGTTCAGGAATATCCCCTGTTTATGGAAATTTCCTGTTAAAATGATCATAAATAAAAATGGAAAGAAGGTGGTCATTAGAGATGAGCGAACATACTCGTCCGAGCTTGATGCTCGTTCGAGCATTAGCGTACTCGAAACTGCTCGTTGCTCGGACGAATACTTCGCCCGCTCGAGAAAATGGCAGCTCCCGCCGTTTTGCTTTTTGGCGGCCAGAAACAGAGCCAATCACAAGCCAGGAGACTCTGCACTCCACCCAGCATGACGTGGTACCCTTACACGTCGATAGCAGTGGTTGGCTGGCCAGATCAGGTGACCCTGGGATAGACTAGCCGCTGCCCGCGCTGCTCGGATCATTCTGTGTCTGGATGCCGCTAGGGAGAGAGCTGCTGCTGGTCAGGGAAAGCGTTAGGGTGTTCTATTAGAATAGTGTTAGGCAGGAGTGATTCAACAAGAACCCAACAGCCCTTCTTAGGGCTACAATAACGTTATACTTTTTTTTTTTTGTTTGCTTGTGGCTGGGCTTGCTGGCACTAGCAGTGCAGCTAGTACCATATTGTGAGGAATTTGCAGGGGGACTTGCTACCGTTGTGTTTAGCTCTTAGTGACACACATATCCACCTCAAACACCAAAGTGGGAAAATTTATTAGGGGTTTGATTTCAATTAGGCACAGTCTGCCATTTACTTTTTATTTTACGTTTATTTTTTCATAACTCAGCGTCATCTCATCAGTGTGCTTTCATACTTGGCTAGAAAATAGCCATAGGAGAATCCAAACGGCTTACTTACGCCTACAGTAGCGTTATATATATTTGATTTCTGGTTGATCTGCTGGTGGCTGTCCTTGCTGCAGTGCATCTACTAGCAAATTGTGAGCAATTTGTAGTGAGAGTTGCGACCGCTGTGTTTTGCGCTTAGTGACGCACATATCCATCGCAAAGACCGAAGTGGGAAAATTTATTAGGGGTTGGATTTCAATTAGGCACAGTCTGCCATTTCCTTTTTTATTTTACGTTTATTTTTTTAATAACTCAGCGTCATCTCATCTGGCATAGCAGTGTGCTTTCATACTTGGCTAGAAAATAGCCATAGGAGAATCCAAACGGCTTACTTACGCCTACAGTAGCGTTATATATATTTGATTTCTGGTTGATCTGCTGGTGGCTGTCCTTGCTGCAGTGCATCTACTAGCAAATTGTGAGCAATTTGTAGTGAGACTTGCGACCGCTGTGTTTTGCGCTTAGTGACGCACATATCCATCGCAAAGACCGAAGTGGGAAAATTTATTAGGGGTTGGATTTCAAGTAGGCACAGTCTGCCATTTCCTTTTTTATTTTACGTTTATTTTTTTAATAACTCAGCGTCATCTCATCTGGCATAGCAGTGTGCTTTCATACCTGGCTAGAAAATAGCCATAGGAGAATCCAAACGGCTTACTTACGCCTACAGTAGCGTTATATATATTTGATTTCTGGTTGATCTGCTGGTGGCTGTACTTGCTGCAGTGCATCTACTAGCAAATTGTGAGCAATTTGTAGTGGGACTTGCGACCGCTGTGTTTTGCGCTTAGTGACGCACATATCCATCGCAAAGACCGAAGTGGGAAAATTTATTAGGGGTTGGATTTCAATTAGGCACAGTCTGCCATTTCCTTTTTTATTTTACGTTTATTTTTTTAATAACTCAGCGTCATCTCATCTGGCATAGCAGTGTGCTTTCATACTTGGCTAGAAAATAGCCATAGGAGAATCCAAACGGCTTACTTACGCCTACAGTAGCGTTATATATATTTGATTTCTGGTTGATCTGCTGGTGGCTGTACTTGCTGCAGTGCATCTACTAGCAAATTGTGAGCAATTTGTAGTGGGACTTGCGACCGCTGTGTTTTGCGCTTAGTGACGCACATATCCATCGCAAAGACCGAAGTGGGAAAATTTATTAGGGGTTGGATTTCAATTAGGCACAGTCTGCCATTTCCTTTTTTATTTTACGTTTATTTTTTTAATAACTCAGCGTCATCTCATCTGGCATAGCAGTGTGCTTTCATACTTGGCTAGAAAATAGCCATAGGAGAATCCAAACGGCTTACTTACGCCTACAGTAGCGTTATATATATTTGATTTCTGGTTGATCTGCTGGTGGCTGTACTTGCTGCAGTGCATCTACTAGCAAATTGTGAGCAATTTGTAGTGGGACTTGCGACCGCTGTGTTTTGCGCTTAGTGACGCACATATCCATCGCAAAGACCGAAGTGGGAAAATTTATTAGGGGTTGGATTTCAATTAGGCACAGTCTGCCATTTCCTTTTTTATTTTACGTTTATTTTTTTAATAACTCAGCGTCATCTCATCTGGCATAGCAGTGTGCTTTCATACTTGGCTAGAAAATAGCCATAGCAATAGGATAGCATCGTTTGGTTTTAAAAACTAAAAAACACAAAAAAAAAACAAAAAACACAAAAAAAAGTAAAAAAAAAATTAAAGTTATAACTCTCATTTTCAAAATGTTTAACCCGAGGGCTAGGGGTAGAGGACGAGGGCGGGGACGTGGGCGTCCAACTACTGCAGGGGTCAGAGGCCGTGGTCCTGGGCGGGGTGAGACACCACCTGCTTATGAGGGAGCAGGGGAACGCCGCAGAGCTACACTCCCTAGGTTCATGTCTGAAGTTACTGGGACTCGTGGTAGAGCACTGTTGAGGCCAGAACAGTGCGAACAGGTGATGTCGTGGATTGCCGACAATGCTTCGAGCAATTTGTCCACCAGTCAGTCTTCCACGCAGTCCACCCATGTCACCGAAATCGGCACTCCTCCAGCTCCTGCACCTCAGCCTCCTCCCCCCCAGTCTGCCCCCTCCCAGGAAAATTTGGCATTTGAACCGGCATACTCTGAGGAACTGTTTTCTGGACCCTTCCCACAGTCACAAACCACTTGTCCGGTTGCTGCTGAGCAATTTTCCGATGCCCAGGTTTTCCACCAGTCGCAGTCTGTGGGTGATGATGACCTTCTTGACGTAGTGGAAGAAGTGTGTAAAGAGGTGTCCGACGATGAGGAGACACGGTTGTCAGACAGTGGGGAAGTTGTTGTCAGGGCAGGAAGTCCGAGGGGGGAGCAGACTGAGGGATCGGAGGATGATGAGGTGACAGACCCAAGCTGGGTTGATAGGCCGGGTGAACACAGTGCTTCTGAGACGGAGGAGAGTCCTCGACCAGAACAGGTTGGAAGAGGCAGTGGTGGGGCCAGACGGAGAGGCAGGGCCAGACCTGGTGCATCAGCGCCAAATGTGTCAACTAGTGAAGCTCCCGTGGCGAGGGCTCCTGCGGCGAGGGCTAGATTTTCAGAAGTCTGGAGGTTCTTTAAGGAAACACCGGATGACCGACGGACTGTGGTGTGCAACATTTGCCAAACCAGGATCAGCAGGGGTTCCACCACTAATAGCTTAACTACCACCAGTATGCGCAGGCATATGAATGCTAAACACCCCACTCAGTGGCAACAAGCCCGTTCACCTCCGGCCGTGCACACCACTGCTCCTTCCCCTGTGTCAGCTGATAGTCAGCCCCCTGCCCAGGACCCTGCCACAAAAACCCCATCGTCGCCTCCACGATCCTCCACAGCATCCACCAGCGTTCAGCTCTCCATACCCCAGACGCTGGAGCGGAAACGCAAATATAGTGCAACCCACCCGCACGCCCAAGCCCTTAATGTCCACATCTCCAGATTGCTTAGCCTGGAGATGCTGCCCTATAGGCTAGTAGAGACCGAGGCCTTTCGCAACCTCATGGCGGCGGCCGCCCCTCGGTATTTGGTCCCCAGCCGCCACTACTTTTCCCGATGTGCCGTCCCAGCCCTGCACCAGCACGTGTCAGACAACATCATCCGTGCTCTGACCAACGCCGTTTCTGACAAGGTCCACCTGACCACGGACACGTGGACGAGTGCTGCCGGGCAGGGCCACTATATATCGCTGACGGCACATTGGGTTAACTTGGTGGAGGCTGGGACCGAGTCTGACCCTGCGGCTGGTCATATACTGCCGACGCCGAGGATTGCGGGGCCTACCTCGGTCCAGGTGTTTCAGGCCTACTATGCCTCCTCCTCCTCCCACCCCTCCTCCACCTCCTCCTCCGAACTACCATCCGTGGGCATGGCGCCATCAGTCGGTAGCTCTAGGCACAGCAGCAGTGCCGTCGCTAAGCGACAGCAGGCGGTGCTCAAACTGCAGAGCCTAGGCGATAAAAGGCACACCGCCCAAGAACTATTACAGGGCATCACGGCGCAGACTGATCTGTGGCTGGCACCGCTGAACCTGAAGCCAGGCATGGTTGTGTGTGACAACAGCCGTAACCTGGTGGTGGCTCTGCAACTCGGCAGACTGACACATGTGCCATGCCTGGCCCATGTGTTAAATCTGATAGTTCAGCGTTTCCTCAAGACATACCCCAATCTGTCTGATTTGCTCACGAAGGTGCGCCGCATCTGTGCGCATTTCAGGAAGTCCAGCACAGATGCTGCCACTCTCAGGGTAGCGCAGCGCCGCCTCCAACTGCCCGCTCACCGACTGTTGTGCGACGTGCCCACGAGGTGGAATTCAACACTGACCATGTTATCCAGAGTTTACCAGCAGCGCCGATCGATTGTAGACTGCCAGATGTCAACTTCCACCAGAACTGGTAGTCAGGTCAGTCAGCTTCCTCAAGTCTACAATGAGGAGTGGACGTGGATGTCTGATATCTGTCAGGTGCTGAGTAACTTTGAGGAGTCAACACAGATGGTCAGTGGCGATGCCGCCATCATCAGCCTCACCATCCCGCTGCTTGGCCTGTTGAAAAACTCTCTGATCAGCATGAAGTCGGAAGCTTTGCGCTCGTCACAAGAGACGGGGGAAGAAGATTCCCTTGTTGATAGCCAAAGCACCCTTAGGTCTGTTTCTCAGCGCATATCGGAGGAGGTGGAGGTGGAGGAGGATGAGGATGAGGAGGAAGAGGAGGAGAATGTTGGTGAGACACAAGAGGGGACCATTGTTGAGTCCTTCACTGTTCAGCGTGTATGGGCAGAAGAAGAGGAGTTGGAGGAGGAGGAAATGGACAGTCAGGCCAGTGAGGGGAGTGAATTCTTACGCGTTGGTACTCTGGCGCATATGGCAGATTTCATGCTAGGCTGCCTATCCCGTGACCCTCGCGTTCAAAGAATTTATTCCAGCACCGATTACTGGGTGTTCACTCTCCTGGACCCACGGTACAAGCAAAATCTTTCCACTCTCATCCCTGGAGAGGAAAGGAGTGTGAGAATGCATGAATACCAGCAGGCCCTGGTGCACAAGCTGAAACAGTATTTCCCTTCTGACAGCGCTAGCGGCAGAGTGCGTAGTTCTGCGGGACAAGTAGCGAGGGAGAGTAGGCGAGCAGGCAGCTTGTCCAGCACTGGCAAGGGTACGCTTTACAAGGCTTTTGCCAGCTTTATGTCACCCCAGCAAGACACTGTCACCTGTCCCCAGTCTCGGCAGAGTAGGGCTGATCTTTACAGAAAGATGGTGAGGGAGTACGTAGCTGACCATACCATCGTCCTAAATGATCACACAGCTCCCTACAACTACTGGGTTTCAAAGCTGGACATGTGGCACGAACTGGCGCTGTACGCCTTGGAGGTTCTTGCCTGCCCTGCTGCTAGCGTCTTGTCCGAGCGGGTTTTCAGTGCAGCTGGTGGCATCATCACCGATAAGCGTACACGCCTGTCGACTGACAGCGCTGACAGGCTGACGCTTATTAAGATGAATAAAGCCTGGATTTCTCATAATTTCCAATCTCCACCAGGTGAAGGAAGCTCAACCTGAATAATTTATCCACTCCTCCTCCTCCTCATTTTCCTCCTTCTCCTCCTCTTTGTACAGTAAAGCAGAGGAAACTGGCTATTTTTTGACAGGGCCCACTGGCTCTAGCTATAGTACTTTATGCATTTAATTTTTCTGGAGGGCCACCGACCCGGTCCTCTGTTTTAAACAATTTTTGGGAGTGCCACATACAGGCACTCAATCTATTCAATTTTTCTGGAGGGCCACCTACCTGCTCCTCTGGTTTGAAAACTTTTTTGGACTGCCACATACAGGCACTCAATCTATTTCATTTTTCTGGAGGGCCACCTACCTGCTCCTCTGGTTTGAAAACTTTTTTGGACTGCCACATACAGGCACTCAATCTATTTCATTTTTCTGGAGGGCCACCTACCTGCTCCTCTGGTTTGAAAAGTTTTTTGGACTGCCACATACAGGCACTCAATCTATTCCATTTTTCTGGAGGGCCACCTACCTGCTCCTCTGGTTTGAAAACTTTTTTGGACTGCCACATACAGGCACTATCCAAATTAAATTGTCTCCATAGCAGCCTCCACACGTTGTCTCCATTGCTACCTCCAAAAGTCGTCCATATAGCTGCCTCCATACATCGTCCCTTTATCAAACGAGGTGTGTCAGGCAGAAATTTGGGTTGTTTTCATGGATTCCACATCAAAGTTGTTAACTTTGTCGCCACCCAGCTGTGTTATCCACAAAATATACTGGCAAACTTTTATCATTTACCAATATTATTTCAGCGCTTCTTGCGCTTCTGTTTACATTCCCCCCACCCGCCATATCCTAAACTTATAAGAACGCTACTACACTTGATCTTATACAAAAGGTTCTTAGAAGTGCTGTTTGGGGAGTAGCCTAGAGACAGGGGCTTGGATTGGCGAAAGCTCGCCTGGCAGCGGAGCGCCAGCTCCATGCCAAGATCCAACTAACATAGTTTTAACTGCAGCACCTTTAATCTACTACTAGTTCACTGCCTCCATACATGGTCCCCTTATCAAACGAGCTGTGTCAGGCAGAATTTTGGGTTGTTTTCATGGCTTCCATGTTAACTTTGTCGCCACCCTGCTGTGTAATCCACAAAATATACTGGCAAACTTTTGTCATGTACCGATATTATTTGAGCGCTTCTTGCTCACCTCCTTTGGTTCCTCTCTGCCACCCATTGGTTTGAAGCCTGAGTCCATTTAGGGTATGTCGCCATGCCACTCTCTAGCCTGCCGCTGCTGCCGCTGCCTCTGCATGAAGTCCCCTATAGTGTCAGGGTCAATTATTGGATGTTTTAGATGCTATCTAGCTTCATTCTGTCACTCTGTCATGGCCATGCTGTTGCCCATAATTTTGGCATAATGGTGCGATTAAGCAGCCTCAGAGGCATCCATGCATGCTGCCCCTGCTGTTTCCTGTCCATTTCCGTGGTGTTTCCATCCTTTTCTGAGGTTCCCAGGTGTTTGGCCAAGCTTCCCTGTGCAGAGCCTTGGTCCCCTTGAAAAATGCTCGAGTCTCCCATTGACTTCAATGGGGCTCGTTATTCGAGACGAGCACTCGAGCACTCGAGCATCGGGAAAAGTTCGTCTCGAATAACGAGTACCCGAGCATTTTAGTGCTCGCTCATCTCTAGTGGTCATCACATCACCAGTGACACTTCAACAACTGATGCAAGAATGGCACCAGCCTCTGGATGTGAAATCTTCTTCTACATTGCATGCAACTCCGTCTACCTTGCATGCAAAAATGGGAATCTTTATCGAAACCGTTCACGCATGCTCTAGGGGTAGTGTGCAGAGTTTTATTACCATAGTACAAATGGATGTTGAGTCACATCTAGTGCTGTAATGTAAAGGGGAGCACTGAAATCCAGCCCATGTGTTTTGCGCTCAAGAAATGCACTTGAATCAAGAAAATGTTTTTCTGCTTCATCACGCGCAGTTCCCACATATATTGGTGTCTACTGTATATATGGCCCCAATTCTGGCCAAATTAGATTTTTCCACTCCATATGTGGGAAGATAAATGCATCCAAGTAGGGTTCAGTACTGTTAATGGGAGATTTCAATATCAGAATGTGGCCATCTATGGATATTTCGAAAGCTGATCAAGGAGGCAAAGCTACCAAACTATTTAACCTTGCACACAAAGAAGTATATCTAGATGTTTGGAGAATACACCATCCACATAAAATGTACTTGCGTATAAATAAGTTCTTGGCTGATCATTTGCTTTATACGAGAATAAGCTCCTCAACAATAGATGTCATGAAGCTGGTTGCACCATGCTCCCATCCTCCTAGTCATAGCGGAACAATATGATAAACCAATTTCTTCATATTGGCACCTAAACAACTACTTACTGCACCTTCTTTAATTTAAAATGGAAAATTACTCCACTTTAGAACAATCTTTTCAGATACCAGTACAGAAAATATATTACCAGAATTGCTGTGATGTGCACATAATGAGGCAGATTTACTTACCCGGTCCATTCGCGATCCAGCGGCGCGTTCTCTGCGCTGGATTCGGGTCCGGACGGGATTTAATAAGGTAGTTCCTCCGCTGCTGCTGCGCTGAAAAGCATCTGAACGCACTGGAGTTCACCGGCTCGGGCTCCCGAGCAACACATTTTCCGTTATTAAATGCGGCGTTTTTTTCCGAATACATCAGGTTTTTGTTCGGCCACGCCCCCCGATTTCCGTTGCGCGCATACCGGCGCCGATGCGCCACAATCCGATCGCGTGCGCCAAAATCCCGGGGCAATTCAGGTACAATCGGCGCAAATCGGAAATATTTGGGTAACACGTCGGGAAAACGCGAATCGGGCCCTTAGTAAATGACCCCCAATATGTCTATGAGGGGTCATTTTTAGAAGCTTAGTATTTAGAAGCAAAGTATTTGGGAACAAATACAAATGCTACTGACAAATACGCTAGGGACACAGTTCTCTTTAACTCCAGCTTTAGAGTTGGGCATTGGGCTTAGTGATCTACTACATGCCGACAGGACAATTATATTTCACGCAACAACCACAGCAATTATTTTAATAGCAGGTCTTGGGAAATCCTCCAAGATAGCTTCTATCACTGAACTGACACACAGGGTATCTAATAACTGCACACTAGAAAGATTTATGGCTTATATGGAAGGTGGTTCGTATCTCACCTTCCATGAAAGATAGGAAAAAGGGATGGAGACATCCAATTTTAAAGCCTCTCCACGATCTACGATAGTTGCGTCAAATAAGACAATATAAGTGGTATATGGATGAAATGATGATAAAAAGATTCTATAGGAGTATCCTATATAGTTTTTTTTTTTTTTTTTTTTGCTACTTTCTAATTGTTAGTTTGTTACATCTCTGAAAACTGAGTAGACTGATCTGGTCACTGAACTGTCAATAGCTTCTACACGGAGTGATGGTTAAATTACTGTTGTTAAATATAAAATGTAAACCAAACAAGGCATTGTATAAATAAGATTAGGGTCATTTAACATGTATTAGTGCTGGTATGTGTAAATGGCTTTGTTGGCTCAAATAAATATGTTTTTAAAAAATGATGTTGCTACCAAAAATGACCTACATTTCTAGGAATGTTCCCATTCCAAAAACTAAAGCATTCTCAAAAAGTTACAAAACATGGTAAATAAATATGTATGGCTTCAAGGTAGGTTATGGGGAGCGGACAATGTTTTTTTTGCTCCCAATCGGAAGGGGGTTTATGCTTACCATGTTTATCCACCTACTTTGATGCAGCCGTATTAGAACAGACAAGAGAGTGACTGTTGATTGACTGTTATATTGGAAACAGATAGAAAATTATGCCTTTGGGCAAGCTTCATAGGCAGTGCAACTCTGGGCAATAACCTTAGCCTTCCGTTGCCACCTCCCCAGATGGTGACAGCACAAGCAGATTTAAGAAAATGGTGTTGTTATACCATAGACTACCCAATCCTACGCTTGTGTAAATGAATTCTTGTGCAAATGGATAAGTCACTTTTTGGAGGACTTATATCTAAGCAATTGGGTGACTTTTGGAGTCTCCACAATTGTGGATGTGGATTTGGAGATTTTCTTCCAAAATATGACTTCTATAAATCTTTGAGAGCACAGAATTTCATATTGGCTGTGCAGCATCCTGCAGTAGATACCAAATCACTCTTTGGTATGGACTTCTTTCATCCTACCAAACTGGCTAAGGGAATCACATTGGCATACAAGGACATAATTAAACACAAATTGTAATGTTATGTTTCTTAAACACTGGGGGGTGGATTAAGGCATGTCAATAAATGAAGACTTCTGAGAAACGGGGTTCAGAATTACGAAAACACTGTCTAAGTGTGTCTCACACATGGAAACGGGGAGGAAAATACTTTATTGGTGGTATTACATGCCATCTCGACTAGCTAAAAGTTTTCCAAATTTCTTGGCAATTTGTTGGAGGTGCCATGTCCTTTTCAGTTTCTGGAACCAAATACAGTCCATGCTATACAATCCCTTGAGCATTTCTCTCAATCAATCTCCAGCATTGGCAATTTGGAGAATTGGATCTTCAGACTAACTTCCAAACGAGAGTGTCAGGGTATGGTGCACTGGCCCTTTAAATTTTCTGTAGCCAGTGCGCGCGTGCCCTAGGAGTCTGGGACATGCACACACGGCCCGTGGTTCGGAAACAGTCTGCGGGGAGGGGTAAGGCGCGTGAGCACAGCGCTGGTGAGCGCAGAGGGGCACGGGGGAGCCCGCGTCCCGAGATATGGGTCGTGGAAGCACCCGTGACAGAGAGAATAGTAATCTTTCATGTGACTAACACTTATAGCCTCCCTTCGGAAGTCAGCTGTTATCCCTTCATTTACGGAGCTATCCAAACGGTGAACAACAACTAAACTATGGAAAAAATGGTGGCCCTTAATGAAGGTAGATCAGGTCAATTCTACGAAATCTTAGAGTTGTGATTAAACTCTATTTACTAAAAAGCATCAGTACAATTCGAATTAGACACACATTTGTTGCTAGTATCCCCCAGGAAGTAGTTGAGTTCCCATCCTAGCAGTATGACCAGAATGTAAGTTTACTGTCCTGCCTGACAACTTGTTCTGTTTTATTTCAAGTTATATTTGTAAATTATGCATGTTCATATTGACCATTCTTTCCAATATTTGAAAACAAAAAATTAAGCCAGGAGGCTATACAATGTACATTATGCTGATATATGTACTATTGTGATCTCTGTATGCTGTTTGACTGAATTAAGATTTTGAAAAAAAGGACTATTATTTACTTATGTTGATTGTGATGGCACTTTGTCAAGCACAAATTGTGAGACACTCACTACCAAACAATGGTGGACATTCATAAAGACCCGCTTTTGGTATGCCAGTCTTCATAACCCCTACAGGGCTGAGGCCATTGGACATTGATTTTTTTTAATTAGGTAATTTTTATTAAAGGTTTTTTCCCCCTATGAATCCCCAAAGAATTACATGTTAACACAGAGAATGTCTGCCGCAGGCAGTAAACATAAGCTTTGCCATAAATACATATTATCATAGATAAAATAGCAAATTTCCAGGTTCTGTTCTGCTTTATGTGCTTTAATCTACTTATATCAAACAAAATCCCAACAACCCCCCTACAGAAACCTTCCCTCCTCCCCGTGAGCCAGCTCCTTACCTGAACCATCTGATTCGAAACCTACTACAGTGTGTGCGCTTCATACTTTGCTAAAGATACCTGATATTCTAGACTTGCTCTAATTCTAACCAGGGCAGCAGAGGGTAGACCGGGAGTATCAAACCATCTACCCCATATCTTCTCAAATTTAGGAACACTATTCCTTTTTACATATGTACTATATTCTAATCGTATAACCTCATTCATGCGTTCTATATACTCCTTTTTTTCGGGAGGCCTAGGCCTTATCCAATGAGCAGCTATTACCTTCCTAGCTTGATACAAAGATCTCTGTATCGCCACGTTAGTGGGTTTGTTCAAGTTGTGGACATTGAGCACCCCAGGAGGCACGCCAGAGGAGACATTAATGGCATAAACTGTGCATATAATATCAAGGACAAATTTCCATAAAGTTTCTATTTCTAGGCATTCCTACATCATGTGAATTATCCCAGCCTCTTCTGATGCACACCTAGGACACTCAGAGTTTGGTCTAGCACCTATTTGATACAACAACTGTGGGGACTTATATGCTCTGTGCAGGAGTAGCAAGTGAGACATTCTGCGTACTTCGCTTAGGGACAGAGTAGGTAACAGTTCCAATGCTTCGGTGCATTGTTCTTCATTGGTCTAATTCATAATGCATAAATAACAGGCCTGGTTATTTACTAGATTATTTACTAAATTACTAGATTTGCTATTTTGAGATTCAGGGCTACCTAATATGTTTATGTAGATTATAGTTTATTATTATTATGATTATTATGAGTCCTAAGGAAAAGGGGAGGGTCATATTATAAACTCACTGCTGCCAAGTGGTATTATGGTTGCTTTATTGTCAGGCCTGGAAGCCTCTGAGAGGCCCCCATTTGTCATGGCAACCAGATGATATCAAGCGGATGATAATCAGTGCAAAGATATAATACAGCAGTCCTGACGTGTTTGATCAAACATATTTTAATCATGTTTTGTTATTTTTTCACAATGTTTATTGGTGAAACTAATAAAATTTAAAGTCATTTTTTACTAGCTGGTGCTGAAGGATTTTTTTCTGCTATTTGCTCTTCATATAGTAGAGCAGACACCCTCCTGAGCCATCTCCATACACCTTTCATAATAGTACAACACAGGTGTGTGAGGTGTTAATAATTTCTCATTTATTTTGTGTACTTTTATGTTTGAGGACATTGTCCCAGTTTATGCAGTTGATGTGCTCTCCTAGTTGCTGAAAATTAGCCTCCCTAAATTGTAGAGCTTTTATTACACCTCTTTTAAACATTTGCATAAAGAATAAAAAGATTCTTTTACTCAGGTGAACCCAACCTGTACTTTTAAAATACTCTCAGGTCTATTGGTTAAGCTAATTCTAGAAGAGCCTGTCTTTTCTTGGCCCCTGGTCCTAGTCCTTTGGGACTAGTTGTTTTGGTAGCTGTATTTTATTATTGCAGAGAAACCCTTCCCTTTGTTGGATCTGGGTAGCTGAAGTTCCCCATGGTTTCTACTGATGCTAAGTGGGGTCGCAGTGGTATATTCCTCTGTCCTTCTGGTAGCACACATTTACTCTCATCATATACTTGCATTGTGGAGTCATGGAAAATAGCAGTTTCACATCTTTCTGAAGTGTATAGCCAGCATCAGTATTACATTTATCAGTAGTACATTTATAAGTCTACTTGCTGATATTAATTCCTCCTATGTATCACCATAACTCCACCCTCAGGATACCTTCAACTCTTACATAGCTGAACTACATTTTAATCTGTCATACTTATGACTTAGTAAGATTAGAAAAAGGGTGTGACCCATATTAAATTAAAATTTGTATGTCATTGTTCATAAAGCTTAGGCATCAGGTTGAGGTTGATCTTGCTTAACATTCTTTAAAAAGCCTTACATACACAGGCATATGACAATATTTAGAAGTTCATTCCATTGTTCTATGACATTGTAAAGGGAGGACTACACACCGGTGCTTTTTCAGTGTGTTTCAAAATTGACTTTCATAAGTTAGGAATTGAATGACCAGACTATGTTTAGTAGTGTAGATTTGTACCGTGTTAGCCATGGAGAGCAGAAGAAGAGTGAAGAAATCAGGCGATACCTTTTTGAGGCTAACTGAGTATATTTGATGGTGAGCTTTCGAGAATACTAGTTCTCTTCGTCAGACATGATGTTATGCATGAAACAGAAAATTCACAGCATTTTATACACACTAAACAGTGATCATCAAAGGATATTAAAAAAAAACCTCTAAAACAACAGATTGATAAAAACAGGGACATCTTATTTACAACAGGATGGCAATAAAAACATTAAAAACCTATGAGGCGAGACACATGAGCCCTGGCTCTTATCTGCTTGTGGCCTCTAGGTCAGAGGTAGGAGGTCATGAAGCTGGCATGAATGTTAAGACCACTTTGTAAGGTGTTGAATCTCCTCATTAATTTATACTCCCATTCTTTCCTTTCCCTCTGTGTCTTAAAATGTCCCATTAAAATAGTAATCTGCAAGTCTTCCATAGTGTGGTCCTCTCTGGAGAAATGTGCAGCCACTGGCAGATCTTTCCTTTCTTTTTTAATATCAGCTCTGTGCGAGTTCATACGTTGATGGAGTCTCTGGCCTGTTTCTCCAACATAAAGGCATGTGGTTGGACACTGCTGACACATAATAAGGTAGACCACATTAGAGGACCTGCAGGAAAAGGTCCCCTTGATCTGATGTACCTGCTGTGATTGAGGTACAGGTACCTGGTCACCTGTGCAGATGTACTGGCATGTTTTACACCTGCTTTGCAGACAGGGTGAGGTACCATTTTCTGATGGGGGTCTCAGGGCACTCCGGACAACCAGTTGTTTCAGGTTTGGTGGTTGCCAGAAGGACAGGAGAGTTGGGACTGGAAATATTTCTTTTAATCTTGTGTCTTTTTGCAGAATCGGTTGGAGTTCCTTGGCAATGTGACGTAGGATCTCCAGTTGTGGGCTGTAAGTAACTACTAGGGGCACTCTGGCCTCCTGTTGGGTCTCCTTATATTTGAGTAAATCATCTCTGTTGATGGCTGCTGCTTTACCTATTTGGTTATCAGTCACTTTTGGTCTGTAGCCCAACTGGAGAAATTCTGACCTGAGCTCCAGGAGGTGTTTTTCCAGATCTTTCTTGTCTGAACATATACGGTTGTAGCGTATGGCCTGGCTGTATATGATAGATTGTCTGGTATGTTTGGGGTGGAAGCTGTTATTTCTCAGGTAGGCCGTTCTGTCTGTAGGTTTATGATGGTGGGGTGAAAGTTGTTGTAGCCCTCATGGAATTGAATTAGGGCCTCCTCACCTGCAGTCCAGATGATTAGAATATCATCAATATAACGGAGATAGATCTTGGGTTTTGTGGTGCATGTGGATAAGTAAGCACCTTCCAGTTCAGCCATAAAAAGATTGGCATACTGTGGTGCACACCTTGACCCCATCGATGTTCCCATACACTGTAGGTACAGATCCTCTCCAAATGAAAAATAGTTGTGGGTGAGCACAAATTGTATGAGATCTGAGACCAGTTCTGTTGGTAAGTTGTGCTTCTCCATGTGTGCCCGGCATGCTGCTATTCCATCTTTATGGGGGATGTTAGTGTATAAAGATTCCACATCCATGGTGGCCAGAATTGTACCATCAGGAAGTGGGCCTACAGTCTTGAGTTTATTTAAAAGGTCAGTAGTGTCCTGGATGTAGCTAGGAGTATTTCTGACCAGGGGTTTAAGGAGATTTTCCACCCAACCTGAGATACTTTCCGTCAAGGTGCCAATGCCAGAAATAATAGGCCTTCCTGGATTGCCATCTTTGTGTATCTTGGGGAGCATATAGAAACAGGCCAGAGACTCCATCAACGTATGAACTCGCACAGAGCTGATATTAAAAATGAAAGGAAAGATCTGCCAGTGGCTGCACATTTCTCCAGAGAGGACCACACTATGGAAGACTTGCAGATTACTATTTTAATGGGACATTTTAAGACACAGAGGGAAAGGAAAGAATGGGAGTATAAATTAATGAGGAGATTCAACACCTTACAAAGTGGTCTTAACATTCATGCCAGCTTCATGACCTCCTACCTCTGACCTAGAGGCCACAAGCAGATAAGAGCCACGCCTCATAGGTTTTTAATGTTTTTATTGCCATCCTGTTGTAAATAAGATGTCCCTGTTTTTATCAATCTGTTGTTTTAGAGGTTTTTTTTAATATCCTTTGATGATCACTGTTTAGTGTGTATAAAATGCTGTGAATTTTCTGTTTCATGCATAACATCATGTCTGACGAAGAGAACTAGTATTCTCGAAAGCTCACCATCAAATATACTCAGTTAGCCTCAAAAAGTTATCGCCTGATTTCTTCACTCTTCTTCAGACTATGTTTACATTGTTTCTTATTGGACTAGAAAACAGCTAAAAACTTTTACTGTTATTAAAAGGTTTATATTGATATAAACTTATTTTGTCTTTTTAAACAGGGCTTAGATATTGGTTTCAGGTTAAAGGGAATGTAAAAAGTTCAGTTGATATCCTCTATGCAAAGATCAAGGGACAAAGACATGATCTTGAGGGATTGATCACTTGGATGCCTGATAATTATGAGGACATGAATCCTGTTCGCCCTAACTAATGGAGCAGCAGGTCAATGAGGCATCCTACAGCTTCATTCAATGTTTATGGAAGTGAAAGTAAGTTGGAATCCATTAATAAATGTGGCTGAAACCCCAGAAAACAGCTTTCAATGGAGAAGACCTGGGAGACCTGAGATCCCTTGTTCATCTGATTGTGGAGGCTTCAACAGCCAAGAAATCACAAATCCGTCCCCTATCCTGTGGTTAAATTATAAATTACACAACCCCTTTAATGTTACTTAAAGTGGTATTCTCATCTTAGGCAATGCCTTAGGCTTGCAGCCAGATATTGTTGCAGTGAGCTCAGCAGATTTTTGTGGCAGATAACCTTTAAAAATGCATCAGAAAATCGAGTGTACGAGCTTGGTGGTGAGTGTGCATTGATCCAAAGTGTGTGCAGTGTCCTGAGTGGGACTTAGGTTTAAGGGACTTAAGTTTGAGGGACTTTTTTTTTAAATCAGGTAACTTTTATTAAAGCGTATATATATTACAGCATACATATACAGATATCATAAGTTCAACTGTATAGATGAAACATTAGCTCTGAACTTATAATCATTCCACCCCCAAGTCTGGCTGTATCTTGCTTCTCAAGAAGCACCCCATAATCCATCTGCCAAAGAGCTACCTCCTTCAACCTCCATTTACCTTTACCCTCCCAATTCCAACTATCCCTCAGGGCAAACCAGAATCAAATCCTCTGTTCCCATTCCTGGACACTCCAGCCATTTTTTCCAAGTTTGAGGGACTTTAGCAGGTAACTGCTGTATTTTGTGTTACTTTGACTGTAAATTCTTCTTTTCGTGCATATTTCTATTGTAATCCCCATTAGAACAATGGACTCCACAGTAATTAGATACCTAGATAAAAACAAAGCGCCAGGGCCAGATGGGTACTCCTCCGATTTTTATAAAATAATGTCCCCCCAGTTAGCTCCCCTGTTAGTTGAGGTGTATAATAAAATGTTCATGGAGAGGGCAGAATTTAAAACAGGTAATTTGGCCCATATTAAAATTATACCAAAAAACAAAGGCGACCCTAAAGACCCAGGAGCGTACAGACCCATCTCCTTGATAAACATTGACATGAAGATATATACAAGAATTCTGGCAAACAGGCTAGCTGAGGTTATTCCGCAATTAATTCACCCCTGCCAGAATGGCTTTGTGAAGGGACGTCACGGTGTCAAGAACGTGCATACAGTTATGGCGGTGCTGGATTGGGCCAGGGCAAGGCCAACAGAAAGCAAAAATAAAGCAATAATTGCAATCGATGCTGAAAAGGCATTTGACAGTGTGGCCTTGCCCTGGCTCAAGAAAGTTATGCATAAGATGGGGATAAATGGATATTTTTATGGGGCTATTGAAACAATGTATAGTAAACCTTTGGCACAAGTAATAACACAAGGGGTTATGTCACAACAATTTTCCTTAGGAAGGGGCACACGGCAAGGTTGCCCCCTCTCACCTTTATTATTTAATTTAACTATTGAACCACTTGCTAGGAAGATTCACAATGATAAGAATATAGTGGGGATAAATTTGGGTAGCAAACAAGTCAAAATGACTTTGTTTGCTGATGATTTATTGTTATTTATAGGAAATGTACATGGAGATATACACAAAACATTCAGTTTCTTAAAAAGTTACGAGGAGATTTCAGGGTATAAAATAAATATGCACAAAACAGAAGTGTTATTGTTTGATACGGGGCAGGATCTGTCCTGGAATAGAGATTTGGGGTTAAAAATTGTGAAAGATAACCTTAGGTACTTAGGGGTTAGGTTAGATAGGAATATCACAAAATTGTATGGGTTAAATTATGCAGGTTTGTTTGAAAATATAGCACATGATTTAAGGAGATGGATGGAGCTCCCGCTTTCACTATTTGGTAGGAAAAATTTAATTAAGATGGTTATTTTTCCAAGGTTACTATATACAATGCAAATGCTTCCTTTGTTACTTAAACATAAAGACGTAAATAAGCTAAATGCCATGTTTCAAAAGTTCCTATGGAGAAATAGGAGAAGTAGAGTTTCCATTAAATATCTGCAAAAATCACAAGGCATAGGAGGCGTGTCATTTCCAGATATAAGAACATATAACATAGCTTGTATAATGAGATTTGCGGCACAATGGCTAAATAAACAGAACAAGTTTGTAGACTTGAAGGTTCTTGCATGAGAATACTGCTAACTTGAAGACCTTAGGCAAAACTTCTATTCTTCTAAGAGACACAAGAGCAGTCTGGAAAACGGTGAGGAGGAAGTACCAGTTACCAACTGATATTTCCAGATATCTGTCCCTGGGAGATTTTTTAAACATGGTCAAATGGAAAGGAGAACAGGGATGGCTTGCTGCTTGGGAAAGGAAGGGTATACTTAGATTACATGACCTAGTAGACAATCAGGTAAGAGAACTAAAAACCTTTGAACAAGTCAAAAAAGATTATGGATTAGCAGACTCAGAATTCTTGTATTATATGCAGATTAAGGGGTTGATCAAAGAAGCGGGTCTCCTGGGTAAAATTTGGAAAGGTAATTGGTTACAATTTAGCAAAATTCTCAATGCAAATGATGGCAACCCTTCAATAGCTAGCATTAGAAAGTGTATTTCATCTGAGGAAGAAAGCCCATTTAAGGGGAGAATAGCTAGCAAGTGGGCTAGAGATATAAGGGATAATACTCCAGAAGACGAAGTAGAGTTTAGGATTTTGAAAGGCTGGAGGAATATACAGAATATAACTAGCTCTGAAATATTAAGGGAAATGCAATGGAAAATATCAATAAGGGCATATCGAGCGTTTAATGTTCCTTACGGGAAAAATATTTTGGGCTATAAGAATGAATGCCCTAAATGTGGGGAAATTAATGCAAATGTGATACATTGTTTGTGGCACTGCCCAGCAGCCAGGAATTTATGGAATATGGCGGAGCAGTATGTAGGGTACATATTCAGAGAACCAACTAAATTTGACATATGGCGATGTTTATTCCACTACTATAGATCCAAATACACCAAACACAAAGAAGAATTGATTCATCTGATGATACTAGCAGTAAAGAGAGTCTTAATGATGGAATGGTTGTCAATGCATATACCAACAATGATACAAGTCAAGAGGAAGTGGATGGAGTATTTGTATTTCCAATGGTTGAGTAAAAATAGGAAACAAAAAAAAGAAAATGAAACAAAGTGGAAGCGTAACTGGTTGCCAATTATTAATCGCATATTTTCCCAGGAAGAAAAGGTTGCTTTCTATGATATAACTTGTTAGGAAAGAGAGGAATGAAGGACTTTAGTGGGTTCCGGACACCAGAGCAGAATATGGAAAAGAGGGAGGGGGAGGGTATTAGGAGAGGGAAAAAATTATAAAACAATTATAAGAATCTATTGGACTGTTGTTTTTCTTCATGTAATAACATTGTCAATTTTGCACATTCTTTTTATATAAGTAGACACCCAAGAGGGGTCGAAGTTAATGTATTTGTGAAGAACTTAAAATCTTAATAAAAAATTTTAAAAGAAAGGGGAAAAGAAAAGAAAAAAAAAAAAAAAAAAAAAAGAACAATGGACTCCATAAGTGGCATTGCTACTCAGTGTACATCCTGTGCCATGTATGCTTTCCTTGAACAGCCGTTCGAGGGGGAATACTGCTGTGTGGGATGTGTGAAAATTGCTCATCTGGAAGCCCAGATTCAGGATCTAAATGAGCAAGTATCAAGGGTGCGGGCAATTGACAATATGGAGGGAAGTTTGCTGCTCCTGGAGCACAAACTCTCTGGGAAAGATGGGTGTGGGGAGGGAAGTATGGAGGTGCAGAGTGAGGGGGCAGCTAGTTGGGTAACATGTAGAAGGCGGGGTAGAGGGAAGAGTTGTAGGGAGTCTAGTCCTGATCTGGTGCGTACCAATAAGTTTGCCAGGCTGGCGGATGAGGGGGATATTAGCTCTGGGGTAGCAATGCTGCAGCAAGATATGGCCTCTAGCAACCAGGGGACTGTCTGCTCTAGTAAAAAGGGTAATGGGAGCACAGGCAAGGTCAGAAAGGTGCTGGTAGTGGGAGATTCGATTATTAGGGGAACACACAGGGCAATCTGTCACAAAGACCGTGCATACTGAACAGTGTGTTGTTTGCCGGGTGCTCAGGTTTGGCATGTTGCGGATTGGGTTGACAGATTACCGGGAGGGGCTGGTGAGGAACCAGCAGTCATGGTCCACATTGGCACTAATGACAAAGTAAGAGGTAGGTGGAAGGTCCTTAAAAATGATTTCAGGAATTTAGGCCATAAACTCAGAGCAAGGACTTCAAAGGTAGTTTTCTCCGAAATACTACCTGTACCACGTGCCACACCAGAAATGCAGCGGAAGATCAGGGAGGTAAATAAGTGGCTCAAAAGTTGGAATAGGAAGGATGGCTTTGGGTTCATGGAGAACTGGGCTGACTTTTCTGTCGTCTACAGGCTCTACAGTAGGGATGGGATGCACCTCAATGGTGAGGGTGCAGCTGTTTTGGGGGAAAAAATGGGCAGAAGGTTGGAGGAGTGTTTAAACTAGAGACCTGGGGGGAGGGCAACTACAATTGTGCAGGGCAAATAGACAGTGTAGATAGAGAGCTGGGAAGAGTCATAGTCCATGGGTTAGGAAGGGGGGCTGGAATGAGATTGGGGAATAAGAACAAAAGGAATACGGACAGGAAAAACCATATAAAGTGCATGTACACAAATGCCAAAAGCCTCACAAACAAAATGGAGGAACTGGAACTCTTGATGTTGGAGCGGAAATATGATATAGTGGGTATCAGCGAGACATGGCTGGACAGTAGCTATGACTGGGCTGTTACTATAGATGGTTATAGTCTTTTTTAGAAAGGATCGTATAAATAAAAAAGGGGGAGGGGTTTGTTTATATGTGAATTCTAGCCTCAAGCCTGTCCTGCGAGATGACATCGGTGACAAAAATGCAAATGTGGAGTCCCTGTGGGTGGAGATAAGGGGAGGGAAAAAGAATGATAAAATATTACTAGGGGTTTGTTATAAGGCTCCAAATATAATGGAGGCAGCAGAGGAAATGCTGATAAGTGAAATGGATGCAGCTTCAAAGCATGGTGAAGTACTTATCATAGGGGATCACAATTACCCAGATATTGACTGGGGGGCCGAAACCTGCAGTACCTTCAAAGGTAGCAGGTTCTTGTCAACAACAAAAGACAATTACCTGTCGCAACTAGTCCTGGAGCCAAAAAGAAGGGTGGCACTTCTGGACCTTATCCTTACCAACAGACCTGATAGGGTATCAAAACTACAGGTTGGGGGGAACCTGTGTAATAATTATCATAATATCATTGATTTTGTATTACGCTTTACTAAGAGCATTAAGCAACTAAGGGAAGACCTTAAAGGCATAGACTGGGACAATGTTCTCAAAGACAAAAGCCCCACCCAACAATGGGACTTTTTCTCATATATTCTAAAAAAAGTCCTGTGAGAAACACATACCTTATGGGAAAAAGCATAAGAGGAACAAAAAAAAAACAATGTGGCTAACTAGTCTTGTAAGGAAAGCAATAAGCGAGAAAGATAAGGCGTTTAAGGTGCTAAAACATGAAGGTAGCGATGAGGCATTACAGGATTATAAAGAGAAAAATAAATCCTGTAAAAAGCAGATAAAGGCTGCAAAAATAGAGACTGAGAGAAAAATTGCCAGGGAGAGCAAAAATAATCCCAAATTATTTTTCAAGTATATAAATGATAAGAAACTAAAAACTGAGAGTATGGGCCCCCTTAGGAATAATATGGGGGTCATGGTGGAAGGAGATGAGGAAAGGGCCAATCTACTGAATGTCACCTTCTCAACTGTCTTTACCCAGGAAAATCCCCTGGTGGAAGACACAATGAGGAATAATGTAAAATCTCTTTGGAATGTCAACAGTTTAACCCAGGAAGAGGTACGGCGCCGCCTCGCAACCACTAAGATAGATAAATCACCGGGGCGAGATGGCATATACCCCCGGGTTCTGCATGAACTATGTACCGTGATAGACAGACCATTATTTTTAATATTTGAAGATTCACTGAAGACTGGTTATGTTTCACAGGACTGGCGCATAGCAAATGTGGTACCAATATACAAAAAAGGATCAAAAAGCGGTCCTGGAAACTACAGACCTGTAAGTCTAACTTCTGTGGTGGGGAAAATATTTGAGGGGTTTGTTAGAGATGCTGTCCTCGAGTATCTCACTGTGCATAATCTTATAACCCAGAATCAGCATGGGTTTATGAGAGATCGGTCCTGTCAGACTAATCTGATTAGTTTCTACGAGGAGGTAAGTTCAAGACTGGACCTGGGGTATGCTGTGGTTGTTGTATATCTGGACTTTTCAAAGGCATTTGACACCGTGCCGCATAAAAGGTTGGTATATAAAATGCGACTGCTGGGAACAGGGGAAATCTGTGTATTTGGGTAAGTAATTGGCTTAGTGATAGAAAACAGAGGGTCGTCATTAATGGCACATTCTCAGGTTGACGTTACCAGTGGAGTCCCACAGGGGTCAGTATTGGGGCCACTCCTTTTTAATATTTTTATTAATGACCTTGTCATTTTTATTAATGACCTTTACACAGTCAAGTTTCAATATTTGCAGATGATACTAAGCTGTGTAAAGTGATAAATACTGAGGTGAAAAGGACTTGGGAGTATCGGAGGATGGTAAACTTAATATTAGTGACCAGAGCTAGGCGGCTGCTGCCAAAGCAAATAAAATCATGGGATGTATCAAGAGAGTAATTGATTCTCATGATAAAGACATAGTTTTGCCCTTATACAAATCCCTGGTCAGACCACACATGGAATATTGTGTACAGTTTTGGGCACCAGTGTATAAAAAGGATATAGTAGAGCTGGAACAGGTGCAGAGGAGAGTAACTAGGATTATTAGGGGAATGGGGGGATTAGAATACAATGGCAGATTACAAAACTTGGGAATAATCAGCTTAGAAAAAAGACGACTGAGGGGAGACCTTATTACAATGTACAAATACCTGAACGGACAGTACAAGGATCTCTCCAAAGATCTTTTTATACCTAGGCCTGTGACCAGGACAAGGGGGCATCCTCTACGCCTGGAGGAGATGCGATTTTAACATCAACATAGACAAAGGTTCTTTACTGTAAGTGCAGTGAGACTGTGGAACTCTCTGCCGCAGGAGGTTGTTATGGCGGACTCTATGTACATGTTCAAGAGAGGCCTGGATGCCTTTCTGGAGAGAAAAAATATCACAGGTTATGGGGATAAAACATTTATTTAATTCTTAAAGGTTGGACTTGATGGTCTTTTTCCAGCCTTATATACTATGATACTAAGTGTCTGATAGATGCTTTATTTTTTCAACCTCCAATAACAGATAAATAATAACAATAAAAATACCTTTATTATAAAGCGCACACAGATTACACAGAGCTTGTGAAATCTAATCAACCTACCAGTAAGTTTTGGAGTGTGGGAGGAAACCGGAGGACCCGGTGGAAACACATGCAAACATGGAGAAAAGATACAAACTCTTTGCAGATGTTCACCTGGATGGGACTTGAACCCAGGACCCCAGCATTGCAAGCCTGTAGTGCTCACTAATCTTAGAAAAAACCTGTGGATATGCATAACTTTGTTACAGACTACATTTATTTTTACAATCCATTTATGTTAGCTTCTTTTGGTTTTTAATGCATTTAAGATAATGAACACGTCTGTAGCCATGATATGATGAGTTCTAAAACTAAACTGTAATTAGAAAGACTTAAATTAAGTAATTTCACAAGAATATAAACGAAGGGAAAAATAACTATATAACAATAATTATAGATTAGTTGAGAATTCTAAGAATTAGTGATTGTATACGCTACCCTTTCCACAATTATCACAGACTTCAATAGAGATGGCTGTGCTCAAGTGAGAATATGGCATCAGAAAATATTGCTTTCCTTCCTGTCAGGCAGATTTGGCATATCCACAGATTGTGTGAAAATTTCTAAAAATGTCAATATCCTTTTCAGAGGTGTAAATGAGTACCCCACTTATACATGTGACTGATATTAAGGTAGCAAATATAAAAGATCAAACGCAAGCGTTGACAACATTGAAAGCACTAACTAAGCTCTTCAAGTTCAGCCATAGAGACATATCACACTGATACTGTTATCAAGAATATCAAATTTCTTATCTACTATTCACTTTCCTCTGACTAATACACGTGATATCTTTTACAGGTTTTGTAACATTCCCTGTTGTTATTAAAGGTGATCCAATCTCATATCATGAATAATGTAAAGGTTTGCTTCTTATTCTTGGTTCATACTCTTATGTCTTTTGTCATGCTAAAAATAATTCTTCAACTATATCTATGCTTTTCACCACTGCATTATTTTTCCCTTTTTATTAATTTTCCCAAAAAATACAAAATAATGACATAAACAACCCACTACACACTCCACTCTCCACTTACATGGGCTATTTTAATGAATGAGGTGGCCACGAATGCAACCACAAAATGACCTACAAGAAGTCTAATAACATGATGTGATTAAGCCAAACCAGTACCGTATATACATGTGTATAAGCCGAGTTTTTCAGCACAAAAAACACAAGTCAATAAAAAAAATAAACTGACATGCTCAACTTCGGGGTCTCTGATGCTTGCCGTGGCTTTCCGATGCTCCCATCCCCAAGACTCCTCTTCTGTCTTTTCTATGTTGTATTAACTGGCAACTATCTGCATGGACGGGTATCTGCCGGCTGTTACAACTGAAAGAAGACAGAAGAGGATCTGCACGGAGCATCGGGAGCCGCGCTGATGTTAATCTTTTTTATGTGCTGGCAAACTGGGGGCTGGTTGGCTATATCCTGGGAGGCTGTGACCAATGCATTCCCATTCTCGGATGATACTCAAGTCAATAGGTTTTCCAAGTTTTTGGTGGTAAAATTAGGGGCCTCAGCTTACACAATATATGTATTTAAGAAGGAACAAACTCCCAACTGTAGACAAATGTATTGAAGTCAATCATGTTATAGGACTGAATGGAGACAGGATTCAAGCTCACAATCCTGAACACAGCAGGCAAGCACATCACCAGTGATTTATTAAAAGAGCATAATTCTAAATTACATACATGTCATTTACATACTACCACAACATGATATACAATAATTTGAGATTCATACTTAGTGTTGACAGCACACAGATTTTATTGAATATGCAAAATTACATACATTTGCAGATACATACAGCATATACTCTGTAGCAGCACTGACAACAACACAACATATACAATTCACTGTTTCTGTTTTTTCCACCAGGACAAGGAAGCTTCAGCGAGCTGAAGCATACAAAAATTGGTACGAACCTCAGTTCCGTTCCTCTCCACAGAAATCTTTAGTAAAAGGCTTTATTGAATGAGCATAAGTCAGAGTTACATATGTTTGCACAGACATACAGCATACACTGTGTCGCAGCACAGACCGCGACACAACATATACAATAAATTAAGATTCACTCATAGTGTTGACAGCACACAGAAGTATAATCCTCAACTGTGCCATGAAAACACTATACTAGCACACAGCTCGCTCAATTGACCTAACTAAACACGCATTGCATCTCACTTACGGCGATGACAAAGTGTAAAGACGGAAAAGGGGTGCGGGGTGGAAGGGGAAGGGGAAGGGGTGGAAGGGGAAGGGGAAGGGGAAGGGGTAGAAGGGGAAGGGGTAGAAGGGGAAGGGGAAGGGGTGGAAGGGGAAGGGGTGGAAGGGGAAGGGGTGGAAGGGGAAGGGGTGGAAGGGGAAGGGGTGGGGGTAACACTTGCCCGAAGCTTTATTGAAAGACAGACACAGAAGGGTGAAAAACAAGGAAGCGTGACCCAGAAACCCCTGTAAAAGTCCAAATCTAGTGGAAAGTGAGTGTTTTCTGGCATTGGCCAGATAAACACAGCCTGCAATTCCTAAGACACCTAATCTAAGCAAAGTCCAGCATTTCATACAAAAGTCCTGAACATGTGCAAAGTGTAGTTGTCTTGTAAAGTCCAAAAAAGCGGCTTTCGCCTGGATTCTCCCTGAGGGAGGCGGTGGGCGCCCGGGGAGGTGAACCTAGCTCTCAGCAGGGGGTCCAAATCCAGTTAATCGTTAGCCTGGCTTGCTCTGTGTCCTCACAAATAAGATATAGACTCCTGCTTAGGGACTGCAGCTTGGTTAACCTAGCAGAGGGGGATGGAGCATCTCCTTCTTGTCTCACTTCATTCCTGCTAGTGAGTAATCCAGCAGGCTATTGAGGACAAGTCTGTAGCAATCTGATGTTGTCAAAGCTGTGTGGTACCAAGTGAGGAGTCTCCTGGCTACCAGATGGCGTCTTTATAGCAATTTATAAGGAGCCAGGCGGCCTGGATATCCGCGATGGCATGAGTGCCCTGGAACAGCCCATAAAGCACCGCGTGGTGGGTCATGGAGCTCCTTGGCACGGAGTCTTGGAAATGGGGCTCCAGGGCGTCCAACAGGCTCTGAGCAAAGGGGCACCCCCAAAACAGGTGTAGGGGAGTCTCCTCTGACCAGGGGCACCTGGGGCAATAGGGGGTGTTGCTCAGTCTCCAGGCATAGGTGAAGGCCCGCAGGGGCAGCCCCCCTTGGATGGCCATCCACGAGATGTCCTTGTGCCTGTTGAGCAGTCGGGCCCAGGACACGTTGGCCCAGACCGCCTGGGCCGTGTCCTGGGTGACTCCTGGGACAAATTCCAACAAGTCTTTGGCTCGGATGAGCTTGTGCACGGTCTTCGGTTTCCACAGGTCGGGCTTGAGTCCCTCCAGTTGGTGCTCCCTCACAAAACGGGCGGCCTGGCCGTAGTACCAGGGCGCGTCCCAGTTGTAAGGGATGGAGCTGTCCCACTTGTCCCAGCCCAGCCCCCTCCAGAGGGGCAGGAGGAAAAAACGGGACATGGACTTTCCCGCGGATCTTGCAGAGTTCCTCAGGGTCCTGCGCACGCAGTCACAAACAAAGAAGATCCAGAGCAAAGTGGAGATGTCGGGGACACCTTTGCCCCCCTTGCTTGGCTCCTTGAACATGACCGCTCGCTGGACCCGGTCCATCTTTGAGCCCCAAACAAAATGAAAAACGGTCCTGGTAACGGCCTTGCAGACGGGGGCCGGAGGCGGCCACGCCTGAGCCGCGTACTGGAGTACGGGCAGCACCTCGTTACGCAGGACGAGCGTCTTCCCCTCCAAGGAGAGCTGTCTGAGGCTCCACAGGGTGACTCTGGTGTTGACTTTGGCCAAGCGTTCTTGCCAGGTCTTCAGGGCTGCGCCTTCCCTCCCGCACCAAACCCCCAGGACCTTCATGAAGTCCGGCTGAATGGTGAAGGGGAAGGGGGCAGAAGAAGCAAGCTGCCAGTCTCCGAAAAGCATGGCCTCCGACTTCCCGCAGTTGACTTTTGCCCCCGAAGCCTGTCCGAACTCCTCGAGCTCCGGTCGGAGCAGAAGACGGTCACGTCGTCCATGTACAGCGAGCACTTGACCTCGTCGCGTCCGGGTCCCGGTGCGGTGATCCCTCTGATCCCTTGGTTCTGCCGGATAGACTCTGCGAACAGTTCTATAACGCAAACAAAAAGAAGGGGTGAAAGAGGGCAGCCTTGCCTGACCCCCGAAAGCACAGGGAAGGGGTCAGTCTTCCAGCCGTTCACCAGCACCGAGCTGTGGATATCAAGGTACATTAGTTCAACATAGGAGCAGAACGTCTTACCCAACCCGAACCTGCGCAGGGCCTGGCTCATGAAGCGGTGAGAGACACGGTCGAAGGCCTTCTCCTGGTCCAGGCTGACCAGGGCCGCGCGGACGCGGCGGCTTCCAACGTAGTGCAAGGTGTCCCTCACCAGGGCCAGGTTGTCCGCGATCCGGCGGCCCGGAACGCCGCAGGTCTGGTCCGGGTGGACGATCCCTCCGATGACTCCCTTCAGCCTGTTGGAGAGCACCTTGGCCAGGATCTTGTAGTCCACGTTGAGCAGAGAGATGGGACGCCAGTTCCGCAGGTCGCATCTCTCTCCCTTGTGCTTGTACAAGACCGTGATCAGTCCCTGCCTCAGGCGTGGCGTGGCGTGGCGTGGCCAGCACACAGGAGTATGATCCTCAACTATGCCATGAAAACACTATACTAGCACACAGCTCGCTCAATTGACCTAACTAAAGCGACGACAAAGGGTAAAAACGGAAAAGGGTGTGGGGTGGAAGGGGTGGGGGTAACCTGTGGAAACCAAAGACCGGGCACAAGCTCATCTGAGCCAAAGATTTGTTGGAATTTGTCCCAGGAGTCACCCAGGACAAGGCCCAGACAGTCTGGGCCAACGTGTCCTGGCGCAGACTGCTCAACAGGCACAAGGACATATCGTGGATGGCCATGCAAGGGGGGCTGCCCCTGCGGGCCTTCACGTATGCCCGAAGACTGAACAACACCCCCTATTGTCCCAGGTGCCCCTTGGATGGAGGAGACCCCTCTGCACCTGTTTTGGGGGTGCCCCTTTGCCCAGAGCCTGTTGGATGCCCTGGAGCCCCATTTCCAAGACTCTGTGCCAAGGAGCTCCATGACGCACCACGAGGTGCTTTATGGGCTGTTCTAGGGCACTCATGCTAGAGGGTATCAAGGACGCCATCTGGTACTTCAGGAAACTCCTCACTTGGCACAAGACAGCGACAGAATAGTCCTTAGCAGTGCCAAAGCAGGAGTCTATGCCTTATTTGTGAGGACACAGTAAAAGCAAGTCAGGCTAGGCCCAACTGGATTTAGACCCCCTGCTGTGAGCTGTGTTTGCCTCCCTCAGGAAGAATTGCTTTATTGAATGAGCATAAGTCAAAGTTATATAAATTTGCACTGACATACAGCATATACTGTGTCACAGCACAGACCACAACATGAAATATACAATAAATTAAGATTCATACATAGTGTTAACAGCACACAGGAGTATATTCCTCAACTATGCCATGAAAACACTAAATAGCACACTGCTCGATCAATTGACCTAACTAAACACGCATTGCATTTCAATTATGGCAACAACAAAGTGTAAAAACGGAAAAGGGTGCGAGGGGAAAAGGGGAGAGGGTGGGGGTAACACTTGCGTTTGCCAGATAAATACAGCCTGCATTTTATAACACACCTAATCTAAGCAAAGTGTAGATGTCTTGTAAAGTCCAAAAAAATGGCTTCCGTCTGGATTCTCCCTGAGGGAGGCGGTGGGCGCCCGGGGAGGTGAACCTAGCTCTCAGCAGGGGTTCCAAGTCCAGTTAGTCGTTAGCCTGGCTTGCTCTGTGTCCTCACAAATAAGATATAGACTCCTGCTTAGGCACTGCAGCTTGGTTAACCTAGCAGAGGGGGATGGAGCATCTCCTTCTTGTCTCACTTCATTCCTGCTAGTGAGTAATCCAGCAGGCTATTGAGGACAAGTCTGTAGCAATCTGATGTTGTCAAAGCTGTGTGGTACCAAGTGAGGAGTCTCCTGGTGTACCAGATGGCGTCCTTATAGCAATTTATAAGGAGCCAGGCGGCCTGGATATCCTCTATGGCGTGAGTGCCCTGGAACAGCCCATAAAGCACCGCGTGTTGCGTCATGGAGCTCCTTGACACAGAGTCTTGGAAATGGGGCGTCCAACAGGCTCTGTGCAAAGGGCACCCCCAAAACAGGTGCAGAGGGGTCTCCTCCATCCAGGGGCACCTGGGGCAATAGGGGGTGTTGCTCAGTCTTCTGGCATACGTGAAGGCCCGCAGGGGCAGCCCCCCTTGGATGGCCATCAACGATATGTCCTTGTGCCTGTTTTGCAGTCTGCCCCAGGACACGTTGGCCCAGACTGTCTGGGCCGTGTCCTGGGTGACTCCTGGGACAAATTCCAACAAATCTTTGGCTCGGATGAGCTTGTGCACGGTCTTTGGTTTCCACTTGTCCCAGCCGAGCCCCCTCCAGAGGGGCAGGCGGAAAAAGCGGGACATGGACTTTCCCGCAGATCTTGCAGAGTTCCTGCATTTCAATTTTGGCGACGACAAAGTGTAAAAACTAAAAAAGGGTGTGGGGTGAAAGGGGAGAGGGTGGGGGTAACACTTGCCTGAAGTTTTATTGAAAGACAGACACAGAAGGGGGGAATATAAGGAAGAGAACCTAGCAAAAATCCACTCCCTGGTTTGGGCCATTTTCATAATGAATGCATGACCCACAATCCCCTGCAATTCAAGCAAAAAGTGATTGTTTTCTGGCATTTGTCAGATAAACATGGCCTACATTCCCCAACCCCCCATTGTCTAAGCAAAGTCCAGCATCTTGTACAAAGCATAGATGTCTTGTAAAGTCATGCCTGGATTCTCCCTGAGAGAGGCTAACCTAGTGCACAACAGAGCACCCAAATATAGTCAAGCATTAGCCCAACTTGCTCTTGCTGTGTCCTCACAGTGTCTGTGAAGTCACAGTGAGAACAAGTCAGGCTAAAACCAACTGGATTTGGACCACCTGATTCGAGCTGGGTTTGCCCCCCTGAGCACTCACCGCCTCCCTCAGGGAGAATCCCAGCTGCTTTTTCTGAACTTTACCGGACATCTACACTTTGCACAAGTTCAGGACTTTTGTACAAGACGTTGGACTTTGCTTAGTTTAGGTGTGTTAGGAAATGCAGGCTGTGTTTATCTGGCAAACACCAGAAAACACTCATTCTTCACTTGATTTGGACTTTTTTGCAGGGAATTGTGGGTCATGCATACATTATGCAAATGACCCAAACCAGGAAGTGGACTTTTCTTTTCCCCCTTCTGTGCCTGTCTTTCAATAAAGCTTTGGGCAAGTGTTACCTCTACCCTTTCCCCGTTCACCCCACATCCTTTTCCGTTTTTACACTTTGTTGTCGCCGAAATTGAAATGCAGTGTGTGTTCAGTTATGTTCATTGAGCGAGCAGCATGCTAGTATAGTGTTTTCATGGCATAGTTGAGGATTATATTCCTGTGTGCTGTTAACACTATATGTGAATGAATCTTAATTTATTGTATATCGTGTTGTGGTCTGTGCTGCAACACAGTATATGCTGTATGTATGTGCAAATGTATGTTATATTGCCTTGTGCTCTTTCAATGTTATTGTAGACAGTAGTATTTCAACCTACTTGGGTCTCCTCCTGCACAGGTTCTGAGCTGAAATTTTTACCCCGTGCTTTTTTTAACTCACTTATTACCTATCATATGCAGGAGCCATTGTCTGCTGCAGTTGCAGCTGGAAGCTGAGCCGTGATTGGCGGCTGTTCTGCCACAGGTCATTCATATGAGCTCTGAAATTTGATTGGCTACTACAGGCAATGAGTATAAGACAACTTATGTGTGAGGTAAGATGGATAGGGATACAGAGATAGCAGGAGATTTTGAGAAATGTCTGAGGTAAAACTGTTTCAGTTGCCCATTGAAAACAATCAGAGATCAGCTGTAATTTTATAAACAGCTCTGCACAAATGAATATTCAGCTCTGAGACAGTCAGTCACTGAAAGAGACTGCCGGTGACAAACAGTCACTGAAAGAGACAGACAGATGGTCAGAGACAGTCTGAGACAGTCTTTAGATGCATATAAAATATTTGTTGGTAACTCATTCTATTTTGTTGTAGCTAAGAGCAGTTATTTACTATCCCGGGCAACGCCGGGAGCTACAGCTTGTAATTTATATACCAAGAATAAATTATGTTTTGAAAAATTCCACTGCCCATAAAACCACTACAAATATATCACCATTATTTGTTTTGTTGTTATTTTGTTAGTCAATAAAATTGCTGCAAATTGGTGGTTGTGAAATCAACTGTAAAACAAACTTGCAGGAGCAGGACACTAGTTATAAGTTATTTGTTCCGTAAGCATGTAATACATAAAGTGGTGACACACCATCTTTTATAAGGCATACAGGCCATAAGCCCAGAATGTCAGAGTTTATTTTGGAAGCATCAACATGTTTGCATGTATAAAGGAGTACACATGTCTTGTGTGGACTTATTGGGTTGTTCTTTCTGTGTTTCAAGATGAAAGGCGCCAAAAATGTCTTTGAGAAGACATGGGCAGGTTACACAAGAGTCACTTTGGGCCCTCTTATGTCTTAACTTTGTTTAGTTGCTCAGTATACTATACCACATTTTTGGGCCATTGATGTTTTTGTCATGGTTTTTTCCTTAGTAATTTCTCCCAAATGCCAGAAAAAATCCACATATGAGCATAGTCTAAAGAGGAGGAAGAGTTCTTTGAATGTCAAAGTTTTTAATTTAATCATTTTACTAATAGAGATCTGGTTGGGCAGCACCCTGGCTCAATGTTCAAGTCCCACCCAGGTCAACATCTGCAAAGAGTTTGTATGTTCTCTCCGCGTTTGCGTGGGTTTGCATTCCTTCCTCACTTCAAAAACATATTGGTAGGGTGATTAGATTGTGAGCCCCATTGGGGACAGGGACTGATTTGGCAAATTCTGTGCAGCGCTGTGTAATCTGTGTTCACTATATATATAAAGGCATTATTATTATATTATAATGTACAAATGCAATTCTCCAAAACACTTTGCTTTTTATTTGCCATCCCACTTTGACTGTAATAGTAATGTTTTAAAAATTTTCAGTAGTATATTATAAGTATATATAAGTGCCACCACCACATTACTGACTTAGTCCAGAATACTGTGCACAGACAACGCCCCAATACCCAAGGTAAATAAAATTGGCTACATAATATAGATGACCATTACAGGGCCGCATCTGCCTAGAGGCTGTGTAATGTCCCCGCCTCAGGCGGCGGCTATGGACCCCTTTTAGGAGCAATGACTGGCAAGTTCGTGCTACCTGAAAAATAAATTACATTGGGGCCTTTAAGGCGCCAACGTAATTTACAGGCAGCGTGCCTGTGCGCACCGCTCTGCAGGAAACAGGCCGCCGTGCGTGATGACATCATCACACACGCCAACCTGGGTCACCATACTGGAGACTTTGCTGCCTGCAGGAGAGGAGCTGCAGGGGAACACCAGGGCGGAAGCCCAAAGGTGAGTACAAGGGGTTTGTTTTGGGGGGAGAGGCTGTGTGGAGATGTGCTGCATAGAGCTGAAGATGTTCGGTTGTGAAATCAGCAGAGAAAAACCATGTCCAGGAGAAATCTTAAAGAAGTCCTCTTCCTGATGGAGCAGATCGCCAACTGTAAGGCACTAGATGTCACTAAGGCCACCTTCACACGTGGCATTTTGTTTGCGTTTTCATTGCATTTTGAAACGCATTACAACAGCTAAGGTGATTTGCCTAATGACGCGACTGTTAACATTTGCGCTTACAAAACGCAATGTAAATACGATGCTAATGCATATGTTAACTCTGCATTTTTTAAATACAAATGTTAACAGTAATGTAATTAGGAAAATCGCCTCTCCTCAGCTGTTGTAATGCGTTTCAAAACGCAATGAAAACACAACCAAAACACAACGTGTGAACACAGCCTAGTGTCTGTGTCTAATAACTGACTTCTAGTGTGTAAGGTAGCATCATCGGGTGCTGGCTAGGGGAAGCATTTTCAAGTTTCAGGCAGCAAAAAGGCAAGAATTGACCCTGGATCTCCATAATAATGCTTTTAACCTGTATAGATGTTTATATCACCTTTAATCTCAAACATCATATAATTTACACATTACAATAAAATATATAAAATAAAAATGAAATTAAAAACAATAATTTTAAAATGTTCTTGTGCTTTTCTTTATATAAACATCAATATAGGTTAATCCAGGAGAATGTTACACTACAGGAAATAGGGCTCTACCCCTGAGTGTATTAGGTTTTGATGCAGTTTGTTCAGCTAACTCACTGCCTCAGTACACAGTGCATGAGGCCTTTGGGATATTAAACGTGACAGAGATATCTATACATACTAATTATATACAATCAATAAGTATTATTATTGATCCATAATGCTAGAGTCAATGATCATATATTATCTAGACAGATTTCTTTTTAACTTGACATAGCTACATAAAAATGTATTTGTAAATTTATTTATTTTTTTTTTTTTCAAAAATTCAGGAATTCTCACATCCAAAATGTATAGTTGTACAATAAAGTGAGTCTCTACAACCAATCTTTTTACTGTCCATCTGTTGAATGTAGAGACCCTATGCAGCACTGTTATGTTATTTTTTGGTAGAGGTGGTCTTCCCCTTCTGTTATCTTTTTCTTATCTCATAGATCATTTGTTGAAATAATGTCAGGATACCCATAGGAAATTCAGACTGTCCCATCAAAATTATTGGGTTCAGACAACTTTTATTTTATGTGTGCTGGCACACGAGTGCTATTTTTACAGTTTCGCTTTGTCACTATGCAGCCACAAACTTGTGGTATAATGGATTACTGAGAAGTGATAAAACTTTGCTTGCACGGGTGAATCCAGGTGTTGAGTCACATTGGTAAGGTTAGAATTTTACTCTAGATATTATTGTTAGTAAGGATGTAACAACTAAGGAGAAGCTCAGGCTAATTTGCGGCAAACATTATTACTGTTCATCATTGTTGCTGTCAAATTCAAAACAGATGTTCAGTTTAAACTGAATCCTCATATTAGGATCAATGTGTATTCCTTTTTACAGAGAGGTATGTGCAGAATGTCACTGATAAGCATCTGTAGGCTTTGCCCAGTCCAGGATTTTCCGGAAGCATGACCTAGTTTAACTAAGGAACTTGTGAAGTCAATGTATCAAACGTGATTGGTCTGAATAAATAAGAGTTTCATGACATTCTTTCAGACATGGCAAATCCAAAGTCATCTGGACAAACAACGGTTTTTATCATTTTATTTTATTGTAAATAAGGGTAATTAATAATAAATGGAGGGAATAATTTGGAATCTCAAAAAATTTTATAACGACAGTGAAATAATAAAAAGAGGCAAATGCTTCTACTATGTTCTGTATCCAGTGTATTCTATCTTATCTATGAAGAGAGGATTTTCACATTGAAAATATATTGCCTCCAATTTAGCGAAACATGAATTTATTACAGATGCTATCTAATCTTCATCAAACATTCTTTCAACGACTGGATAAGATTCCAAGCATTCAAGTTTTTCCTGTCTTTACGTACTTAGATGAGAAGGGCTTTAGTAAGATTCTGCAAATAATAATGCAAAAGATATCAATTAGTCATACAGCAGCAAGTACCAAAATATTAAGTATTTTACTATATTTAGTAAAAAAAAAAAAACTAGTGACGTCAATGGTTAGGATATTTCTAAAGTACCTTCATTATGATGGCACTATATAAATAAAGATTAAATATATAAATTGAAAGATTAAATACCGTCCCCTAGGCTTATACACGAGTCTATAACCAAAAAATTACCCACTTAAAAAAAAAATAAACTTAAATACTCACCCTCCGATGTCAGCGCGGCTCCCCGATGTTGGCGCGGCTTACCGATGTCCCCGATGTCAGCGCGTCCCATCTTCTTTCTTCTCCGCGGCTCCTCTTCTCTCTTCTCTTCCGGCATGGAGGCGGCCATGGTTTCTTAGTGGCCGCGCATACTATGACGTCAGCAGCGGCCGCGTCATAGTATGCGCCTGCTAGAAGAAGAGATGGCCGCGTCCATGCCGGAAGAATGAAGAGGAGCCGCAGAGAAGAAAGAAGACGGGACGCGCTGACATCGGGAACATCGGTAAGTCGCGCCGACATCGGGGAGCCGTGCTGACATCGGAGGGTGAGTATTTAAGTTTATTTTTTTAAGGGCCGTGGGGGCAGGCTGGCTGTATACTATTTGGGGCTTGCTGTATACTATTAGGTGCTTGCTGTATACTATTAGGGGCTTGCTGTATACTACTAGGGGCTTGCTGTATGCTACTAGGGGCTTGCTGTATGCTACTAGGGGCTTGCTGTATACTACTAGGGGCTGCTGTATACTACTAGAGGGCTGATGTATACTACTAGGGGGCTGCTGTATACTACTAGGGGGCTACATATACTACTAGGGGGCTGCTGTATACTACTAGGGGCTTGCTGTATACTACTAGGGGGCTGCTGTATACTACTAGGGGCTTGCTGTATACTACTAGGGGGCTGCTGTATACTACAAGGGGGCTGCTGTATACTACTAGGGGGCTGCTGTATACTACTAGGGGCTGCTGTATACTACTAGGGGCTTGCTGTATGCTACTAGGGGCTTGCTGTATACTACTAGGGGCTTGCTGTATACTACTAGGGGCTTGCTGTATACTACTGGGGGCTGGCAGGCTGTATAGTACTGGGGGCTGGCAGGCTGTATACTACTGGGGGCTGGCAGGCTGTATACTACTGGGGGGGTTTGACCAATGCATTTCCCACCCTCGGCTTATACTCGAGTCAGTAGTTTTTCCCAGTTTTTGGTGGTAAAATTAGGGGTCTCGGCTTATACTCAGGTCGGCTTATACTCGAGTATATACGGTAACTGGCAAATATAATAACTATTTTAAAAAGTGTTAACTACTCCTATTCTATGCATCTGTGTAGCACTATCCACTGCGGAGAGTGAATAGCTTCTACTTGGCTGAACTGCCCACTCCTTCAGTAAGTGACCCATGGATGTTAATGGCCTTGAACAGACAAAGCCATTATTGACAGACAAATTGTCACACATGTTGAAGTGGGTTTGAATGGAACAACTAGGTGAATCTAGGAAAACCCCTTAACTTTGACTGATTCAAATTATGGTTGTCACAAATACATCACATTAAAATATTAGTGCTGTTTGAAGTATCGGAAGGTCTCATAGAACCCTGTCCATGGATAGGCAACTGGTGATACTGTATTAGAAACAATATAAAAATAGCATCAGAAACCCCTGACTTTCCGATACCGTGTGCAGAAACTCAATTTTAAATGACATCATATGTCTATGATGTTGTATACGAATATATGCAATATTAGGATCCTGAACTTCTTGTTTGTAGCATAACTTTTACATAGCACAGATGTAATTATGCTTTACTAAAGTGAATGGTAAATGTAAAAAAATAATTGAACATGCTCACTTAGTGGTTTATTTGTGTATACAGATTATATTGGGTGATAATCATATAGTGGTGTCCACTTTTCTGCTTCTACCTGGGCATTAGTTGGAAACACTGGTCATACATGTGACGGCCACAAGTTTATGAAGAAGGTTTCTCCATCTAGTTAAAACCTGTTATGAGTCAGTTGTTTCTACAGATATTAGTAGCACTGTCTACCAGTGTTATGTTATCATGGGTCCATAAACATTTAATGAATTGTACATCATATACATTTCCACAAAACCAGCATAGTTTGAAGTCATAAGGCTCCTCTATAGCAGAGGTAAACCTAAATATAATGCCATAAGGGCTTGAGTGAACAATATGAGTAGGATAATCAAAAAAATCAAAGCTTTCAAGTATTATTTGGTGATTTATGGGGTGTACAAACATAGACAAACAACAGAGACACGAGTACAGAAGGGGCCAAGGGGCTGGGGAGAAACACAATACTAGGAATGGTAGGGAGGGGAAAGGGGACCAAAAAGAGAGGTAAAGAAAGAGGGAAAGAAGATAAGGAAAAGTTGTATATTCCTAAGGTGGCATTCCAGATGAGATCCAGACAGCTAAGGAATGTGAATCCATGAAGGTAAAGCGGGGGTCCATGTTGCATAGAATAATGCAACCCTGCCATCGTCTATTGCTTTCAGCTCTTCCACCCTCAAAACGTGGCTAAGGGCAGAGGTCAGTCTGCTTTAGAGGGAGGGTCTGATGTCCGCTATAAAACGAGGAAAAACCTTGCGGCTAAAAGAAAATGTGTCAGCAAGCCCTTTTTAAATCATGATATGGGTCCTGGACGAGCAGATAACAAGGCCTTTTCCGGAGTAAAAACTGGGAATTAGTTAGGACGTCATACCATTGATTGTCTCAGCAAAATTGGGGTGATTAAGGGACATCTCCACCAAATATATAGCATCGTACCAGTGTCAACCTCCCAGTGCCAACATTGATCTGAAATCTGAAGGTCAATTTCTCTTATCTGACTGGGGAGCGATACCAATGGGAAAGAATCTTAAAATAAAGTTCTTGGAGACGACAAGATGAGGACAAGGGTATGTGTGAGGGTAAACACTGTGGACCACTGCAGTGTTATGTTATTAAAAGCAAATTCTTAGACATGAGTTTAATATTCAAAAAGATTTGTATTCTAATTTTCGGATTTCTGAATATGTAAGAGCATAAGTATCATCACGTCATACTACCACTCTCAATGCACTTGTTTAATTTACTTTTCTATTAAATCCCATTCATGTTCGCTTTATATCATGTACACATGCAGCATATGATTATTGTAATGTATTCAGAATGTAACACCATTACATATGGTGTGTAAAATGTGATCAGCCATGACTCCTCACTACTGTATGATTTATCTACCACACCCCATGCTGCCAGGGTGATTGTGTCAAGAGGAGATTAAGCATCTTCAAGAGACCTTATTAATGGTCACATAAAAATGATAAATGTGTGTGACACCAGCCAAAAGCAACAGCTTTTGTTTTTCTTAGTTTGATAGTTTGTTTACACAAGTGTTAGTTTAGAATGTAAGGCACTTATAGATTATGAATTAGCAGTCTCTTTCACATGAATATTGTTTACCACTGTGGGTCACAATGATATGTCCTTTCAGAAATGACTGTTCTTGGGCCTTTAACTGCTTTGTTCAAGGAATAGCAACTATTTCCATTGATACACATAGGTGTACATTAGTTACCAGAACTTTAAAAGGGTTTTTCTGATATTGAGAATATTTATTACTTGTCTTCATGATAGTCATGATTGGGGGAGAGGTTTAAAGGAAACCTACCACCACAAATCTACCTATAAAGGTAGATTGGGTGGTAGGTGCATCAATGGGACGTGAGGATAGCCCTTTTAAGGGCTAATCCTCACGTCCCCTCACTTTTTTGGTAACTTTTATTCCACATATAATTAAATTTACTTATGCGGCTACCGGGGCGTGGAGTAGCCGCATATGAGATTACATGAGGCGGCTACTCCACGCCCCGGTACCCACTTTACCCCTCCTACTCACCCATCTTCGGCGCGCAGCTCCGCATAGCTGCGCGCCCTCGTCCGGCGACCCTGCCGTCTGCGCATGCGCAGAAGAGCAGGCCCGCGCCTGCGCGGTCACTGCTCCGAAACAGGCGCGGGCCTGCTCTTCTGCGCATGCGCAGACGGCAGGGTCGCCGGACGAGGGCGCGCAGCTACGCGGAGCTGCGCGCCGAAGATGGGTGAGTAGGAGGGGTAAAGTGGGTACCGGGGCGTGGAGTAGCCGCCTCGTGTAACCTCAGATGCGGCTACTCCACGCCCCGGTAGCCGCATAAGTAAATTTAAATATATGTGGAATAAAAGTTACCAAAAAAGTGAGGGGACGTGAGGATTAGCCCTTAAAAGGGCTATCCTCACGTCCCATTGATGCACCTACCACCCAATCTACCTTTATAGGTAGATTTGTGGTGGTAGGTGCCCTTTAACTCAACCATAAGTGGTTTGTGGGGGTATTCGCCTTGGGTAAGTAGTACTTTCAATTCATGATCAGCACTTGTGAGTAAGCAGGGGCGTAATTAGGAGAGGCTGGGCCCCAAAGCAGATTTATGCATTGGGCCCCCCTACCCTTTAACCCCTTAACGACTTGGCCTTTTTTAGTTTCCATTTTTCACTCACCAACTTCAAAAATCTATAACTTTTTTATTTTTCCACATAAAGAGCTGTGTTATGGCTTATTTTCTGCGTAACAAACTGCACTTCATAGTGACGGTATTTAATATTCTATGGCGTGTACTGGGAAGTGGGAAAAAAATTCCAAATGCAGTGAAAATGGTGAAAAACCACATTTGTGACGTTTTCTTGTGGGCTTGGATTTTACAGCTTTCACTCTGCGCCCAAATGACATGTCTACTTTATTCTTTGGGTCGGTACAATCATGTGGATACCAAATTTGTATAGGTTTTATAATGTTTTCATACATTTAAAAAAATTAAAACCTCCTGTACAAAATATTTTTTTTTTATTTTGCCATCTTCTGGGGCTAATAACTTTTTCATACTTTGGTGTACGGAGCTGTGGATAGTGTCATTTTTTGCGAATTTTGATGGCGTTTTCATTACTATAATTTTTGGGACTGTGCAACCTTTTGATCACTTTTTATTAATTTTTTTATATTTTTCAAAATGGCAAAAAAATGCCATTTTCGACTTTGGACGCTATTTTCCGTTACGGGGTTAAACGTAGTGAAAAAACATTAGCATATTTTGATAGATCGGGCATTTTCGGACGCGGCGATACCTAATGTGTTTATGATTTTTACTGTTTATTTATTTTTATATCAGTTCTAGGGAAAGGGGGGTGATTTGAATTTTTAGGTTTTTTTATTATAATTTTTTTTTTTAAACTTTTTTTTATTTTTACTTTTGCTATTTTTCAGACTCCCTAGGGTACTCTAACCCTAGGTAGTCTGATCGATCCTATCATGTGGATTTTACTCCCCATGCATTACAATGTGCAATTAGCACATTGTAATGCATGGGTTAAAACGAAGTAGGCTCGGGTATTCGGAACACCCGAGGTTACCATGGCGATGGATTGCCGCTCCCCGTGACGTCATCGGGGAGCAGCGATCCACGACAAGATGGCGGCGCCCATGCGGCGCCATCTCTTTGAAGCCGCCGGCAGCATTGCCGGCGGCGATCGAGGTGAAAACACCCGCGATCGGTGCTAGCACTGATCGCGGGTGTTACCGGTAAGCCTTTGCTGCAATATGCAGCAAAGACTTACTGGCTATGGAGAGGACTCGGCCCGCGAGCCCTCTCCATGCACCGGGACCCGGGAAGGGGTTAAAAAGATATAAACAAATTTGTGCAGACATATATACACACAATTATATACTTATATACACACACATAAAGTTCTACACTCATACATGGACTTTCTATACTCGCTCCCACATACATACATGTATACACTTATACACACACATTTATGTACTCATATATACATTTACACACTAATACATAGAGTATATATAAGCTCATACAGTCAGTGATGTAACTAGGAGCGGCAGGGCCCCATAGCAGACTTCTGAAGGGGACCCCCTGCCGGGTTAAAAATATACATATATTACATTACTATATACATAAACATACAGTTCAATACATACACATTTATACACTGTTACACACATATAGAGCATATGCACATCACATATACACATACAGTGCCATATACAGATATACAGCCTACATGCACACATAACGTACTGTATTTTTACACACCATACACCATATACACATACAGCATATACACATCACAGGTACACACACATAAACAATATATATACCACAATGTGTCGCATAATATGTATATAATGTTGCACATTCTTCATTCTTTAGTGTCAGGTCGGATGACGGGGCCCCCTGACACTGTGGGCCCCATAGCGGCTGCTATGGCTGCTACCGCTGTAGTTAAGCCCCTGCATACAGTATACACATACTGTATAGTACGTTCACATTATATACAGTACATATATATATATGCATGGCCGGCGCCAGCACCCGGCTTACCCGGGCAAGTGCCGGGGCCCCAGAGGTCCCAGAGGGGCCCACGGCACAAACTGGCAACATAAGTAAGCTCAATTACATCGGCATACTTCGCCGATGTAATTGAGATAAGCGCCGTACTCACAGTGCCGGCGCGGCTGACAAGGGGCGGCACCGCAAGTGGACCCTCACACAATATAAGTGCATCGGCGCTGCCGATGTATTTCTGCTGCAGAGCGTCTAATACTGTGCAGGACGCTGCCGGCGTGATGACGTCACGCCGCCAGCGTCCCTGCTGCTGCACGACAGACACTGCTGTCACTCGGAAGATGTAGAAGATGTGTGCAACGCTTCAGGTAAGTTAGCGTTTATTATTTTTAGCTGGTCACTAATGTGTTTTTTATTAATTCATGGAGCCTGTCTGGGGGGGTATATTAATTAATGGAGGGTGGTGTGTGTGTGCGTGGGGGGAGGTATATAAATGAATGGAGCCTGGTGGGGGGGGGGGGGGTGTATATAAATGAATGGAGCCTGGGGGGGGGGGGGGTTGTATGTAAATGAATGGAGCCTGGGGGGGGGGTGTATGTAAATGAATGGAGCTTGGGGGGGGGGGTGTATATTAATGAATGGAGCCGGGGGGGGGGGGGGGGATGTATATTTATTAATGGAGCCTTGGGGGGGGGGTGTATATTAATAATGGAGCCTGGGGGGGGGGGGGTTGAATATTGGAGCCTGGTGGGTATATTTATTACTGTATTCTGGCTGGGGAGGGGTGTATATTAATTAATGGTGCCTGACTGGGGGGTGTATATTAATATTCGTATCTTAAGGTTTTGCGTTTTTAATGCCACCACATGAGTTCACTGCTAAGGGGCCCAGTGAGGCACTGTCGCCCAGGGGCCCACTGAAACCTGGAGCCGGCCCTGTAAATATGTATATATATATGTATATATATATATATATATATATATATATATATATACTACATATATCTATCATATACTTATGCATACAGTATATAATCACCATATATACACATACATGCAGCACCATATACACACATACTGTGTATACATATAAAATATGCACACATACAGCGTTTACATGCAGTATATACAGCATATACACACATACATTCAGTATATATACACAGAATATACACACATATATAGCATATACACAAACATTTAGCAAATAAACACATACATTCAGTATATACAGCATATACATGCATATATAGCATATACACACACATACAGCAAATACACACATACATACAGTATATACAGCATATGCATACACACCATATACACAAACACAGATAGAGCATAATATATATACACACACATATATAATATATATGTGTATATGTATATGTATGATTTTATATATACACACACGCATATAAATAATGGAATTTGCTCTTTTGGTGTCCAGTGTGGTGGCTGTGTGGAGGAGGCGGGCGTGCTGTCAGGCAGGTTTTCGTGCGGGCGAGCAGGCAGCCATGCCATCAGGCAGGTGTTCCAGGGGGCTGTTCAGTGTTTGGACAGGTGAGGAGACGGCTTTGCCGCCATGCGATCTCCCACCAGTCGGCTCAGCTGAAAGCCCTGCTACAACCAGCATGCAGACAAAGTGGATGCCCCTCCTCCCCGCTCAACGGCATAGTCGACAGGCCGTTGAGTGGGGAGGAGGGCCATCCACTTTGTCTGCACGCTGGTTGTAGCAGGGCTTTCAGCTGAGCCGTCTGGTGGGAGATGGCATAGGGGTCAGCGGGCGCATGCCTGTGCTGGGGGGGTGGGGGGAATGGGAGGCTGTTTGGGAGACAGTGGGGGGTTTAGGCGCCTAGGCTCACAACAGGGACACAGAGGGTGGGGCACGGTATCTATTAATTACAACTCATCCATGCATTCCCGGGCCCCTTAAACTCATGGACCTCATAGCAGCCGCTACGGCAGCTACAGTGGTAGTTACGCCACTGTTACATCCAAACATTTTAGATATTTTGCTCCATATGTTTCAACTCTCAACTTCAGCCATTTCACCAGAAAGAGAAAAGTTTTCATAGAAATGAAAAATAGACTAAAGGCATAGAATAGAAACAAAGGCACACACTATAGGGAATAGACAAATGCATAGAATAGAAAAAAAGCATACAGTACAGGGAACAGACAAATGCATAGAAGTTATAAAAGAAGAGATCTCAGCATTTTAATAGGTAGAAGCATACAAAAGAGATAACACAGTTATACAACAGAACATGAAAGAAGAAGCAAAATATGTACCAAGAACAGTGAACACAAACCAAAATGAGAACAATTAACTTACCTTAAATCTGTTGCAGCACTTAGCAAGCACCAAAGTGACAGAAAATGATGCAATGTATATATATTGGAAAACCAAAACGCCAAGGGAAAACCGATAGAGAAAACCACTGCATAGGATGGGATATAGATAATAAATCTGAAGTACCCACACGCTACCTACAAAATATATAAGTAAAGAGATTAAGGTTACAGGATAATCACAGACATATCCTACTTACGTTAGCTGAGATGCTTACGGTATATATGTCAACACTTTTGTTGGATCAGCGGAGGGTCAAAGGTGATAAAACGTACAACTTGTGGTAGTCGAGTTGGAACCAGGGTTATTTGGAAAAAAACATCTCTCATTAAAAGCAGTCCCTTTAGATGGGCGGTACTGCAATTACATAAGGGGTTATGGACTTATGGGGTGGGGACACACACAGAGCTCCTACAGAACCCCCAATGAAATCATATCAGAGCCATAGTTTGGTCTCCAATTGTAATAGTGCTCTGGCTGGATTCAATGGCACCAATACGAACTGTAACTGATGACTTTAAAAGTAACAAATTATTTACACTGATAGCCCATGACCAAATAGTTTAAAGGAACACTCCAGTTAAAGCTTATTCATTGAATAATGCATGGTGCAGGGCCTGGGAAGGAGCATGAATAATTTTCATTGTACTGCTAGAATCAAGAGTCATGCTGCTCTCTTCAGGCCATGCAGAAGGTATAATTAGGTGAATCACAGGATAGGGCCTAACTTAGGGCCTCACAGGATAGGGCCTAACTTGCTGATTAGTGGGTGTTCTCGTCATCTTATTACTTAGACTGAGACTCCCAGCAAGTTAGGCACTATCCTGTGGATAGGGCCTAACTTGTTTCGGGGGAAAACCCCTTTAAGGACCCAAGCCATTTTGACCCAAGGTTCTGCCATGTATCTCTATGCATAGTAATAACTTTAGAAAGCTTTAACTAACACAAGTGAAATGAGATAGCATGTTGTACTTTACATTAGTGGGGAATTTTCTTTGATATATTTTGCATTTATTTATGAAAGAAATTGGATATATCTTCAGAATTCTAAATGTTATCCTTTTCCTACACATAGTCTTATCATCCATATTAACCATCATTTACCATATGTCTTCTTTATGTTGGCATCATTTTTACATCACTTTATTTTATAGGGATGTAAAGTTTTCTGAATTTTCAAGTAAATATTTGTATTAAATATTTTAGGTAGCAATTTATTGTTGTTTTGAAAGTTCTATTTAATTGAAACCCTGACAAAGTATCTCATTTATAAATCTACACCCTTCAAACTATTCAAAACTGTTTTGCCTTTTAATGCTTTAAGCTTCTCACGTAATTTAAAACAAAACTGAGCTTTTATTTGAAAGTTCAAAATTTAACAATAAAGCACTTATTTGGAACTAAAATTTACACATTGCTGGATAAAAGTTTCTTTCAAGTGTTGCGATACCCTACATATGGATGTTACCTGTTGTATTGCTCATACTATTGTATACTACTGTACATAGCAATTTTGATGATGATAGCTAATAGCCTGCCACCTGCTGCCAACTGCATATCATTACACATTACAAGCCTAGGAGTCTCTATGAGGCTGTAGACTGCCATGGCAACCGATCGGCACCCTTCGTTGACAGCACTGACCGCAGCAGTAACAGGCGGGTGTAAGCTGTATTATATGTATTATACATTATAAAACACGTAATAGTGTGCCGCGCTGTGCATAGGGGTTAATTCACTTTGACTTGTTTAAGTAAAACGAATTTGCTTTAAAAGAATGTTGCTTTGGCCCCACAATACATTTTTTTGAGGGATTAAATAAGAAAATACACCTAGAAGTTTGTTATGCTATTTATTCTGTACATGGAAATACCTCATATGTGGTTGTAAGCTGCTATAGGGGTACACAGTGGGGCACTGAAGTGAAGGTGCGCCAATGGGAGATGAAGATGGTGAAGAGAGGATCTATCAGATGTGTGGAGTACATTGGGTGCACTAAATCCTGGATTTCTCTCTACATTCTGAGTCAAATATTGTCTCTATTCCTCATAAAGGATAAACATGTGGTAATTTAATCTTGCATAATTTATACATTACTCTTGCTGCAGACAGCTTTGCCCTAAAGGATGTTGCGATTTTGGGGGTTTTCCAAGCTATACCAAACAAGCTATAACAATTAAATTTTTTTGGTGAATTTCATCATATAAGGGCTTATTTTTTGCAGGATACCATGAACGTCATGACTATTTTGTGGTGGTGATAACTCAATGAGGAAAATTCATGAACCCTTTCTTGGGGGATGCAAAAAAAATTAACCCTGGAATTTATTCTTACTATTTTTTTTTTTTTTGCTGTTTACTGTGTAGCACAGATAACATGAGGTGCTCATTTAAGGGATAAGTTGTACTTTTTATTGGTATGAATTCTAGGTAAATGTAACTTTTTGATCTCCTTTGATCCTCTTTTATTCGTGAAAGTTGGGTAAAATAATCTTAATGGTTGCAATTTTTAGAGGTTTTTTTATGGTTCTCACCATGCGTGTTCAGTGATGATTTAATATTATTGTAGGGCTAATTCTGGTGAGGCAATAGTAAATGTTTTGTATGGTGATTTTCACTTTTTATGTATGAATGGGAGTTTTGTAATGGATGATGACATATTTGCTTATTCACTTTTTTATTTGTAAGCACATTTTTAAAAAAATTTACATTTCTTTTTATGTTTAGAGTCAGCGCAAGTATTGTCATCCTAGCTGTTAATGCAGGAGCCCAGCTATTTTATTGTTGTGCTGGAGCCTCCTAACAAATCCAGCATGGCAGGGGGGCGGATGGTAACATTATAATCTGGCACACTTAATACCAGTGTATGATAAATGTTGCATGTCTGTAAATTACGAAAATTAAGTAAGTGACTTACATTTAGCTTCCATAAAGAATCAGTAGTCATTTAAGGAAAGGCCTAATGTGGGAAGTGAATAGAGCAATGAAGGCCACCACAGCAAATAAAAGGGCTGTGGTTTGGGAAGAGCCATTAGCCTATAAGTATCAACAATTGGGTTACAATGGTTTTAATACTTACCAGCAATTAACCAACTAAGAATAAATAACATCAGAAACCACTCCAATACTGCCGATACCTTAGGCCGAAAATGTTGCAATGGCAGCAGTAGGATAGCCAATAATTGACTCACTCCAGCCACTATTAAGTATATTGGAATCCAAGGTTGGCCATTACATTTATCCTGATACATAACACCTGTTGGAACAAATTATTTCATAAAATATAACCAACTTTCATAATAAAAAAAGACTTTCAGAATGAAGTATGCCCAACTATATTATAAGGTTTAAGGTCCTTGGTTGTTTCTTATAGAGGCAACAGTATATTCAATACTCTCACAGTAAATTACTATTTATGACTTATCTGATTTGCCTAATACATGCCACAATGACATGAGGACTGATTAATGATCAATCAAAATCCAGAGCATCTAATCAATATTTTAAACAACTCAATCAATTACAAACTGATTTATTTGTCATTGGACTCCATAGACATGAAGAAACCACATAATATTGAACTTTATATAGAGTATTAAATATATATTGCGTGTTATGTCTTTGTTTCAAACATTTTCTTTTGTACCAGAAACTACTATAAAGTAGTGCATATTCTATTTGATTAGAACAGATATTTTTCATACTGTAGCCAGACGTAAACAGGAGGCCAAATGTAATGAATTGTTGAGTGACTAGAGGGTGATGGCCCAGATTTTGCCACACTGCTGCCCTTATGCTCCCTATCCTCATGAAGAAAACCTGACATTCACAAATAGCACAAACACAGTCTCAGACCTAAAATAATAATACATCTTTATTTATATAGCTGAATTACATTCTGGAGTGCTGCACAGATTATTGGGTACGTATACAAATAAAATAAGACATTACAGAGCATAATAAGATGAAACAATAGGAATAAGAGCCCTGTCAGACCAAACAATACAAATGAGGGCTTTAGCAGGGCCGGCGCTATGGGTAGGCAAAGGTGGCAATTGCCCAGGGCCCCCTGGTAATGGAGAATCTCATCTTTCGAATGAATCTTGAATTTTGTTTCTAGATGCTATGGATCCAAAGATATTCAGGTTTAAAGTGAGAATGTCAGGTGCCATTTTTATATATAAAAAAATCAAACCCAACGGCAGTTTAACAGTTAATAGCTCCGTTTTCCTGACTCTTAGAAACACAAATTTAGATTCATATAAAGAGGAGACTCTCTTCTTTCATAGGAAAAAACAGGTGAGGTTCTATGTGTCACAGAGCCAGAGATACAGCCCTCTGAAGTCCCCTCCCCCCCTCCAGATTCTTAGCCATCAGGCTACAAGGAGAATTTGCTGCACACAGGAGCTGCTGCACCTCACAGATAATGGAAATATTCACTTTATATGTTACTACATTCTGATAAGGTTTTTAACCCTTCGCTATGAAGAACTATCTAAGAACACACTTCCTCTCTTTTTGCCTTTTATTTTGTGATAGTTTATTTTATTGGTAAAATTGACTGATACGATGAACATTCGATCCTCTTCGCCTAATGTGACTACATATTAACATCGCGACCCAAAACATGTCTATAAAGTTATATGTAACACCAAAAACACCCACATGTTCTGGAATAAAGTTTTTATTTCCCACCATCCTCCATTATTTATACCTATGTTATGATGTTCTCACTCAAATTCTTATGAAGCTCTGAGAGTTCTGTTATTGTGCAAATAATACAATGGCGACATCTAAAAGTGACTTTTATTATCTCATTAGCTTGGGTTATGGATATATAGTTATTTATTTGGGTGACCATTGTGTAAAGGAGCGCACAATGATAGATCTGAGTGAGGCTCAGTGCAATTTTCTGCAGTTTCCTCTGCTGCATATTTTGGTGAATATACACGTGTGGGATATGTATAATCGCCTCACATCTTACTGTTTTAGGAAAGTACATTTTCTTTATATAAGTATCTGGATTTGTACATATTTTAGAGGAAATTTTAAATGTTAATTGCCAAAAATTTTAAGTATTTTTTATAAAATGTTTCAGTTTGAATCAAAATTGCATGAAGGCGCCTATGTCTGTAAACTCTTTGATGCAATTTTGAAAACGGGGCAAATGTCTGCTTTCAGAAAATATCGGTCCCTGTACCCAATGGGCCTCACAGTCTAATCCACCTACCAGTAATTTTTTGGAGTGTGGGAGGAAACCGGGGGAACCAAAGGAAACCCACGCAGACACAGAGAGAACATACAAACTCTTTGCAGATGTTAACCAGCGCTGCAAGGCTGTAGTGCTAACCACTGAGCTACCGTGCTGCCCATCAATCTCCCTATCATCTATCTATCTCCTATAAAATTCTCCAAAATTACAGTTTATTTTACCATATTAAAGGGAGCCTCTTGCTGACTGTGACTGCTTATAAAATAGTTTTATTTTAGGGCCCCACTTTTAGTTTTGCCCAGGGCCCCACTTTGTCTAGAACCGGGCCTGGGCTTTAGTAACCCCTTGGCACATTATGACGTACATATAAGTCTGGAAATGCAGTCAGTTGCTGCATCCTGACGTACACGTACATCTCCATGAAAGCCCGGGCTCAGTAGCAGAGCCTGTGCGATCCACAATTTTTCAGCACGATCCAACATAGAATGCATCTGCTAACTAAGGTAATATACTGACCGATTTGGCACACTGGGACAAAGTAAAACATTAAAAAAAAATAATTTGAAAAAAGTGTAAATAAAAAAACTATAAAATAAATGAATAAAGATCCACTAATGCCCCATCACATATAAAAATCTAATTTTACAATAAAAAAGTGAAAATCACCAGAAAACACTACATATTGAGTATCACCACACCGGTAACAACCCGTGGAATAAAATAAAATTGTTTCTGAACCCCTAGGGTGAACGCTGTAAAAACATATTTTTTTAAAATTATGATAGTTTAACATCCAACTTCATAAAAAAAAGGATAAAAAGTGATCATGATGCCAATAAAAAAAGGATAAAAAGTGATCATGATGCCAATAAAAAGTAGGGCTTGTCCCTCAAAAAACAAGCCCTGAAACAGCTCCGTATAAAAAAAAAAAAAAAAAAAATGTTATGCCTTTTTTAACATGGCCATGGGAAAACAAGCAAATTTTTCAACAAATGAGTTTTATATTCTGCAAAACAAGGCAACCATAAAAAAGCAATATAAATGGTATCACTGTAATTGTGGTGACCTATAGAATATTATTTTTATGGTACAGTGAATTGCCTACAAAGACAAAACTAAAAACCCTAAACCAGAATCAATGGTTTTCTTATCCACACTAAGAAAGAGTTAATAAAATCTCAGCAATTAGCTATTGAACCCCCCTAGATGATGCACCTGAAAAGTGGATCTCATCCCGGGAATAATATGCCCCCATATGTCCGTGTTATAAAAAATAAACATTTTATAGCCTCTTTAGAAACAACTTGCTGGATTTGGAGGAAGATGAAGAATGAGTACAGCCCTAAGAAGACCATCCAGAACGTGAAGAATGGTGGTGAAAACATCATACTTTGGGGGTGGTTTCTGCAAAGGGGACATGACAACTGCACCGTATTGAAGGGAGGATAGATGAGGCCATATACGCTAGATTTTGGACAAAAACCTCATTCTTTCAGTAAGAACATTAAAGATGGGTCTTCCAGTATAACAATGACCCAAAGCAAACAACCAGGGCAATTATGAAGTGGCTCTGTATGAAGCATTTCAAAGTCCTGCAGTGGTCTAGATAAGAAATCTTTGGAAAGAGGAAAATCTCAATGTTGCCCAGCCAAACCTAGTGTCAGTATCAGTGGTAGTGGATCCTCTGTACCACCGCGGGCGATGACGTAAGCTGACACCACAGTGGTACCTAGTTTTCACCAGAGCCTGCCACAAAGCAGGTTGAACTTGTTGTGGCGTGGTACCACCAGGTAATTCCTCAGGCGCAACTTTGTCCACAGTGGCGCACAAGACAAAATGCAGAATGGTAAGGTAAGGTGGTGGTCGGGGACATCCATGAGGTTGAGACAGGCAGCACAGGAGTGAGGTCAGGAACGGAATCGAGGTCGCAATGGGAAATCAGGATCATCGCACAGGGCATCAGACAAGCTTTCTCTAAGGTTATGAGGCACAAAGATCCAACAGGGAACACAGGAAGGGGCTGGGAATTTATCAGAATTGGCAGCCGGCCTGCTGCAATTATTGGCACGCTGGCCCTTTAAATCTCCAGAAGCCGGCGCACGCGCATCTTAGGAGGCGGGGACGCGTGCGCAGGACAGCCGGAGCTAGCGCTGGATCGCGGAGAGGTAAGAGCAGTGGCGGGGGTTCGGGGCCACAGATAGGAGCATGGGTGCACCTGTGACCCGAGTCATGGGTCGCAGGAGCACCCATGACACCTAGAAGATCTGTATAGAGGACTCAGTCAAAATCCCTGAAGCAGTCTGGAAATGTCTGTACCAAATATTATGTTCTGTTTTTCTATGGTATCAGATACTTATTTCATGTAATAAAATAATAAAAAAAAATTTTTTAGATTTGAAGTGTACATACAATAAAAATGACAGACTTCTCCATTCTTTGTAGGTGGGAAAATTAGCAAAATTGGTCTAGGAGCAATTGTTATTTCCCCTACAGCCATCTCTAATTTATTCATAAACATACAGCAACTTCTAGTGCAGTGGTGGCTAACCTATGGCACTGGTGCCAGAGGTGGCACTCAGAGCCCTTTCTGTGGGCACTCAGGCCATCATCAGAGATGACTCCAGGTATCTTCTTGCAGTCCCAGACAGCCCAGGACTTGCTGTGCACAGAGATATTTTAAAGTGACAGCTCTACCTGGGACTACTGGAAGAGTGGGAAGGTGTGGACAGATCTGCATTATCATTGTAGCTACTGCTCCGGCCCTGACAATTCTTGTTTATGGGACCCTGGAGCAAAGTTACAATGATCATCCAAATTTCTTCTATTTTATGCTTTATTGGTGTCCTCAGGGTGCTGGTATCAATGAAAGCTGTGACAGAGAAGGGAGTATAAATCTCAAATTAAATTTCTGTGTTGGCACTTTGCAATAAATAAGTGGGTCTTGGTTGTAGTTTTGGCATTCAGTCTCTAAAAGGTTCGCCATCACTGTTCTAGTGTATGTACAGAGTCCTTGTAAATTTCTCTATTTATATAAAACCCCATCTAATCAATTTAAATGCCTCAATATACAGTCCCATGTACATACCTCAATAATATATTATATACAGCTCCCATATACAGACCCCCAGTGTATGTATATGCAGTACTCCACGCACAGTTAAATTAAAATCCAGGCCTAATTACAGAGCTCTAATAATTTCATAATATACAGCCACCCATAGTTTGATATATAGTCCACCATAGTTTAAGTAAATATAGCCCCTTTCACATATCCTCCAATAGTTTTAATTAGAATGCAGCAGAAATGCTCTTTAATAATAAAGTTTTATAATAATAAAGATTAATTATGTATAACTTATGTGTAAATTTATATAACACATGTGGCTAGCAAAGTAAATAAATAAATAAAAGTAATACCCATCTCTCAGTGCCCCCACACTGCTGCCACTCTCCTCTTTCAATGGCTCTTCTGTGCATTCTTCTAATATAGTTCATTAACCCCTTCCCGACATTTGACGTAATAGTACTGCATCGCGGGAGGTGCGTTCCCGCAAAATGCAGTACTATTACGTCATGGTTCTGGCACCGGCTCCTGAACGGAGCCGGCGCCAGAAGCTGCAGGTGTCAGCTATATATTATAGCCGACACCTGCCTCTAACACCCGCGATCGGAGATTTCTCCGATCGCGGGTGTTAACCCCTGACATGCCGCGGTCGCGCTGACCGCGGCGTGCAAGGGGCATTTCAGAAGAATCGGACCCCCCCGCGGCGCTTACCGGGGGGGGGGTCCGCTGCTCCGATCGCAGCCCCGGGACTGCCGGTGCCCGGGGCTGCGCGATCCTCCTTCCTGTAGCCGGGTCCCTGCCTTCTGACAGGACCCGGCTGTAACACACTGAGCATGCGCAGAATGCTCAGTGTGTTACATTACACAGTGTAATACATCTGTATTACACTGTGTAATGTGAAGAAGAGCTTGAACAAGTGATCAGTGGATCACTTGTTCAAGCTAACCTGTAAAAGTTAATAAAAATGTTAAAAACACTACATAAAATTATTTTTTAATAAAAATAATTAATTAAATAAAGTTAGAGTCCCCTAAACACAAATATTCCCTATACACATGCAATAAAGTGAAAAAAACACAAAATCGCCAAAACCCCCCACATATTTGGTATCGCCGCGTCCGTAACAATCCGTACAATAACCCAGAAACATTATTGGACCCACTCGGTGAACGCCATAAAAACAAAACCCGAAAAACACGCCAAAAATGTACATTTTTCATAAAATCTTTACACAAAAATGTTCTAAAAAGTGATCAAAAAAAGTTATGTGTGCAAAGATGGTACCAGTGAAAAGAACAACTCAACACGTAAAAAATAAGCCCTAAACTAGCTCTGTCAACCAAAAAATATTAAAGTTACGTCTCCGAAAAGATGGCGATGCAAAAACAAATGAGATTTCCTCTATATTAGTTTTTATCCAGTAAAATTGTAAAAATAAATGAAAAACTATATAAATGAGGTATCACCGTAATCGTAGTGACCTATAGAATTAAGATAATATAATATTTTTAGTGTACGGTGTATGACCCCCAAAAAATACGAAAAGAAAGTAAACCAAAATTGACAATTTTCTTTTCACCCATACATTCAAGAGTTAATAAATTCTCATCAATAAGCTAATGACCCACTAAAATGAAGTATTTGTAAAGTGCATCTCATGTCGCAGAAAATAAGCCCTTACATGTCCAAATTGCCAAAAAAATAAAGATTGTATAGCCAATAAAAATTGACAATGCATAATCTGCTCTGAATGGCGCAGCTCCCTTCGATGCCCTGGCATGTGCCCATACAGCAGGTTACCACCACATATGGGGTATTGTTATACACGGAAGAGATTGGGTATCAAATTTTGTGGAGCGTTTTGGTATTTTATCTACTGAGAATTTGTACATTTTTTGAAAAACATATTAATTTAGCCAAAAAAATTTTACTTTCAAAATTGCATCCGATTTTGTTTTAACCCTGTAAAACAATTAAAAGGTTAACAAACTTCATAAAAATTGTTTCACGTACGTTGAGGGGCGTAGTTTCTATAATGGGGTAATTTATGGGGTTTACTTTTATTTAGGTCTCTCAAAGTGATTTGAAACCTGAGCAGGTCCCTCAATAGCAGGATTTTGCGTTTATGAAAATGTGAAAAATCGCACCTAACGTTCAAAGGCCCATAACATCCTACAAAAATAAGAGGATGCCTAAAAAACCATGTCCACATAAAGTAGACATTTAGTGAATGTTAGTTATTACGTTTTTTTGCGGTTATGACTATGTATGGGAAAAGTAGAACATTTTGAAGTTCAAAAATCAAAATTTTTTCCAAATTTTCACCAAATATCTGATTTTCTCATAAATAAATGCAAAACATACCACCAAAATTTTTCAAATAACCTGAAGTACGATGTGTCACGAGAAAACAATTTTAAAATCACTTGGATATGTTAAAGCGTTCCGAAGTTATAACCACTTATAGTGACACAGGGCAGATTTGAAAAAATGGTCCGTGTCAGGAAGGTGAAAAGTGGCTTCAGCGTTAAGGGGTTAAGAAATTCTGCTTAGGTTGCAAAGATACAGGCTGCAAAGTGCCCCTTAGTGTCACTTCTCAGTTGTCAAGATAGATCTCTCCTCTTTGTTTTCAAAGCTCTGAATAGTAAGTGTTAACCATTTCTGCTCTCCCTGGCTGTAGTATGCTATGAAGATTATTTTCAAGCATTAAGCTGAAAGTGAAGGGGTTAATCCACACTGCTCACTGCTGTTTAAATATACACAAGGATATTAGATGTAAGCTCCTACACTTATAAACATATTTACATACATGTACACTAGAGATGAGCGAACACTAAAATGCTCGGGTACTCGTTATTCGAGACGAACTTTTCCCGATGCTCGAGTGCTCGTCTCGAATAACGAACCCCATTGAAGTCAATGGGAGACTCGAGCATTTTTCAAGGGGACCAAGGCTCTGCACAGTGAAGCTTGGCCAAACACCTGGGAACCTCAGAAAAGGATGGAAACACCACGGAAATGGACAGGAAACAGCAGGGGCAGCATGCATGGATGCCTCTGAGGCTGCCTAATCGCACCATTATGCCAAAATTATGGGCAACAGCATGGCCATGACAGAGTGACAGAATGAAGCTAGATAGCATCTAAAACATCCAATAATTGACCCTGACACTATAGGGGACGGCATGCAGAGGCAGCGGCAGCAGCGGCAGGCTAGAGAGTGGCATGGCGACATACCCTAAATGGACTCAGGCTTCAAACCAATGGGTGGCAGAGAGGAACCAAAGGAGGTGAGCAAGAAGCGCTCAAATAATATCGCTACATGATAAAAGTTTGCCAGTATATTTTGTGGATTACACAGCAGGGTGGCGACAAAGTTAACATGGAAGCCATGAAAACAACCCAAAATTCTGCCTGACACAGCTCGTTTGATAAGGGGACCATGTATGGAGGCAGTGAACTAGTAGTAGATTAAAGGTGCTGCAGTTAAAACTATGTTAGTTGGATCTTGGCATGGAGCTGGCGCTCCGCTGCCAGGCGAGCTTTCGCCAATCCAAGCCCCTGTCTATAGGCTACTCCCCAAACAGCACTTCTAAGAACCTTTTGTATAAGATCAAGTGTAGTAGCGTTCTTATAAGTTTAGGATATGGCGGGTGAGGGGAATGTAAACAGATGCGCAAGAAGCGCTGAAATAATATCCCTAAATGGTAAAAGTTTGCAAGTATATTTTGTGGATTACACAGCAGGGTGGCGACAAAGTTAACAACTTTGATGTGGAATGCCCTGTAATAGCTCTTGGGCGGTGTGCCTTTTATCGCCTAGGCTCAGCAGTTTCAGCACCGCCTGCTGTCGCTTAGCGACGGCACTGCTGCTGTGCCTAGAGCTACCGACTGATGGCGCCATGCCCACGGATGGTAATTCGGAGGAGGAGGAGGTGGAGGAGGGGTGGGAGGAGGTATAGTAGGCCTTTGAGACCTGGACCGAGGTAGGCCCCGCAATTCTCTGCGTCGGCAGTATATGACCAGCCCCAGGGTCAGACTCGGTCCCAGCCTGCACCAAGTTAAGTGTAGTAGCGTTCTTATAAGTTTGGGATATGGCGGGTGAGGGGAATGTAAACAGATGCGCAAGAAGCGCATGATGCGCATGGAGCTGGCGTTCCGCTGCCAGGCGAGCTTTCGCCAATCCAAGCCCCTGTCTCTAGGCTACTCCCCAAACAGCACTTCTAAGAACCTTTTGTATAAGATCAAGTGTAGTAGCGTTCTTATAAGTTTAGGATATGCCGGGTGAGGGGAATGTAAACAGATGCGCAAGAAGCGCTGAAATAATATCCCTAAATGGTAAAAGTTTGCCAGTATATTTTGTGGATAACACAGCAGGGTGGCGACAAAGTTAACAACTTTGATGTGGAATCCATGAAAACAACCCAAATTTCTGCCTGACACACCTCGTTTGATAAAGGGACGATGTATGGAGGCAGCTATATGGACGACTTTTGGAGGTAGCAATGGAGACAACGTGTGGAGGCTGCTATGGAGACAATTTAATTTGGATAGTGCCTGTATGTGGCAGTCCCAAACATTTTTCAAACCAGAGGAGCAGGTAGGTGGCCCTCCAGTAAAATGGAATAGATTGAGTGCCTGTATGTGGCAGTCCCAAAAATGTTTCAAACCAGAGGAGCAGGTAGGTGGCCCTCCAGTAAAATGGAATAGATTGAGTGCCTGTATGTGGCAGTCCCAAAAATTGTTCAAACCAGAGGAGCAGGTAGGTGGCCCTGCAGTAAAATGGAATAGATTGAGTGCCTGTATGTGGCAGTCCCAAAAATGTTTCAAACCAGAGGAGCAGGTAGGTGGCCCTCCAGTAAAATGGAATAGATTGAGTGCCTGTATGTGGCAGTCCCAAAAATTTTTTAAAACAGAGGACCGGGTAGGTGGCCCTCCAGAAAAATGGAATAGATTGAGTGCCTGTATGTGGCACTCACAAAAATTGTTTCAAACAGAGGACCGGGTAGGTGGCCCTCCAGAAAAATTAAATGCATGAAGTACTATAGCAAGAGCCAGTGGGCCCTGTCAAAAAATAGCCATTTTCCTCTGCTTTACTGTACAAAGAGGAGGAGAAGGAGGAAAATGAGGAGGAGGAGGAGGAGTGGATCAATTATTCAGGTTGAGCTTCCTTCACCTGGTGGAGATTGGAAATTCTGAGAAATCCAGCCTTTATTCATTTTAATAAGCGTCAGCCTGTCAGCGCTGTCAGTCGACAGGCGTGTACGCTTATCGGTGATGATGCCACCAGCTGCACTGAAAACCCGCTCGGACAAGACGCTAGCGGCAGGGCAGGCAAGAACCTCCAAGGCGTACAGCGCCAGTTCGTGCCACATGTCCAGCTTTGAAACCCAGTAGTTGTAGGGAGCTGTGTGATCATTTAGGACGATGGTATGGTCAGCTACGTACTCCCTCACCATCTTTCTGTAAAGATCAGCCCTACTCTGCCGAGACTGGGGACAGGTGACAGTGTCTTGCTGGGGTGACATAAAGCTGGCAAAAGCCTTGTAAAGCGTACCCTTGCCAGTGCTGGACAAGCTGCCTGCTCGCCTACTCTCCCTCGCTACTTGTCCCGCAGAACTACGCACTCTGCCGCTAGCGCTGTCAGAAGGGAAATACTGTTTCAGCTTGTGCACCAGGGCCTGCTGGTATTCATGCATTCTCACACTCCTTTCCTCTGCAGGGATGAGAGTGGAAAGATTTTGCTTGTACCGTGGGTCCAGGAGAGTGAACACCCAGTAATCGTTGCTGGAATAAATTCTTTGAACGCGAGGGTCACGGGATAGGCAGCCTAGCATGAAATCTGCCATATGCGCCAGAGTACCAACGCGTAAGAATTCACTCCCCTCACTGGCCTGACTGTCCATTTCCTCCTCCTCCAACTCCTCTTCTTCTGCCCATACACGCTGAACAGTGAAGGACTCAACAATGGTCCCCTCTTGTGTCTCGCCAACATTCTCCTCCTCTTCCTCCTCATCCTCCTCCACCTCCACCTCCTCCGATATGCGCTGAGAAACAGACCTCAGGGTGCTTTGGCTATCAACAAGGGAATATTCTTCCCCCGTCTCTTGTGACGAGCGCAAAGCTTCCGACTTCATGCTGACCAGAGAGTTTTTCAACAGGCCAAGCAGCGGGATGGTGAGGCTGATGATGGCGGCATCGCCACTGACCATCTGTGTTGACTCCTCAAAGTTACTCAGCACCTGACAGATATCAGACATCCACGTCCACTCCTCATTGTAGACTTGAGGAAGCTGACTGACCTGACTACCAGTTCTGGTGGAAGTTGACATCTGGCAGTCTACAATCGCTCTGCGCTGCTGGTAAACTCTGGATAACATGGTCAGTGTTGAATTCCACCTCGTGGGCACGTCGCACAACAGTCGGTGAGCGGGCAGTTGGAGGCGGCGCTGCGCTGCCCTGAGAGTGGCAGCATCTGTGCTGGACTTCCTGAAATGCGCACAGATGCGGCGCACCTTCGTGAGCAAATCAGACAGATTGGGGTATGTCTTGAGGAAACGCTGCACTATCAGATTTAACACATGGGCCAGGCATGGCACATGTGTCAGTCTGCCGAGTTGCAGAGCCGCCACCAGGTTACGGCCGTTGTCACACACAACCATTCCCGGCTTGAGGTTCAGCGGTGCCAGCCACAGATCAGTCTGCGCCGTGATGCCCTGTAATAGCTCTTGGGCGGTGTGCCTTTTGTCGCCTAGGCTCAGCAGTTTGAGCACCGCCTGCTGTCGCTTAGCGACGGCACTGCTGCTGTGCCTAGAGCTACCGACTGATGGCGCCGTGCCCACGGATGGTAGTTCGGAGGAGGAGGTGGAGGAGGGGTGGGAGGAGGAGGAGGCATAGTAGGCCTGAAACACCTGGACCGAGGTAGGCCCCGCAATCCTCGGCGTCGGCAGTATATGAGCAGCCCCAGGGTCAGACTCGGTCCCAGCCTCCACCAAGTTAACCCAATGTGCCGTCAGCGATATATAGTGGCCCTGCCCGGCAGCACTCGTCCACGTGTCCGTGGTCAGGTGGACCTTGTCATAAACGGCGTTGGTCAGGGCACGGATGATGTTGTCTGACACGTGCTGGTGCAGGGCTGGGACGGCACATCGGGAAAAGTAGTGGCGGCTGGGGACCGAATACCGAGGGGCGGCCGCCGCCATGAGGTTGCGAAAGGCCTCGGTCTCTACTAGCCTATAGGGCAGCATCTCCAGGCTAAGCAATCTGGAGATGTGCACATTAAGGGCTTGGGCGTGCGGGTGGGTTGCACTATATTTGCGTTTCCGCTCCAGCGTCTGGGGTATGGAGAGCTGAACGCTGGTGGATGCTGTGGAGGATCGTGGAGGCGACGATGGGGTTTTTGTGCCAGGGTCCTGGGCAGGGGGCTGACTAGCAGCTGACACAGGGGAAGGAGCAGTGGTGTGCACGGCCGGAGGTGAACGGGCTTGTTGCCACTGAGTGGGGTGCTTAGCATTCATATGCCTGCGCATACTGGTGGTAGTTAAGCTAGTAGTGGTGGAACCCCTGCTGAGCCTGGTTTGGCAAATGTTGCACACCACAGTCCGTCGGTCATCCGGTGTTTCCTTAAAGAACCTCCACACTTCTGAAGATCTAGCCCTCGCCGCAAGAGCCCTCACCACGGGAGCTTCACTAGTTGACAGTGGCGCTGATGCACCAGCTCTGGCCCTGCCTCTCCGTCTGGCCCCACCACTGCCTCTTCCAACCTGTTCAGGTCGAGGACTCTCCTCCGTCTCAGAAGCACTGTGTTCACCCGGCCTCTCAACCCAGCTTGGGTCTGTCACCTCATCATCCTCCGATCCCTCAGTCTGCTCCCCCCTCGGACTTCCTGCCCTGACAACAACTTCCCCACTGTCTGACAACCGTGTCTCCTCATCGTCGGACACCTCTTTACACACTTCCACTACGTCAAGAAGGTCATCATCACCCACAGACTGTGACTGGTGGAAAACCTGGGCATCGGAAAATTGCTCAGCAGCAACCGGACAAGTGGTTTGTGACTGTGGGAAGGGTCCAGAAAACAGTTCCTCAGAGTATGCCGGTTCAAATGGCAAATTTTCCTGGGAGGGGGCAGACTGGGGGGGAGGAGGCTGAGGTGCAGGAGCTGGAGGAGTGGGGATTTCGGTGACATGGGTGGACTGCGTGGAAGACTGACTGGTGGTGGACAAATTGCTCGAAGCATTGTCAGCAATCCACGACATCACCTGTTCGCACTGTTCTGGCCTCAACAGTGCTCTACCACGAGTCCCAGTAACTTCAGACATGAACCTAGGGAGTGTAGCTCTGCGGCGTTCCCCTGCTCCCTCATCAGCAGGTGGTGTCTCACCCCGCCCAGGACCACGGCCTCTGACCCCTGCAGTAGTTGGACGCCCACGTCCCCGCCCTCGTCCTCTACCCCTAGCCCTCGGGTTAAACATTTTTAAAATGAGAGTTATAACTTTTTTTTTTTTTTTACTTCTTTTTGTTTTTTTTTGTGTTTTTTTGTGTTTTTGTTTTTTTTTTGTGTTTTTTGTTTTTTTTTTGAGTTTTTAAAACCAAACAATCCTATCCTATTGCTATGGCTATTTTCTAGCCAAGTATCAAAGGAAGCACACTACTATGCCAGATGAGATGACACTGAGTTAGTGCCTAATAGAAATCCAACCCCTACTGAATTTTGCCACTTCGGCCTTTGCTATGGATATGTGCGCCACTAAGCGCAGAACACAGCGGTCGCAAGTCTCACTACAAATTGCTCAGAATTGGCAAGTACATGCACTGCAGAAACTACAGCCACCAGCAGATCAACCAGAAATCAAATATATAGAACGCTACTGTAGGCTTCAAGAAGCTGTTTGTATTCTCCTATGGCTATTTTCTAGCCAAGTATCAAAGGAAGCACACTACTATGCCAGATGAGATGACACTGAGTTATTGCCTAATAGAAATCCAACCCCTACTGAATTTTGCCACTTCGGCCTTTGCTATGGATATGTGCGCCACTAAGCGCAGAACACAGCGGTCGCAAGTCTCACTACAAATTGCTCAGAATTGGCAAGTACATGCACTGCAGAAACTACAGCCACCAGCAGATCAACCAGAAATCAAATATATAGAACGCTACTGTAGGCTTCAAGAAGCTGTTTGTATTCTCCTATGGCTATTTTCTAGCCAAGTATCAAAGGAAGCACACTACTATGCCAGATGAGATGACACTGAGTTATTGCCTAATAGAAATCCAACCCCTACTGAATTTTGCCACTTCGGCCTTTGCTATGGATATGTGCGCCACTAAGCGCAGAACACAGCGGTCGCAAGTCTCACTACAAATTGCTCAGAATTGGCAAGTACATGCACTGCAGAAACTACAGCCACCAGCAGATCAACCAGAAATCAAATATATAGAACGCTACTGTAGGCTTCAAGAAGCTGTTTGTATTCTCCTATGGCTATTTTCTAGCCAAGTATCAAAGGAAGCACACTACTATGCCAGATGAGATGACACTGAGTTATTGCCTAATAGAAATCCAACCCCTACTGAATTTTGCCACTTCGGCCTTTGCTATGGATATGTGCGCCACTAAGCGCAGAACACAGCGGTCGCAAGTCTCACTACAAATTGCTCAGAATTGGCAAGTACATGCACTGCAGAAACTACAGCCACCAGCAGATCAACCAGAAATCAAATATATAGAACGCTACTGTAGGCTTCAAGAAGCTGTTTGTATTCTCCTATGGCTATTTTCTAGCCAAGTATCAAAGGAAGCACACTACTATGCCAGATGAGATGACACTGAGTTATTGCCTAATAGAAATCCAACCCCTACTGAATTTTCCCACTTCGGTCTTTGCTATGGATATGTGTGCCACTAAGAGCTAAACACAACGGTAGCAAGTCCCCCTGCTAATTCCTCACAAAATGGTAAAAGATGCAAATTAAAATAAAAAAAGTAGAACGTTATTGTAGCCCTAAGAAGGGCTGTTGGGTTCTTTGAGAATCACTCCTGCCTAACAGTAAGCTAATAGAACACCCTAACGCTTTCCCTGACCAGCAGCAGCTCTCTCCCTAGCGGCATCCAGAGACAGAATGATCCGAGCAGCGCGGCCAGCGGCTAGTCTATCCCAGGGTCACCTGATCTGGCCAGCCAACCACTGCTATCGACGTGTAAGGGTACCACGTCATGCTGGGTGGAGTGCAGAGTCTCCTGGCTTGTGATTGGCTCTGTTTCTGGCCGCCAAAAAGCAAAACGGCGGGAGCTGCCATTTTCTCGAGCGGGCGAAGTATTCGTCCGAGTAACGAGCAGTTTCGAGTACCCTAATGCTCGACCGAGCATCAAGCTCGGACGAGCATGTTCGCTCATCTCTAATGTACACACATACAGTTCTCCAATTACACATACACACATTTATGTACTCATAAATACATTTATACAATTATACATATATTTCTACACAAATACAGTATACACTGCTCAAATACACACACATATTCCCACATTTACTAAGGGTTGTGTGGCAGTTTTCTGGTGGGCTTTGCACATTAATTTTTGCACAGGTAACAACTGCTTGCACAGGTAATTAAGAAGTGTCTGGCCCACATTTGTGTCGCATGCAACTGTTTAATAGTGCAGCTGCACCAATCTTCAGGCAACATACATTTCTGCACTGAAAGGGGCATTAAGGTGCTCAGTCGGACCACGCGCCAGATTTATCATGCAAACTGTGATAGAAATGTGTCACACACCCTATGTTAAAGGTACACCAAAAAAAGCTCATAGTCAGCCATCTCAAATTACAGTTACACTTAAAGACACAGATACACTTGATTTTATTTGATCATATAACAATCGGCAAGTCTGTACTTCTGGTAATCCATCACCTCCCTCAGGGCTCGCCCATTTGTAGCCTGAGCCTCCTGGCAGATGCAACTCTGATTGGGCATGAAAAGCATGATACCATTTCTGAGGAAGGCAGAGCTGGGCTGAGAGGTGGGTGAGGGTTATTGCTTGTTTGTGTGGATACTCTATGATCTGGACTTTTCTTCACTTGGATTGCTGAATACAGCTTCATCTCCACTCTTCCCTATTCTTTACCTTATACAGTGTAAGGAATGTTGGCCAATTGAGGGTCATCATTTAGGGTGGTTGCTAAGTATATAGACAAAGTTGATGAGGTTAGTATCAGAGCTCACTTACCTTTGCCCCCCATCTGATTTTTATCCAACTGACAAGAAAATAACTAGAAAATTTTCTAGCAAACCGTGTCCATGTTAGAAGTTATTCCTAAACTATAGTTTATTCTTGCAGAAAGCAAGTTCCAGTGGTATCCTGTCATGCTCCATTGGCATAGATACAGAAGCAGAAGTTGTAAATGTTTCCCATTGTTCATGTGGATTTAATATAGTGTCATTACAAAGTATGTAAATATGCAGGTGCTTTCAGTACAACACTTAAATAGTCTGTTCCAGTTTGATGGTGCCAAATTGATTTTTCTGCTAAGGAATGGCTACTATGTTAATTTCTTACTGAACATTCCTTTCCATCTATATAAAATAGTTACATAATTAATGAGGCTTAAAATACACAAGTCTAACAAGCTGAACGTGTTCAATATACCCAAGCCGGCTGCCAACATGATCTTTATATTACAAGTAAATCCTTTCCAGCACAATATTAGACAAATTAGTCATTGAGTGTTTGGGGTCTGCAAAAAGGAAGGAAGGTTAAAGAGCAAGAGGCAACTAAACAGGACCCAGGGTGTACATATGTGTGTATATAAAATATTAGTATTATGAAAGCATTATAGCTATAATTTATCCCATTGCATCAGAAAATTTTGAATCAACCATAGATCACATTCACTTCCTAAGGAAGTGTCCCACATTTCGATATTGGAATGATTCCTTAAATATTAATCAGAATCTTGGAGTAAAATGAGGTTATCCCTACAATACCAAGGCAAGCAGCTGCAAGGCCCGTGCCCAGAACCATACTAGATATGGTGCCGGCATTGTAGCTACTTTTCTTATAATTCATATTCCGGTGTTTTTCCCCCCTAATAGCACTATAGCTTAGGGGTACTACGATATATGTGAATATCCCTACAATACTGTGCTGATCTTAGGGGATAAACAGTATGTAATGAACTTTGTTTAGACATGCAAATTGTACCCATGTGACTTGTTTCCAAACTATGTATAAATTGGTTTGATGTGCATACATGAGAAATACTATTTAATACTTGATTATATGAGTGGTGTGGCAGGGTAGCTGCCGCTATAGTAGATTTTGGTGTTGGATGTGGGAAAGCTGGGTGTTCTGCTACAAATTAGTAGTAATTGGCATCCAGCTAATTACCTGGTGCAGACTTCCCACAATGGCTCCACCCTGGGACAGAGACCGGCCATGCTATAGGCCTGAGGAGCTGGGGCAGTGAACTGATAATGTGAGTTTTATGGTGCCTGGTAGTAGGCCAGCACCTGGTGAGGTAGGGAACCTCAATGTATAGTTAGTGCCAGGGAGGCTTAGGCTTTATTTTTGCTGTTTTGTTGTTACTGTTGAATAAAACTGGCTGCAGTAAGTTATACCCAAATCCCACAGTATGGACAATGAATTTACTGGTGTGCTGGTGAATTTTGATGGTATTCCCCAGGAGACAACAATCCCAAGCCTAATCCCTTACATTGAGTGGCGTAGCATGGGCCCTAGTGCTAACTTTGTGTTGGGGCCCTATATACGAATACCCTTATCAATGTCCGCATCCAATATCTAACATTCACACTAACGTATGCCTTCACGGCTACAGGAATACAATGTCAGTATCATTCTGGAGTATATATGTTTTTTTGATCACTTTTTATAGCATTTTTGTGGGATTAAAAAAGGTAAAAATCATAATTTTTTATTCTACGGGTTGTTACGGACGTGGTGATACTATATATGTTTTGTTATGATTTAGACTTTTTTGTGCATTATATCTCTTCATGTTATGAGGCTTATGGGCATTTTTATTAATTTATACATTTTTTATTGAATAACATTTGTCAGTTACATATTAAAAGTTATGCCGCTGCAAAAATGGCAATACTAAAACAAATGCAATTTTTTTCTATTCTAGTTTTTCTCCAGTAAAATTGGACAAATATAAACGGCCCCCTGAAAAAATGCAAAAAATCTGAGACAAGATTTGATGATTTCATTTTCCTCCACACATTAAAGAGTTAATAAAATCTCATCAATAAGCTAAAGAGCAACTAAAATGAAGTTTTTTTAAGAGCATCAAATCTCTGAAAAAATAAGCCTTTATTTGTCCAAATTGGCAAAAAAAATTAAAGATTGTATAGCCTATAAACCCCTTCCCGATGCGTGGTGTCATACAATAGGATCAACACACGGCGATAATTGTTGCCGTCTAGGACAGCACGAATCATCAGTGGAAGAGGCCATGTTTAGTGGTATCATGCCATCTCCCAGAGAGCTCCAATTGACTGTTCTGTTTACCCACTGCTGGAGAAGGGTTACCACACGTATGTGGATAACTTTTATACCAGCGTTCCACTCCCAATCCCAGAGGTTCCAGAGGTTCTGTAGCGTGTGGCACTGTACGCAAAAATCAGAGAGGTCCCCTGGAACCCTTGTTAGTCAGCCACTTACATAGGTTGGGGGGCGTGACCAAACGAAAACCCGATGGATTCGGAAAAAATGCCGCATTAAAAAAAAAAAAAAGTGTCGCTGGACACGTGCTTACCTGCACCCAGCAACGGATCGTGAACTCCGGTGGACTTCGGCGCAGCGGCGACACCTGGTGGACGTCGGAGGAACTGCCTTAGTGAATCGCCGGAAGACCCGAGTCCTCCACAGAGAACGCGCCGCTGAATCGCGAATGGACCGGGTAAGTAAATCTGCCCCTATGTCTTTAACTGCCTGTATCTCTGTTTGTGTAGCTCACAGATCCACAACCATGATGTGATCTTCTGGTGTTTCACTACCAAGCCAAAAGGAAAAGACAGACACATGTGAATTACATGGTCATTCATTCTGATGTTGCTCAGATTGTTAGATGTATTCTTTTATTGTCAGCTGGATAGCAATGTAATGTCAATAGGATTTCAGTAAACAAACCTTGTATTTCTTTCAAAGTGAACTTTATGCCTCTAATAATGTGACAAATTCAATAAATCTGTCTGTTAAGCCTAAAGAAAACGGTGACATTGATTACATGGTGGGTGTAATGGGTACGAAACCATGGGGATAGCATTGATTAGAATAATAGGGTCAATTACATTTAAATCTTTCTTGTTTCCGTGACTACTGATAACATTGGTTTTGGTAATTTAACCACTGTTAAAGCCTAGTGCTGCTCTATTTGGGCTCTATAACTTTTGTATCTGGATTGTAAGAAATATTACTTATTAGTATTGTATACAGCGTCCAATACTTAGGGCTCATTCACATGTGGTGCCGTGTGCTGGAGAGGAGGTGACCCCTCCTCCCTCCATATAAAACAGCGGCGCAGCCGCACACTAGCTGAAAGATAGTGTGGCACCGTATCCCCACCCTGCCGCTATTGCCGTCTATGGGGAAGTACATGCGGCCGCAAATTTGCGGCCGCATATAAGTCCCCACAGACGGCCATGTGAATTTACCCTTACTAGTCAGTCCTTTGCCATGAGTTGATGATAGTGAATAGGCGCTGGCAGACACTATTTCCAGTAGCGCTAGATCACAGGATACTCAGGCACAGGCCTTTTTCCGAGTCACATGTCCACTCTGGGAGTTAGGGTGCAGGCGGATGACATCATTTTCTACCGACTGTGCAACTCAGGGCAAAGAGGTTTGTTTATCATATGCCAGCACTCGTGCTTAGGCATCTTGATATATCTGGCGAGGGCAGGGCCGGCGCCAGCCCCCGGCATACATGGGCAAGTGCCAGGGCTCACTGGTGCTGGCAGTGCCCACTCAATGCGGGGCAGGTGTGTCCCAAGGATATAATAATGATGCAGAAAGTGGTTACTCTCTGCATCATCAGTGCCTGTCTTGCAGCCTTGCACCACTGCCGTGTCTCCCAATGTGTGATTTACTTAGCACTCCCTCCAGCCACCAGCAATGTTCCGGGTCGGGCGTCAGCATTATCAGATACCCAAAGGAGCAGCTATTAAAACTGGAGACGGGCAGGAAGCAACATCCACTGCAGTGCTATATATGGTGACTATGTGACCTCGCTGAGGAGGCTCCGGAGGAGGACAGCATGGTAGGAGTCAAGGCCTGTGTGTGCAGTTAATCCTTTCAGGCTTGCCCCTGACACAGTCAGTTATGTTTCTCATGCCCACTTTCAGCCTGTTTTTACCCATTTTACCTGTTTGCCACCTGTTCCACCACTCCCTTTCTGTTGACCTCCTGTCACTTTCCCACATACAACCACCTAACTATATTTGCCAGGCCACCTTGCTTCCCAACTATGTCCTTCCTGCCATTCTATCAATGCCTTCCTTGACAACTATATAGGCAGTGTAGTTTTTCTTGCTAAAATCCCTAAATTCTGAAATAAAGCCGGAATCTGATAATAAAATATACTACTGTATCAGCGTGAAATTAGTTAAAGGAGTCAAAGTAGAATTAAAGAACTTCAATATATCACATTAATGTGTGATTCTTTAAATATGGGTGTTCCCTGTATAGTTAATTCCATGTATTACTTCTACTAGAAGAACTTGTTTTGACATCTCGCCAGTATCCATGCTGCTCCTAAAGACATAGAAAGGAAAACATTTCCACCCACAATACTATTCTTTTACTGCTGAGGGTTGGTGGTTGTCTTGTTGTGCCTGTTCTCTACTACTGGTGGTGATGAGTGAAATCAGATATTTTGGGCTCCAAAATCAATAATTTTACATATTATATACCATAGGTGTCCTGTTATACAGCAGAAAGCCCTTTTAGGCTTCTAAAGCACTAAGGTCCGTGACCACCTTTTGCCTCTCTGCCCTCTCATGCTTTTTATACAGGCAGTCAACGGGTTACATGCAAGATAAGTTCTGTAGGTTTGTTCTTAAGTTGAATTTGTATGCAAGTCAGAACTGTATATTTTATAATTAGCCCCAGCAACATTTTTTTGGTCTCTATGACAATTGTATTTTAAAAATGTTGGGTTGTCATAAGAACCAGGATTAACAATAAAGCTTCATTGCATACACCTCTGATGATTGTTATAGCTGTTTATTGTAGCCTGGGACTAAAGTACAGTAAATTACCAACATCCAGAGGTCAGTTTGTAACTAGGGGTCGTCTGTAAGTCGAGTGTTCTCAAATAGAGGACCGCCTGTATTCAAGATTTTATATGGGAATTGGTGAATTACTTTTTTTGATACTGATCCTTGTGTGCCATAAGTAAATGCCAAATTCATTTTCGTTATCCTACTATATACTACCGCTATAGCCAAATTTCTAGACATTTATGAAAAAGGATACTTTACCTATTGTAATCATAGCAATGCTAATCCCAATCCATATCAGTGAACAAACAATCTGAGCTCCTTTAAAGTAAAAAAAATGAATTATTGACTCATTATTTATTCTGCTAATTAATCATAATAATGTAACATACAGACAGTCCAAGATAGTAACTATGGTTGTCATTTACCTTGTCTGGAAATTTGTACTTAGAGAGTAATAAATCTGGCATATGAGCCTGGTATGTTGGATTTTTTTCCAACTTTTTTTTTAAACTGGCACAAATTCTTGTGCAATCTCTTTTAACTTTTTTTCTTTGCCAGCGTGGGAGTGACGTTTTTGTGTGCAGAAATGTGTGACTTTTAAAATGTCAACATCTGGATTTTAAAAAATAAATCAGACATATCTCTGTTACAGAGAACTTTGTGGGGCAAGTGAAATAAATTTGTGCACAAAAATTAGCAAATTCGCCACAATAAGGACACAAATATTTTAGAGAAATAAAAGGCCACTAATGTGTTATTTATTTTTAGCCACTTGTTGATCAACTGTATTTATTATTCACTTCCATCTGCCAGGGACTACCCTATTAGAAATCCAGAATCACATCAGAAGGAGCCTCATGTTATTTATATGGAAATTATCTCATGATGTCAAATTTCTCTGCTACTGGAACTGAATGAGAATCCTGAGGTTAGGAATTCTAAGGTTGAGGTTAGGAAATATGCCATTCCTATGCTATCCGATGAAAATCCTGCACCTTAGACCTTAGGTGATCTCAAAGGGAACTTGTCAGGTCATTTGGGAATCACCAAACCTACTGCATGGTATTATGCAGTTGGGGTTTTAGGGTCCCCAACTTTCTTAGTTTACTTTATGAAGACATATGAGGGCTTATTAACTGTGGGACAAATAGTTATTTCTAGTGGCATAATTTTATATTTGCAATTCTGCCTACCATGTATATGCTTTTTTAAATGAAAGAATAAAGCTGGAAGATTGGTATTTTTATCTGGTGCGGGAGCTGGAGTTTCCTACTTTTACAAATTTTATATTTGCACCATATTCCTAAAAGCTTTGTTTTTACATCTTTTCCTGTGCGGTCCAAATAACAACTCTCGTTTATTCACTGAGTCAGTACAATCTCAGAGACACCAAATTTATAAAGATTTTATTATGTTTTATTCTAAAAAAATCTAAATCTTTTGTACAAAAAGAACATTCTTAGTTTTGCCATGTTCTGATGTCAGTAACCTTTTCATACTTTAGTCTTTGGAGGTGGTGTATGGTGATTTAATTTTTATATTTTTTAATATTCTTTTTACTTCAGCGATTATCTCAGCTGGTGTATGGTGATTAAAATGTTTATATTTTTTAATCCTTTACCGACGTGAGACATGTCTGTACACACGTTGATTGTGGGTGTATGGAGGGGGCTTACAGGCTGAGCCCTCACCATACAAGCGCCAATCACTGGTCTTAACCCTGTAAATGCCTCTGGAAAAGCTGTTGGAGGCATTTAACGACGTGTGAGGTATCTGCACACACATTGGTTGCAAGTGTATGGAGAGGGCTCACAATGCTGGCACCTATCGCAGGTGTTAACTCTGTACTGTAAAGCCCTGTAAAAACCAGAGGCATTTGAATCCCAGCGGTGCGTGGGCACCACCATCTTGGATTCAATCTCGCTCCCCCCCCTCCTTTGTGAAGTAATCAGGGGGGCTGGGGAGGGCTGTGATTGTTTACAATAACAGCCTTGGGTCATACAAAGACCTGAGGTTGTCTGATTTTAACTCATCAATTACAATCTGCGATTTGCACATTGTAATGAATGATGAGGAAAATCCCCAATGTTCCATACAGTAGTATGGCACTATCTGGTAGGATCAATCAGACAACTGAGGGTTAAAGTACTCTAGAGGGTCTAAAAAATAGTAAAAAAAAAAGTAAAAAAATTTTAAAATTCCAATCACCCCCCTTTCCCTAGAACTAATATAAATATAAATAAAAAGTAAAAAATCATAAACATGTCCGATCAAAATATAATAATGTTTTTTTCCTGCCGTTTAACCCAATAACGAAAAAGAGCGGTGAAAGTTGAAATGGTAGCATTGAAAACATCATCAAACGTTGCAAAACATGACACGACACACAACTCTGTACACTTCAGTAACCTGAGGTTTTAATTTTTGTCAATATATGAGTTATAAAAGTGATATAAATTTGGTATCTCCGTGATTGTACCGACCCAAAAAATAAAGTAGACAAGTCTTTTGGGGCGCACAGTGAAAGCCATAAAATCCAAGCCCACAAGAAAGCAGTGCAAATGCATTTTTTAACAATTTCACTGCGTTTGGAATTTTTTCCCCACTTCACAGTACACGGCATAGAATATTAACCCCTTAATGACCGCCCTATCGGGAATCTACGTCGGTCATTAAGGGTACTTCTTCTGACGCGACGCCTTTCTACGGCGCCGCGTCAGAAGAAGATTTCGGGACATCGGGTCAGTTTAGTGCCGGTGTCGGGCTGTGATATCACAGCCCAGACCCGGCACTAACACCCGGGATTGGAAAAACTCCGATCCCGGGTGTTTAACCCCTTACACGCCGCGGTCAAGCATGACCGCGGCGTGTAAGCGTGTCCCCCGTGGATCGGACCCCCCCGGTGTGCTTACCGGGGGATCCGATCCCTCCTGCCGCTGCCCCGGGTCCCGACGAGTGACCCGAGGCTGTCGGCTCCTCTTCTCGCCGGGTCCTGCCTTCCTGGCAGGACCCGGCTGTAAGTAACTGAGCATGCGCAGCATGCTCAGTTACTTACACTATACACTGCAATACAAGTGTATTGCAGTGTAAAGGCTTGAATAAGCGATCGGATGATCGCTTATTCAAGCCAAGAAGTAGAAAATGTAAAAAAGCTAAAAAAAAAAAAAATTAAATCTTTTTATAATATAATTAAATAAATAAATAAAATAAAAGTCCCATAATCTCCCCAGTAACACATAAAATGCAAATACAGTAAATAAAACACAAAAACATACATATTTGGTATCACCGCGTCCGTATTAATCTGTACAATAAATCTAAATCAATATTGAACCCGCTCGGTGAACGATGAAAAAAAAAACTACGAAAAACTTCCCGTAATATACAATTTTTCATCAAACACCATCACAAAAAATGTTCTAAAAAGTGACCAAAAAAAGTTGTGTTCCCTAATATGATACGACTGAAAAGAACAACTCTTTTCGCAAAAAATAAGCCCTCAACCAGGTCTGACAACATAAAAATACAGAAGTTATGGCCCTGAAAAGTTGTCAATAGTAAAAACAATGCGATATTCTCCAATATTGGTTTTGCTCAGGAAAATTGAGCAAAGATAAGAAAAACTATATAAATGAGGTATCACCGCAATCGTAGTGAACCAGAGAATAAAGATAAAATATTATTTTTACATTACGGTGAGCGGGGGGGGGGGGGAATGCTAAAAATCCAATAAAAATTGATGATTTTGTTTGTGTCCCCCTTGAAATAGTTAATAAAATCTCATGAATAAGCTATAGACCCCCCTAAATGAATTATCTATACATTGTATCTCTTTCCGTACAAAATAAGCCCTCATATGTTTGCATTACCAAAAAAAATAAAAATGTATTGGTAGTACAATGTGACAATACAAATCTGCTGTGAATGGCGCCTCCATTCATTCTATGCTTGGCCGTGCGCCTGTACAGAAGTTTACCACCACATATGTGGTATCAGTACACTCGGGAGGAATTGGGCATCAAACGTTGCAGTGCGTTTCATCATTTAATTTATTCTGAAACTGTCAGTTTGGCCTAAATGAATGTATTTTCCAAAAAAATTCCATAGTTTCTAAATTGCAGGTCCATATTGTTTTAACCCATGTGAAACACTTAAAGGGTTAATGGACTTAATAGAAGTTGTTTTACATACGTTGAGGGGTGAAGTTTCTATAGTGGGGTAATTTATGGGGTTTTACTATTATTTAGGCCTTACAAAGTCACTTGGAAGCTGAGTTTTCCCTCAAAATGTGAGTTTTGGCAATTTTCATGAAAATAAGAAAAATCGCACCTAAAGTTCTGCACCTCATAACATCCTAGAAAAGTGAGAGGATGCATAAAATATCATCCCAACATAAAGCAGACATTCCGTAAATGTTAATTATCAAGCTTTTTGGGTATTTTTACTTCCTATCTGGAAAGCAGAACATTTCAAACTTGGAAAATGAAGAATTTTTACAAACTTTTGCCAAATTTTCACTTTTTTTCAGAACGAATCGCAAAACGTATCATTTAAATTTTATAACTAACATGAAGTACAATGTATCACGAGAAAACATTCTCAAAATCACCGGGATATGTTAAAGCGTTCCGAAGTTATAACCAATTATCAGGAGACATGTCAGATTTGAAAAATCGAGTCCGGTCATTGAGTTGAAAACTAGTGTCGGTGATAAGGGGTTAAATACCGTCACTATGAAGCGCAATTTGTTACGCAGAAAACAAGCCATAACACAGCTCTCTAAATGGAAAAAGAAAATGATTGATTTTTGAAGGGGGGAAGTGAAAAATGAAAATGGAAAAATGAAAAAGGGCCTAGTCATTAAGGGGATAATATTCTTTTAAAACTTTTGTTTAATCATTATTTCAGCCCCCTGGGGTAATTTAACCCTAGCAGAACTGACCGCTCATACAATATATATTTGTTTTGCAATATATTGTGACTATACTACTACTATATTACAGTCCAGAAGAATGTAATATAGATTGACAGCAATGGGAGCCTTTAACAGGCAACTGATAGGTGCCCTCCGATGATGTAATGAGGGGACACCGATCTGCCATCCAAGAGGATGATAGCCAGGTGTTAGGTGCCAGGTGCTAGGTGATCATGGTAGTTACACGCAGGTGTCAGCTGTATAATACAACTGACACCCGTCTTATATGAAGAGGGCTCATCCCTTGAGCCCATCTCCGTACAGCCTTGGTTAAGTGGTTCAAACAAAAAAAATATAGGTGCCTGTGATAATATTGCAACAACATTTTTTTTTCTTTATTGTGTCTTGTCAATTTTATTACTAGTTATGAGTTATGAGGCTCCATTTGCCAGAACAAATGCATTACAATTACATTGTAAATTACATATACAACTGGCAGAACGGCTAGTTGGTGTCAACACCCCAGGATATTCCTTGATGACCAAAGATTAGGAGGAAGTTTCTATACCCCAAGTGCCAAAATTCATACCTCTGCTAGCTCATCTCTGGGGGCAAAGAGATCAAAGGAATAGTGGACTTGTGTGTTGCTTTCCCGCCGAAAAACTATGAAAGACAAAGAGCTGTTCATAACTAGAGCATAATTCATAATTAGGAGTCCCCAGTTACTGGGGAGAGTTTTAGGATCTAGATACCTGTCACGGGTGCTCCCGCTATCCATGTCGCGGATCGCGGGTACACCCGTGCTCCGCTGCCTGCCGGTCCCCGTCTCCCTGCCCTCACTTACCTCTCCTGGCTCCTGTCTGTGCTCCGGCTCCCGGCGTGTAGGCTGCACGCCTCCTTTCCTGCAGTCGCTCGCTCTCACCACTAGAGGGCGCGCGCGCGGACTTCTCAAGCCTTAAAGGGCCAGCGTCCTCCTGATTGGCTCCTGCTAATCCGGCTCGCCCTTATAATCCGGCACCTCCCTTCACTCCCTGCCGGTTCTTCTCCTAGGATCTCCTATGGTTTCCATGCCAGGCTTCCCTAAGCCGTTCCTGTGGAAGAGAAAGCCCATTAGCGTTTCCAGACGCTTTCCTGTGTGTCTCCAGCGTTCCCATACGCTCCTGGTGTGTCCTGTCTTCCAGCGTTTCCAGACGCCTCCGTGTCTCCTGTCTCCAGCGTTCCCATACGCTCCTGGTGTGTCCTGTCTTCCAGCGTTTCCAGACGCCTCCATGTCTCCCGTCTCCAGCGTTCCCATACGCTTCCTGCTGTGCCTTCCTGGGTTCCAGTACAGCGGTGTCTGCAGTCCGTGCCAGTGTCACCAGTGTTCCTCTGTGTTGCTGCTGTCATTCCAGGCTTGGACTGTTTCCTGCACATCCCTGTACCTTGGCTGCCACCGCGGGCCTCATACCATCTCCTGCGGTGGTCCAGAGGGTAACACTGGTCCACAGACTCCTCCCTCCGGACTCTTCCCATAGAGACTTTTAGTTCCGTTGTCTGTGTGACCCGTTACAATACCCTCATGGCCCAAGTATCAAAAGCCTAGTTGCAGGGGAACCCAGTAAATTGCAGAACACCCCCGTTAGGCCTAGACACCCCAAGTTTAGTATGGGGTGAAAGGTAGCATGAAACCCTGGTCATTGGAAGCAATTGTACAATTGTACAATCTACCAATCAAAAGTTATGGAGTTTTAATAGAACACCAGACTCAGACAGTACCTCCCTAAAGGGAGGGGGGTATGAGAAACTCCCCCTCACAGTGACATCACAGCCAGGGGTGGGGTCAAAAACCCGCTGGCTATATTAGTGAAAAAGCCACATGACCTTGTTCAGTTCTGTGGACTCTATTCACTAGAAGGCTGGGCCGAAGTTATGCCGTGTCCTCTAGCCAATTTGCCACTCGCTATCTGATAGTAAGGGTAATTTGTTTCTTTTTCCCCCATTACTGTTTGTATGTATATTGTTTTTTAACTCCTTTTTCTTTTATTTTAATCTGACAAGTTTGTTTTGAGCGTATTGTATGTTTATGTATATTAAAGTGTTAACTTTAATAAGCCTCTGCTTATATGCCTATATGCCTATATGTAGCGATTGCATGTTCTGTGTGAATCATCAGTGTGCATTGTCTGTGTGGTTGAGGTGCCAACGGCCTTCGTTGTTTAAGTAATTCGTGGGTGGTGGCAGCAGATTGGCTGGGTGCAGAACGTGTGGAGTAAATTTAGCGTATGGTGGCCATTTTGTGGAAGTGGGCGGTGCTTAAGGGCTAAATTCTGGGACTCCATAGAGTAGGTGCACCCTGTGTTTGGACTCCGGTGTGCATGGTTCGTAACAGTGGTTTTCTTTCATTGGCTCAGTAGATTACATATAGATTACATTTCTAGACCTTTGAACTTAGAACTAAATTTCTAGTAAATCTCCTTCTGTCTTAGCCCAAACCTAATATTGTTTTGCATTTTTGAATTATACATTTTTCCAAATCAATTGAAGATAGCTAAGATTTTAAACAAAATTGTAAAAAAAGAACCACTCGTGAAAATAATAATAAATCAAAGTTTGGTTATACCTTTTAAAGGCAAGGCCCTTACCTCTGCCATATGTGAGTCCCATAATTATCTGATGTCCTGAAAAATATATTACAAAACAATTACAATGTCCTTAGTGTTTTTGTATTTTACTTTATGTGTATTTAATAAGAAAAAAAATAGTCTATTAGACTATAAAAACTGATGCACACAAAAATGTTCTGTGATTATAACGTTACCTATTGCAATGAACATAGAATATAAAACATTACCATTATGTGTAGAAAAGTTTTGACTCACTGATTCAAACTGAACTCATGAGAAGTTGTTCCAATGCCACATTAAGGCTTGTTGCACTACTTTACAACGACCAGCACCTATGGCACTTTCCTCAATTGCTCTCAATCACCTCAAATGCCATTTTACTAAAGTTTCAGTATTACATGCAGTATATTTTATATCCAGGCAACAAGGACATGGCTTACCTCTAGTGATCCTTTTCACGAATACAAAACATCAGGTGAAGGTTTTGAAGACAATCCAGGAGATCAAGCATATAAAATTATTTTATGTTAACTACTTATAGCCTAGAGACTCTGACATGTCCCGGATTCAGGATGCATTTACTAACAGGCCTTGAGGCACAAGAAAGAATTTCTGAAATCTGCATTGCAAACACTCTGTAAAAATGTAAGATTATATTTAAGATTAGAGATGAGCGAGCACTAAAATGCTCGGGTGCTCGTTACTCGAGCCGAACATTTCCAGATGCTCGAGTGCTCGTTTCGAGTAACGAGCCCCATTGAAGTCAATGGGAGACCCGAGCATTTTTCAAAGGGACCATGGTTCAGGAATAAAATGTGTTATTTAATTGAAAAATAATGTCTTCTGATAATTTGCAAACATCTGCGATCTATTCTTCACTGTTCCGCGCGTATATTATCTCCCGACAAGTTAGCAGATGTAAAGAACAGTGAAGAATAGAATAAAAACAGTGAACACAGTGAACACAGGATCATTTAAGATAAAAACACAGTGCAGAACACAGTGCAGAATAGATTACAGATGTTCGGCACATCTGCTTACTTGTCGGGAGATACGCGCGGAACGGCGCGAACAAAATAGCATGTGAAGAACAATATATATGTGTGTGAAGAACACATTGCAGATGTTTAAATACATCTGCAATGTGTTCTTCACACATATATATATTGTTCTTCACATGCTATTTTGTTCGCGCCGTTCCGCGCGTATCTCCCGACAAGTAAGCAGATGTGCCGAACATCTGTAATCTATTCTGCACTGTGTTCTGCACTGTGTTTTTATCTTAAATGATCCTGTGTTCACTGTTTTTATTCTATTCTTCATTGTTCTTCACTGTGTTTTTTTTAATTAAATGCTCGATCTCGAGCAGGGGAAATACTCGTCCGAGCAACGAGCCGTCTCGAGTACCCTAATGCTCGACCGAGCATCAAGCTCGGACGAGCATGTTCGCTCATCTCTATTTAAGATCAAATAATAATCTACAATAGGAAAATAGAATTGAGTGAATTAAACATTAAATTAATTTAATGTTAATTAACATTAAAAATAACTTTTGGAAGGTCAACGCAAAAATGTTTAGACGGTTGTTTGCTTTATTGTACATTTGATCTACAGTGTCATCACAACTCAATAAAATAAGGGTCAGTTCACCTCTCCTTTTTCCTTCTGTTGCAAGTACACTTGGGCAGTGGAGAGGATTCTGACCTATATCTTCAATGAAAGGCTACAAAATACATACTTATTCTTATGCAACCACCCTGCCAAACCCACCCCACTCTTTTACATAAATTGCCCATGTGTCTTTACGGCCTTTATTATAATCCCTAAATGTTCAGCAATTGATTCATCATCCCTCTTACTTCCTTTAGTGCGGTCTGTAAACGCTCTGTGGATCTTTGCTTACATGTCTCTGCACCGATAAATAGGAGGGACCTGCAGCAGTAGAGTTATGACTCATCCTGCTACCACCTTCCCTCTCCCTGTGTCTGTCAGTGAGACGGACTGAAAGAAAGAATACACAGTGGAGGCTGCCATTAGGACAAACTGAAAGAGTGAGAAACAGGAGGTTGTGTGTGTATGCAGAGTGCTGCATGGTGAGAACAGGGAAAGGCTGAAGCTCTCACAGGAGGCAAAAGTAAAAGTACACGTACATGCAGAGATATGTCTAATGGAACAGATTTATTGAAAAGTGGCCAACCCCTTTAATTGCTTTCTGACACAGCCATTTTAAGATCTCCTCCCCTTTATTCAAAGACAAGCTTTTCTTAAAAAAAAATAAAAAAAAATTCTTTTGACATTAAAATATTGCACTGAAAAATTTAAAATACTGTATTGAGCTAAGAATTTTTTTTAGCATTCCCTCTGTTATGTTAAAATTACCTATAAAATACATCTAAAGTGAGAGAGTCTCTCACTTCTGGTCTCACATTTCATATTGCTTTAAAGTACATCTACCACCAAGATCAAGGATTGTTAACCCAGCCCACTGACATGCTGGTGTGTGCCCCTCTGGCAGGATCTGCTCTTCTTTTAGCTTTCTATCCCCCCTTTTTTTTTAAAGTAAAAAAGGCTTTAACCCCTTACAGGTTACAGGTGCATGGAGAGGGCTCACGGGCTGAGCCCTCTCCATAGCCGGTAATTTTTTGCTTACCCGCTAGCACCGATCGCGGGTGTTAACCTGCTGATCGCCACCGGCAACGCTCGACGATCGTCGCTCCCCTTGCTATCAGCACATTGTAATGAAGGAGGAAAATTCCCATATACTGCCACACTCTAGTGCAGTTTGCCTGTGAACTGTGCCAGATGCGCCAGATTCATGAATTGTGGTGCACGCTCTTCATGAATCTGGCCACCTGCCCTGCTCCATCAGAATGCACCATTTTTTTGGTGCACTTTGTCCATGCTGCAGAATTGTGGCGCATGTCGGACAGAATTGTGGCGCACTAACACACCTCTTTTGGTGCACATTTCTATGTCTTGTTGGACACAGTGTGACACAGATACAAGCAGTTTGCACATTCTTTCTAGTGCCAAGTCAGACAGAAAACCGGTGCAAATACTTTAATAAATGTGGGCCATAGAGTACTGCGGTTGCCCCTCCCAGGAGTCACCACATGCTGCTGTAGGGAGCCAGGTAATGCATTATAAATTACTGTAATGATTCTGAATGCTAACAAAGGCATTTTAATATCAGCATAGCATAGGCCAGTGATGGCGAACCTTTTGGAGACAAAGTGCCCAAGCTACAACCAAAACCCACTTATATGTCGTAAAGTGCCAACATGACAATTTAAGCAGTAACTTATTGCTTCTTGCTGTAGCACAGGTTTTAATTGTATTGGCCTCCTATTATGTAATGGCCTCCTATTATATTGTATTCACCAATACAATATAAAGACGATGGAGAAATTTGGATTGTAGCTTCCCTTCAGGGTCCCCTGAAGAGGAAGGATCAGGGGACCCAGAGCAGGAGAACTCCAATGACAATCCATCTCTATCCATACCTTTTTGCTCCTACTGTAGTCCTAGAAGCCAAATAGCACTGAGCATGGCACATCCTGGGCTGTATTGGATCACACAAGAAAGTCCTAGCTGGCAAACTCTGTGTTGGAGTGAAGGCCTGGGTGCCCACAGAAAGGCCTCCGAGTGCCACCTCTGGCACCCATGCCATAGGTTCGCCACCATTGGCATAGGCTATTGGAAGCTGTCACCATCTAAAAATCACATTTCTGGTCACAAGTTTGCTTTAATATATTTGAATGTAAACCTTGCCATTCATATAGAAGATCTCCCCTCAGATCATGCTAACCATATGCAGGATCCAAGTATCCAATGTTTGTTTGCCTTGTGTGGTATTTGTTATATTAAATGACATCATCCTTCTTGTCCTTCCAATGAAAAAATAACATAAATGGGTAGATGCTATTTCCCCATGGGATCAAATGTAGCATCATCAAAGGTTCTACAGACATAGATGATTGCCCTAAGCTTACATGTAAGTGGGACACGAGTGTACATTGTTTTTGAAGAGGGCTGGGAAGGCATGGGAGTGCAATCTGTATGACACTAGGGTTGCAGATTGTGTTAGATAGAGGGTGTGACAAAACGTGACATTTTCAGACCCCTGAGGGGTATGCAAGGTCAATTAATTGTCCATTAATAGTCACTCCCAGAATGCTAGGGTTCTGGGAGATGCAGGAACTGAGTTAGGGTTGTCCACACAACCTCCAGATGTGGCACATCAATAAATCATGTCTGAAACACCCCTTTCACTAGCCTCAGTGAAACAGAAACCTATAATAACCTATAATAGGTTCTGGTCTCATTGGATCCAGATGAATCCCTGGATCAAATTGATACCTGTCATGACCCATTGTCTATGTTCCCATTCAGAGATATTTATATATCTGTGCTCAAGAATGCTAGAACCTATTTAGACATAGCTATACGATACCCTGGCTATATTGATTCCAAAAATGTATTTGCCCTACAGCTCAGATGGATCATAACTCCATAACTGTCCATAACCAACATATTGGTCTGGGATTTATATGACCCTTTGTCTGAAAGTCGAGGGGAGCCTCGGTGCCAACCCAGCTATGGAAATTTTTTGAGGTTATGCCTCCTGGAGAGTTAATGACACTCTTACTCAATTAGGCTATTTAACATGAGGCTGGAGAAAGTGAGGGATTTGTACCAACACTGTTGAATCTTATGCCCACTCCCCCTGGCCATATTCATCACAGAGGCAGTACAAGCTGCTTGAGAAGGAGGAAGACATGATGTACAGGCATGCAAATAGACAATCTGTCACCCTGCCATCAATACAGAAGAAGATGTAAGCTCAGCTCATGCTATGGAGGATTCATGTTTTTAAAAAGTGCACTTAAAAAAAACAATCATTGAGGTTCACATTAAAAAAACTTTTAAATGTATTTTTTCTATTATATTTGTCTAGACTAAATAATTAAAAATAACTCCATAAATAAATCTAGACTGTTCCAAAAAGTGTATATTCTGAAACATAGCAAACTTTTTTTTCTGGCCCTACCAAGCCCACAAGCCCTGCCCTAGCCATGTCAACAATCTGAGATCAGATGTAAGAAAAAGTTTAAAGGGTTTCAGAATAAATCTGTCCACTAGGTAGATACGTGTCTGATTACTAGAGGCCACCTTGCTAGAATCCCCAACAAGACCAGAATCTCACCCATTTGAATGCAGATATGGTTTCATAGTACTTTTGAAACCTTTTCTTATGCTGCAAAGGGAAACTGCCCGCTAGGGGACCCATGGCCACTCAAACCACCCACCATATTTGGTACTGAGAACCATAAAATCCTTACAAGAGCCATTTTAGGACTTTTGAAGATCCTTCAAAAATCTTGAAACTGCAGATTGACAACTGGCAGAAAGGACACATCCTTCATTCCCCAAAAAGCGTTATTATAGTACCATTGAACTGAGTTCCAGACTTGTAAACTCTTTATTGTAGTTTACTGTATATTTGGAGTAAGAAAAAGGAAAAAAGAATTAAGGTGTTGGCCACTCTTTTATATAAGTTACCCATGTGCCTTTTCTTCCTTAATCAGCATTCCTGATACTTACATTTGTGCTGTCGGGAAACTCTCTATGTTTCTTTGTTTACATGCCTGAGTACTGATGAATAGGAGGGGTCTGCAGGAGGAGATTATGACTAGTTCTGTTCCCCCTCTTCTGTGTTTTGTCAGTGAGGACAGGGAAAGGCTGAAGCTCTCAAAGGAGGCAAAGGTACATATATACATGCAGAGATATGTCTAATGGAGAAGATTTATTGCAAAGTGGCCAATGCCTTTAAGACTTCACCTCTTACTCTACTGTTGAAGGTAGTAATCAGGATCCATCTTGTAACTACTTAGTGAGCTGGGATGGTAACAGTCCAATGCAACACAAACTTGCTAATACTTTTCATGAACACTCCTATGGTAGGAGCATGCATGTCCTGTGAACTTAAAGGGTTTGGCCACTTTTCAATAAATCTGTTCCATTAGAGATATCTCTGCATGTATATATACCTGTACCTTTGCCTCCTTTGAGAGCTACAGCGTTTTCCTCATCTCACCATGCTGGACTCTCTACACAACTTCTGGTTTCTCACTCCTTCAGTCCATCTCACTGACATACACAGGGAAGGGAAGAAGGATGGGTCATAATCACCTCTTGCAGGCACCTCCAATTCATCAGTGCTTAGACATGTAAGCAAAGATCCACAGAGAGTTTACAGACAGCACAGAGGTTTACAGAAGTATCAGGGATAATGAATTGATTGATGAACATGCAGGGATTATTCTTAAAGAGGCATTTCAGACAATTTTCTTAAATATACTCAGGGTAACAAAATAATACATTCTCTAATTCAATGTTATTTACACAAATCCAGCATTTCACAGATATAATTCCAACTTGTCTCTATCAGTCCTGGTGTACACAATTTCATTTGCCCCTGGTTTCCAATCTTGGATCCTCTGACTTAGGGTCGGGAGCCATCTTGCCTGACACTGTGGAGCGAAAGTATTCTCTGTTCTCTGCTTCCTGCCTCTAGCCCCCTCCCCCTGGCTTCCAGGACAAGCTCTCACTGATACACACTCACTTCCTGCCAGCAAACAGCAGCAGCGAGAGGAGACCTACAAGCCGATAAGTTCTTTATCTGGAGATGGGGAGGCAGGCACATCAGATCTAACAGTGTGTGTGTGTGTGTCAAAACATAGATGCAGTAGAGCTGAGCATGTAATATACATCTCATGGATCTCATCATCTCATCTCTCTTTCTATGTTGACAGATACTAGTACAATGATCAGAAGGTAAAAGAAAGTCTATATAAACCTGTACCCTGATAATCTAAGCAAATTGTCAGCTCACATAACTAGATGGATCATAATGTATCTGCTTAGAGAGTCCCCGCCCACACTCTGGAATCTTACACTGACCATCACAGAGTGATAGGAGCTAAAACAGCAATAAAACAGAGTAAAATTAGTTTTATTATGTAAGGGGTTAAATCTTTATTATGCAAACATCATTACAGCATTGAAACTTGAGAATTTTCTTTTGTGGGCAAACCCCTTCAAAGGGCATTATCATGATCAAGGATTGTAAACCAAGCACACTGGCATATTGGCATGTACCCCTTCTGGCAGGGTCTACTTTTCGTTTAGCTTCTTATGCCCTTGTTTTTACAAAAAAAGGCTTCTAAAATTATTCAAATGAGTCTGAGGGGTAGTGGGCTTCATAGGTGTTAATAGAGCCTGGAGCCCCTCAGGCTCATTTGTATCATTTTTAAAGCCTTTTTTCTTAAAAATAAGGACATAAGAATCTAAAAGAAGAACTGATCCTGCCAGAGGGGGTGCACAGCAGTATGTTAGTATGCCTGGTTTACGATGCTTGGTCTACCACCTTGATCCTGGTGATAGATATCCTTTAAGGATGTGAAGGGACATAAGCAATTCATGTAAAATAGTGGTCAACCCCTTTGTGAATAAGATCACAAATAAATTGGTCCAACATCATTGCCTGCATATCTTGTGGAAAACCGTCCCTGAAGAATTGAGACAGCTGCATCTGCCCATCCCCTGATATGTGATGAAATAAAAGACAAAAGACAGTGATGCAAACAGTAATATAAAGATACATTTATTTATGTAAAATAATTCTTTCATACAGAGCAGCTTAGAAATGACAATTTGATTAATGGAGATATTTTGCTATTGGTATGGAATAGCCACATATATTCCCTTGCTAAAACAGTGCATTTATTATAAATGAAGTTTTACATTTACTTTCTAAAGCAGGTGTGATCATTTTTTTTTTGTAATTTAAGTATGGGATAAGGTTTTAGTATGCTTATTTCAGCATATCCAAAAACAAAAGGTAGAGGACACTAAATTGTTAAATATAAATTGTTTAGAAATCTTTTTCAGGATGCAATAGTGCCCATATAATAGTGAAAGCAGCCACACAATCTCAGTGCTGTTGCCCAAAATACAACAAAAACCCACTTATTTGTTGCAAGTGCCAACATGGCAATTTAAGCAATAAACTTATTGCTCCCTACTCACAACTTTCATTTGCTTTGGAAACCTGAGGATACCAATAAAGTAAAAGAAAGAGGAGAAATTCAGGTTATTATTGTACCTTGCCCCCAGGGTTCCTTGAACAGGAATAATTACAGGGCCCAGAGCAGGAGCTCCAATGATAATCCAGCTCTGTCCACACCTTCTCGCTCTCCCAGGCAGCCAAGGATATATCGCTTTCAAATAGCACCGAGAGAAGAATGTCCTGTAAGGCGAGGGACTGCAGGAGGAGGCCATGAGTTCTGTCTTGTGAACTGTATGTTGGGGTGATGGCCTGGGTATCCACAGAGGGCTCTAACCACTTGCGACCACTGGTGTAGCTTTCAGGGAATGCATGACACCCATATCAGCTAACAGTGATCGCTGCGGCACTAAAGTCCCTACTGTATATAATTCCCAGATGAAATGTAAAAAAAAAAAAAAAAGAAGAGTATGACATATGGACAAAAACCTGCCCTTAGCATTTACTGGTTCCCACTGTGCGTTTCACTAAAAGATCACAATATGCTTTTGGACATAGGTTCCTGCAACATTTGGGCCATATTTATTAAAGCATTTGCACCTGTCTGACTTTGTACTGAAAAGTCTAAATGGATTATCACATGGCGCCCTAAGGTGGCAGTGGTATAGGCCGTAACCATGTGTACAGATAAGTCTGCAAAGTCTAGAACAGGTTGCAGCATAAACTGTGGCGGGCAGTGTGTGACTGGCGGTATAGCAAGTAAATGTGTAGAATGGACGGAAAAAACAAGTTTTATGTATGTGCTGCCCCTAAGACTAAAGTAGAGTAGTGGAAACGGAAAGGTAAATTTGAAAATGTTTTATTTATTTGGGGACGTCGCGAATGTTGGACGAATTGTCCTCTTCATGAGGTCCAATGTAAAATGTACACTGAGTGTAGTGGAGGTGAGTGAAGGCACACGGCAGTAAAGGAAAATGAAGGCACAGGACATAGGGCAATTATGGATATTGCTGACCTCGATGTAGTGGAGGTGACACGGGGGAAAAATAGGAAAATAAGTGCCGACTGCACTTAGAAGTGGTAATGAGGATCCTGCCGCATGCCGATATTACTAAGATGCCACATTTATTACTGACATGCGCCACTATTATGCTGAATAAACAATGTGCACCAAAAAACAATAATGCACACTGGCAGAGCAGATTAATAAAGACATTGCACCAGTTTTGATAAATCTGGAAAACTCTGTACACTCCACAGGCAAACTGCACATAGTACAGACTGCACTAGTTTTGATTGTGTTTGCTCTTGTTCTGTTTATTCTATATATTTTATGTATACATTTTTTTTGCCTGCTGCCTGTCCTGAGCTCTGCCTTTTTACTGTATAAGGCCTAATGTGATACATGCAATGTCTTACTCTCCAATGCCGTAAAAAGTCCATACCCCATTGTAGTGGTTACAAGTGAAGAGCTCATAATCCTTCACAATATGCTCCTTGCTGGAGACCAAAGACAAATTCATTAGAGCTTCAGTAGGTCCTCCTATCCAGCTGCATAGTTACAAACATACACGTATGATCATGTGGCCTCTGGCCAAGTCCTTGGGCGAAGAATCAGAATGACCAAGGATGGTCCTTCAAGCATGTGCCTCATTTCCAGATTTATGTTTGACAAAGTAAGACACAATTCTAACACTGCCTGTTTTCCAATATTCTCAAGACTTAGTGTTAACAGTTTCACACTGACTATTATCAGCCGTGAAGACAGGAAAAGGCTGGCCATACCGCCGGGGACAGAATTCCTACACATCATATAAATATATGAGTTCCTGCTTCCTGAATATGTAGCAGAACTTAATCTGTGATCATTAAAACAATAAGAAATGGACCAACTACTTGCCGAAAGCATTTTCCCAACACGAGAAGAGAGCATACATGAATAAAATATGTGTAATAATAATAATATAAATTATTTACAGTAGTTCATGCTTATATCTGGGCTGTTGTATGAAAGAAAAGAGATGACTTGCATAGCTAAATAGCTTCCTATTATCGAGCAATATTCACTAAGGGGTATGTTGTCAAAAGACCATTTAGGTAACAGATTCTGCAATCTTTAGCATTGGTTGCCCATATCTAAATAGGATGTATTTCTTTATCCACAATACTAAGACTCAGAATAAAAATATCAAAATCTATATCATGCACATAATCCAGTGTGCTAAACTAAGCTATAATGTAATGTACTTGGTATAAATGCTTAATAAATCATCAATGACTATGTAAGTAGTCTGCAGTTCAGCCATAACAAATAGAATTAAAGAATAATCCATAGGTCTGTTGATATTTGACCCCTCTTTTTGCTCAACATCAAATAAAACACTTAAACTAGAAATGTCATTATTCACCAACTTTGTGTAGAAAAATGTATGTTTCAGATAAAAACAAAAAAATGTCCTTGATATTCTCTTACTTTCCTTTAAATTCGAGAAAATGCTAAAGTATATTTTGCTTAGTCACTGTATAAGTGTCCTGTACAGGTCTAATCTTTTACAAACTAATTTCTGAAATATGCTGAAATACTTGTATAAAGGCCCCCTCATGAGTATGGATGGGAATTACATATTTTAGTGTGCCATTTTTTTTTGTAAATATAATTTTTTTGCTCGGGTTGTTAATTCCACTAAAGTTAAAATGATAAAATATTTTAGAAAACCATGTTCATTTTTTGAAATGTAATAAAATATACCCACATTGTAATAAAAAGGAATTAAAAATTGATGATTGAAATGATTTAAAAATTACAAAATAAAGTGATTTTATTGAACAGAAAAACAACAAATATAAAAAAATAAAATAAGCACCTTCTTGAAAAAAATGGACAGCTTCCTGAACCTGCACATACTAAGATTTTTGCGTGTTCTCACCAGAAAACGCCAGTGTGGCCGAGTAGCCTATATTGTTTCTGTATACAAGATCCAAAGGGCCACAAGCCTACAGCAGCTATTCACTAGCCTCAGAAGTCACAGAAGCAGAATCAGTAACATCCCTGTACTTGCTCCTTTGACCACTGATTGTCTGTAGCAGTCACAGGATCTCAGCACTTCCTGGACCTTAGGAAGATAAAATGGACAACTCATTCTATAATTTCAAAGACTATTGTCTAATCTTTTTTTGAAAAATAATTATTTAATTCTGTTACAAAGTTACAGGTTTTCACCACACATGATCTGGTTTCAATAAAAATGGGGACACTAAGGCATATAGAAGGGCATTTATCAGGGCTTGTACATTTTCAGGTGTACAAAACGCCAGTAATTAAGATTTTTTTTCTCCTTCATGCCACCTCCATGCCAAGTGGACATGAGAACTTGCTACAGCCTGTGAATATTCACTGTTGAACATTTGCAGGTTTTTGTGTAAATCTACACCAGGCAGGGTATGGGAAACTGTCCAATGCACAGATAAATTCCGATTGGGGGAGATTTATCTAAAGTGTTGTAATCTCAACTGGCTTGCTTTCCGACCATCTGTTGGTAAAGATTTATTTATTTTTCAGTTTCTCAGCAGACGCATTTCTGGCACCGAGACAGTTTTTTTGTCCCTAACTTTTGTCACTAATTTCTTTCCAGAGCCCCCAAAAAAGTGTGCCCTGGTCGGAGAATGAGCTAAGCAGGCTGCCCGGGTGGGTTTCATTAAGCAGCTGACTCCAAATAATATTAACTTGCCCAACCCCACTTCACGTCAGTAGTACCACACATTTCACTATGACGATTTTGCATTTTGTGCAAGTGGCTGATTGGATTAGTCAGTGGAAAAATGTGCACTAATTAATTGTGTCCGAGTTTCCACACCACCTAAACCAAGCCCATTTTCAGAATAAAAATCAGTGGTGGTGGAAATTAAAAATTTTTCTGCAGTGGCCTGAAAATAGGTTGAAAATGAAAACAGGCCGTGAGAGCACCACAAATAACACCATAGTAAATGTCCCCATTGTCTGTGTGATCAACAGAAGTGGAAATGTATCTGCTGATAAAATGTAGTTACTGGGACTGCAATTCACTACAAAGCCACAAATACTTACCCTTTATAAAATCGTGTGAGTAGCTAGTAAAACATTTGTTCCGCATAACATACTTGAATGTTAATGAAAATGTAACAATATATAAGAATTATACAGTATTAATGTATTAGTAGTTAAAATAAAAGCATAATAGATTAAGTGTAAGTGTACAACAAGATCTTCTACACCTGTTAGCTCTTTATTAATAGGAATACGGTAAGTTATACTTGGGGACAAAGATAATTATTGAAGATGGTGTTAGGTGTTAAAAGAGTTAAGCATTAGCTGAGAGTTCCAACTACATCACACTATGACAAAGCTGGAGATAACTTAGCTGCAAGCAAACTGTAATATATAATGGGAAAAAAAGAGATGGACCCCCCCCCCTTCTCCACAGTTTCCAATGGTCATATCATTTTCAGTCATTATGCACCTATTTCTCACCGTTGGTGGGCCCTGTGTCAAATCTGTGTGGGTTTCTACAGCATGTGACCTTACAATATGTCGGCTCTATCCATTTGAATGATCAAAATGGCAAAACTTAACTCAGTTGCCCTGACATTGTGCTCCACAAGTGGTTAATCATGTAAACATAGGCGAAATGGTGGCTAGGCTGGCTGTTCCTAAATGAATAGGACAATTCTATCTTAACAGAAATACATCAGAGAAGACTTTATTTAAAGGAAATCTACCATCAAAATCAAATGATAAACCAGGGACACTTACTCCTAGATCCTAGCACTGTGACTGTGGTAATCTTCTTATATTTGTTATCCATGGGCTCCTTCCTTCTAAAATAAACCTTTAAAATGATGCATATGAGCCTAGCTCCTAATGTGATCTAACTTTACATATTGATACAGTTGTTTCATCCTCCTCCCTGAAGTTCTCACGTCACAGGTGCTGAGGAAGCAGGGATGAGGGTGTATCAACCTGTAAAGTCAGATCACAGAGAGGTTAGGCAGCCCTTCAGGATCATTAGCATAATTTTACACGTTTATTTTAGAAGGAAAGGCGGCATGGATAACAAATATAAGAAGATTACCATGGTGACGGTGCATAGATCTACGAGCAAGTGTTCCTGGTTTATCATGCTTGATTTTGATAGTAGATTTTCCTTGAAACATATTGCTTTATTTTAAGCAGTACCGCATCATTCACAGCTATATGATAGCATCCACGTTGTGAAGAATCAATTAATTAACATAATTCAGCTCATTGTGTAGTGGCACTGTCTTCACAGCCAACAGGACAGGACAAAACTGGTACTTCTACAATGCACCAGAAAAAAAAAACTTGAATAAAGACAAGCTTAGAAGTGGTCAGTGCCAATACATATGATAGGCATACATAAAAGTAATCTGACAATGATCCACACTAACACAACCATTCACATAAGAAATGGCATCCAAACACAATCAGTTGCTCACAAGCAGGGTAGATGATAAATCAATAGGTCACTAAGGAGTTAATTTAAGCCATTCTACACATGTTCTTAAAATCTTTTAGATTTGCTTTGGAAAGGAATGATGTCAAAATAAAGAGACATAAATAGAGAGTCACAGAGAATTTGTAAATGAAATCTACCGTCAAAATCCAACACAATAAACTAGGGGCACTCATAGATCCAGGCACAGGGACTGTGGTAATCTTATATTTGTTATCAATGGCCTCCTTCCTTCTAGAATAAACTCAAATTATGCGTGTGATCTGGATTTACAGGCTGTTACACTGTCTCAACCCCCCTGCCCCCTCAGGACTTGTGCAGTAAGCACCGCCCGCTGTATTCTCAATGCTGAGGGAGCAGAAGGAGGGCGAGTCTGTAACGCCAGATCACAGAGAGTCTAGGGTAGCACCTCAGGCTCATTAGCATAATGTGAAAAAGTTACAAAAGTTGATTTTACAAGGAAGAAGGCCTTGGATAACAAATGTAAAAATATTACCACAGTCACATTGTTCTTTTAGTAAGTTTCCTTGGTTTATAATGATGGATTTTAATGGTAGTTGTCTGGAAGGATTCCCAATGAAGTGGACAACTGAAGAGCCTACTTAAAGAGTACTGGAGACTCTTATTTTTCTATTACTTACAATGCAGTTTTATACCATACAAACCACAATTGTTATGTATAAGATACAAATAGATCTTTCTGAATACCTGTTCACTTTTAAGTATGTACGAACAAAAGCTTTATAGTTAATAACGGGAGTCATGTGCAATAACTAAAAGTGTAACAACCTATTGACAATGGAAAAAAGATCTAAACTTAGTCATATTCTTCATTTGCAATATGTTGCTTCAGTTTGAATTGCACGTCTGTACAATATTCTTTATAATCTCACGTTTTCCCCATATTCATATGGTTTTCAGTTAAAGGGATAAAATTAAACTTTGTTAAATTTAATAGATGTTTTCTTCCATATCAAGAGACCATCTTATAAGAATATATTGAGTATATTAGGATCATATAAGATCCTAAATGGAATCCTAATGTCCATCAGCACCTCTTTATCCATCATATACTGATCAAGGCATCAGGAAATCATTTATTTCAATGCTTCTTCGTCTTCTGGGGAACGGTCTCTATCAGGGGTGTCCCTATCTGCTGCAACCTAAAAGACAAAATTTAAAAAAAAGTCATATTTAGTCTCGATTGTCTATCCATTCTATCCATCCATTCACCCATCCAAATGGAAGAAGCGCTGCAACAATCCAGAGTTCTGCTTATAAGTGAGGTTCCTTGAAGCTTAGAAGTCAGTTAAAAAAATGTACAGGCGGTCCCCTACTTAAGGACACCCGACTTACAGACAACCCATAGTTACAGACAGACCCCTCTGACCTCTGGTGACCTCTCTGAATGCTTTACTATAGTCCCAGACTGTAATGATCAGCTGTAAGGTGTCTGTAATGAAGCTTTATTGATAATCCTTGGTCCCATTACAGAAAAAAATGTTTAAACTACAATTGTCACTGGGGCCAAAATTTTTTTTGTCTGGATCTACAATTATAAAATATACAGTTTTGACTTACATACAAATTCAACTTAAGAACAAACCTCCGGACCCTATCTTGTACGTAACCCGGGGACTGCCTGTATTTTCCTGAACTATACAATGATTTAGCACACATTAAAAACACAATTGTACTACTTACCATCAGGGTACCAGCACAGCATATACATAAGCAAACAGCAGCAGCTATGAAAGCTATAAAGATATACTCGAAAATAAGGATTCCAAAGGCAACTTTGTAAACAAGATCATTACATCGTCTTGGGTTTTCCTGGTAGATTCTAAAAACCCAGACACTACCTAGGAGAAAAAAAAGGAAGAGCTCATGAGAGGTAGAAATGATATGTTTAAAGGAGTATTCCATGAATATGAAAAACGATAATGCAATAAATAAATGGATGCAATAAAACTAAGCGTCATAAATCACAACATAGAGCTTAAATAGTTTGCTTTTATGATTCATAAAATATTATGGGCTTCTTAAGTAGGAGCAGAAGCAGAGGTAATGCAAAATGCGTGTTGGGGATTATTGACCACTACCTTGTATCCAGGAGTTCTTCTAATGGGTAATGTGGTAAGGAAGAAATATTTTGACTGTATGAAACATATCTATTTTATGGTAATGTTTTAACGGACTGTTATTTTTTATGTTACAGTGGCTGTGAAGTGAGTACGCCATATCTTTGACTCCTCAATTTTCCTAATATGACCATGTGCAAGCCACACCATACCATTTTCATAGGGTAGCACACAGACACATTCACTACATTGGGCAATGCGGTCATCCATTTAAATGCCCATATTGCCCACCATACTGTAAGCCAAATGTAAAAAACCAGAGCATTTCCTATTTTTCGCCCATATTTCCGTACACTTCAATGATGCATATGGGAATGTTAAAAATACATGGTGCATACTATTGTGCGCTATATGCTGCCGTATATATGTGTAGTATCCAGGGATTTTGGGGTTGAACAAGCTAGAGAGATGATTTGCCAACCCCACATATTTCATACGGAACAGATGATGTGAGTACAACAATATAAAGAATGTTACTTGGTTCACAAATTGGCAACTATATGTGCATTTATTCTTTTCTGTAGAAAGGATGGCAAGGAACTGTGATTTAGGTTGAATAAGGTGAAAAGTAAAGAAATGCATAGCGATGGTCTGGATGGTGACTTTGTCGCAATCATTTTTGTTTGAAGTTCATGGTCTTTCATAAGAAAGATATTTCAAGCAACAGGTGAAGAGCAGCAGTCACCAGCTAAGTGTTTGGTGTTAATTTATATCTGAAAACTGGGTGTCGGGTTCTGCCTGGAACTGATTACATCCGTGGAATGTGTGTAACGTGAAAACACTCAGAACTATACACTCCTTGGTTATTGATGCAGCCCATTAAAAGTTCAGCTGTATGACACTAAGGCCTTTGGGCCATTAAATGTTGATCTCCCCTGAATCCTTAAAAGAAATAGAATTGCCTTTTAAAGGAAATTGCATCATTTTTATAACTTATTATATATTTGTGGAGTCTGAGTTGGTCCATTTCATCACAACTCCGACTTCACACACCTGGCAACAAGTGGCTGTTTTATGTTCCATTGTAGTGATGGTGAACCTTTCGGAGTTAGAGTGCCCCAAAAACCCAAAACCTGCATATTTTTTGCAAAGTGCCAAAACAGCAATTCAAGCAGTAACTTGTTGTAATTTTCTTGCTCTGTGCTGTACCACAGCTTTCAATGGGCCTGAGGGCACCAATATCTTTGTCAGAAGAAGAGTAAATTTGGGTTGTCACTGGAGCTTCCCTTGACAGCACCCTAAACAGGAAGATTCAGTGGTTGCACAGAAGGAGCTCAAATGACAATCTGTCCATGTCCACACCACCTCTATCTTCCTGCTGTCTCAGATATACCTGGATGCACAACATTAAAATAATGCAAAGCATGCCAAGTCCCAAGACTGCAGGAGGATCCCTGTCCGGCGAGGTGCCCACTGAATGGGCTCTGAGTGCCACCTCTGGCACCCGTGCTATAGGTTCGCCACCACTACACTATTGTGACCTCACTGATCTTTTTTAACCTAAACTGTTAAGACTTGAACATGCACCATATGACTTGAACATATACCTGCAATAAACCAGCAAAAGGAGAAAAGGCCCAGGACGCTCTCTATGAAATACGCCGGCTTTTCAGCACACTTCTTCAGTGGGATAAGAGCAAAAGCCAGTAGGTGAATTACCCCAGCCACTATGAGGTAGATTGGGATTTTAGGCTCTATTGGACAATTGTCAATATGAATGGATCCTGTAGACAAAAGGAAATAAATAAAACATATAAATTTCAATTACTAATTTTCGTACTCAAAACCAAGCACAGGTAATCCCCGACATAAGAACACCAAACATACAGACCCGTTACAAATGGACCTTAGGATATTGGTAATTTACTGTACTTTAGCCCTAGGCTACAATGATCAGTTGTAAGAGTTATCACAGGTGTCTGCAATTAAGATTTATTATTAATGCTGGTTCTTGTGACAACCCAAAAGTTTTAAAATTCAATTGTCACAGAGACCAAAAAAGTTTGGGCTGGGGTTACAATGATAAAATATACAGTTTCGACAAACGTAACCCAGGGATTGCCTGTAATCAAAACTGGTATATGTGTATACATAACTGTCTCATTCATCTTACCTACAATAACCATGGCAGTGCTGAGAACAGTCCAGAGCAACAAAGTGAATAGCTGTGAGACTGAAATAAAACACAAAACATAGATGTGACAAAATATTTCAGATGGTTAATATTTTTTCTACAAGGAAAATAACAGACATTTAGTAAATTATTTCTTAAATATGCTAGAGAAACTACAGGCTCCAGTATAGCTTTTGGAAATGTTTTTTTTTCTGACATTTTCTGACAGCAATTTTTTTAATTCTACTTTATGAACACAATTTTGGGATCAGTCATTTTACCAGCTCTGCTAGCAGTGGTTTAGACATGGTGGAGGCTTCATAGAAATGTAATAATAATAATACAGTAATGATTTATACGGGATCTCTACAGATCAGGAAGTGTCATCCTATTATTACCATAAGTTCAGTGGTCAGTCTAAGGGTTAATTTGGATGGCTGTGTGCTCACCCACACCAAATCCTGGGAGAACACAGGGCCGGGAGGAGGAGGTGGAAGGGGAGAGCGCTCTTTCCCCCCCCTTGCTCCATAAGCAAAGAGCAGCACACTGTGTAATCACCGCACTGTCACCAGGAGCCATAGAAGTCTAAGCCGGCCATGATCTGGTCGCAAGTAATGTGACCAGATCACGGCCATCTGAATGCGCCATTACAACTGTAGGCTTTTGTGTAGATAGAAGGAAAATTACTTAAAAAAACAGTGCTAAAGTTTTTCAAAAATATCTTTTCAAAAAAATTTTTTTATTTAAATCAAAAAAAAATTCATTTAAACTATGTATTTCTGGCAATACATTCACTTTAAGGTCTGTAAAATATATTTCAAAGTCACAAGTCTCCTAAAAAGAATGCCAATCTAACTGATGATCTGGATCCCAGGGGAGACAGCAGCCAACCCTAACCAACTCCATATGCTTGGAACAGTGTTCCGTCTGCCAGCACAGTCTTTTAAAGGGGATGTCTAGGATTATTTTTTTCCAATATACGTAAGCTCCCAGTGGTACAAAGCCAACAAACTATCTACACTCACCTTTCTCCAACACTGTGGTGTAGCATGGCCCTTCCAATCACTGCCCGCCTCTGTTTGCATACGGCAGTGGTGTGATTTGGACAGAATATTGGCAATATTACCAATATTAAAGGGTTGGCCAGTCCCATGTGCTTTTATTGCCTAGTAGATAATTCCTGAATGTTCATCACGTGATTAAAGATCTACCTAATGTACGACTAAGTGATCAACTCAGTTGTAATGTTCAAAATATATGTCCATTGATCACTATGCAATCAAGTATGTTGTTAGGTTGCAACATAAATTACTGATTAACCAGTCCTGCTGTAATCTTATGTACTGTGTGCTTCTTTCTATACATCTATGAGTTTCTGCTGGAAAGTTGGAGCTTGCAGCAGCAGAGTATGACTATGCTGCTCCCTCTCCCTTTCTCTGACAGTTTTTTTTAACGGCGTTCATCGTGCGGGTTCAATAATTATTTACTTTTATTCTACGGGTTGTTACAGACGTGGTGATACTATATATGTGAGGTTTGTGTTATGATTTTGACTTTTTTGTGGATTATATTTCTCTTTATATTTTATGGGGCTTAAGGGCATTTTATTGATTTATTACTTAACTTTTTAACTATTTCCACCATGGGACATGAACAAGCGATCATCTGATTGCTTGTTCATGATAATACTCTGCAATATTATCTATTGCAGGATATTAGCATATTAGACGCCATCTTAATGGTACTGCCTGCAGGCAGCCCTCGGGTCCTGATCGGAACTCGGGGCTGCCATAGTAGCGATCAACACCCTCAAAGATGGAGCGGGAGGGGGGGGGGGTGATCGTGGGGGAAAGATCCTCCAAAGGCAGTTTAAATGCCACGCTGATTGCGGCATTTAAAGGGTTAAACACCCATGATCTGAGCCACTCCAACTGCGGGTGTTACACTGGTATGTCAACTACTGGCTGCAGCTGACATCCAGTGTATCCTGATGCCGGCCCGGCTCAGATCTCCAGTTGGGCCGGCATCAGCTCTGTGTCTGATACATCAAAATAACATTGATGGTTATATCACTATATGGAATTGCATTCACTTACACCCCTTCCCCATTCCATCCCGTCTCTAATCTTCCTTGGTTCAACTTCATGGACATACAGGTCTTTTTTAACTGTACTAACTAGCTAAAAAAAGGATGCTTCACAAAGCATAGGCTTCCCTGATCAAGTTTAGTTTCTGTTGTACTGACATCTAGTGTCAAATAAGAATATAGCATTCATAATAGCCAAAATCCAATAATAGCCAAAAGGGAGTTTTATCAAATTGACATGGAAATTTGGGATGGGATTTGTATGGTGATTTTCCCTTTTTTATTTTATATGTAAATTTTATATGTAACAGGGTTTGGGACTTTTTCATTTATTTGTTTACTTTTATTTTTTTAAAAAAAAATCTTTTAACTTTTTTTTTACTTGTCCCACTATGGGACATGAACAAGCAATCATTTGACTGCTTGTTCATTATAATACTCTTCAATACTGAAGTACTGCAGGGTATTACAACTGTTAGCTCATGCAGATTCATAGGCGGACTCACTGCCTGTATGGAGAGCCGTAGGATCTTTGTTCAACAAATACAGGGAAATGTGCATGAGCTTCTTTTGAGGGATAAAAACTCCTGTTACAAGCATCTGTGGTTCTTCTATAATGTTAATGCTAGAACTGTGTTTTTATAGCAGAGTTCAAAAGATATACCCATTAGAAATGTTATATTTATATTAGAAATTATATTTCAACCACATTTTACAATGTTCAACTCAGGAGGTTAAAGGCTATTCTGTTTAAATAAATGTACATGGAATGCATTTATGCAATACAAAAACAGTAACCCGTTTCATTTAAAAAAAAAATGGGGGAATTTACCAAACTGTCTACATGAGAATTTTGTTGAGACTTGCGCCACAAAAACTGTCCGAAATACTTTGGCCACATTTATTAAGGTTTCTAAAACAATTTTTAGATACTTTTCCCAATAGTACAACAAAGCGGGTAAGACTTTTAAAAGGGGATGTGGCATCAGGGGAAAAAGTACTGTGTATACTTGAGTATAAGCCGACCCGACTATAAGCCAAGGTACCTAATTTTAGCACAAAAAAACTGGGAAAACCTATTGACTCAAATATAAGCCTAAGGTGGGAAATGCATTGGTCACAGCCTCCACCCAGTATACAGCTGGCACATATCCCCCAGTATATAGCCAGCAGCCCATGCCCCCCTAGTATATATCTTGGCAGCCTCTGCCCCCCAGTATATAGCCTGCCAGCCGCTGCCCCCCCCCAGTATATAGCCTGCCAGCCTCTGCCCCCCAAGTATATCGCCTGCCAGCCTCTGCTCCCCAAGTATATAGCCTGCCAGCCTCTGCTCCCCCCAGTATATAGCCAGCAGCCCATGCCTCCAGTATATAGCCTGCCAGCCCCTGCCCACCCCAGTATATAGCCTGCCAGCTTCTGCCCCCCAAGTATATAGCCTGCCAGCCTCTGCTCCCCCCCCCTCAAGTATATAGCAAGCAGCCCATGCCCCCGAGTATATAGCCTGCCAGCCTCTGCCCCCCAGTATATAGCCTGCCAGCCTCTGCCCCCAAGTATATAGCCTGCCAGCCTCTGCCCCCAAGTATATAGCCTGCCAGCCTCTGCCCCCAAGTATATAGCCTGCCAGCCTCTGCTCCCCCCCCAGTATACAGCCAGCCAGCCCCCCTGGTATAGAGTCTTCAATCCCCTACCCCCCAGTATATGGCACATCATAAGACTTTCTATTTTACATCTACACTGTTCCTTTGTGACACTTTTGATTAATATCCCCACATATTTCTACAGACACTAATGCTACAAGTCTGCTAGGCTATATTATTATATAGCATGTTCTCTCTACAGTTAAATATACAGCTAGCTATTATTTCTCTAAGGCCGGCCACCCACAAGCAAGTTTGGTGAGAAAAATGCTCCATGCACAATTTCTATGGCCAAACTTCTAATCATTGGACTGACCAGACATGGGCAACCAGCCTTAAAGGGGTTTTATTGGGGGAATTTATACACTAAACAGTTAAGAGATGGAGAGAATCGACTAGATTCCTCGACATGGGAAGAGTTGGATCTTGGGGTGCCATTCCACGCAATGCTATGGAGCACGTCCAGATTAAGACGACAGCATTCAATATAATCAGCGGCTTTCAGTGACAGGGGACCAATTATACCAGCAATACCAGTCAAGGTAAGTGCCATTAAAATCACAACTTACTAGTTTTCTAGTTTATTTATAACCAGAACAGCTTATGTTCTAATGGCCAGCCATATCGCAATCAGTAATAAAAGGAAAAAGCAAAGTCATATAATACAGTACAAGTGGGTGTTTTTATGGAAAATAACGTGAGAAAAGTATCAGCAAAACAAAAGTTTGCCAGACACACCTATTGGCCAGCATTAGGCTTCCAAAGTCAATATAGCTTACTCTGACATAAAAATTACACAAAAGTGCATACAAAGAAGAGCACATATTCATATACAATAAGGATTCATGGCAAAGCATCAAAACAAAACATACATCTGTACAACAAAAGATGTTATTTAGTGGATTCCAAATAATGAATGTCAAATAAAGCCGTGTAGGCAGTTAGGAAAGCTCTTTTTTGCTGACAAACACTCAGACAGGTAAGCAGTAATATGACTAAAAAGTAATATAAAAAGATACACATTATACATATTTACTGTAAGTCTCTGATAATAATCAAAATAAACTGCACACAGTCCCCCAACTTCAAAGAGGACCTGTCATGTGTTATTTGGGACCCTAAACCAATTACAGGTCATCATGGATCTGTGGTTTCGGTTCCAAATTGATGTGATTGGAAAAGGTAAACAATGAAAAAAAAAAACTTTTATACTTACGTACTTGCATTGGAAGATCCCGTGCCAGCGCATCCACTAGTGATGCGGCAATCGAAGCCAGCATAACGCTGCTTGCACTGTGAAGCCAGTGTGTACTCTGCCGGACGAGGTGAGTATATCATTTATTTATTTTTTAACTGATATCTTTAAAATCATCCAGACAGGTTCCCTTTAAAAAGATCACATACACATCTATTTCTTATTATAGAAACTGACCAAGTGAATTTATGGACAGCTGGCAAACCTGCTAACACACATGGCAAATGCATTGCAGTTTTCACAGGGGTAGTATAAATAATGATAAGAGCCTCTGTGTTTTATAGGAACCAGCCAGTCTTGTTCACAAAATACACACAAGTGATAATCTCAAAATGTCTCACATGGCAACCAGGGCTCCATTTACTTCTGCATATGTCAATATTAATCAACAAATATTGAATTTACTTCATACAAGTCGACCCGAGTCCAAGCCGAGGTCCCCTATTTTGCCACAAATAATTGGGAAAACTTATTGACTCGAGTTTAAGCCTTGGATGGGAAATGCATTGGTCACTGCCTCTTCCAGTAATGAAATGCCCCATGCAGCCAACTACCCCCTACAGATGAAATGCCCCATGCAGTCAGCCCCCTTCCCAGTTATGAAATGCCATGTGCAGCCAGCCCCCCCTACTGATCAAATGTCCCATGCAGCCAGCCCCACTAATGATGAAACGCCCCATGCAGCCCCCCCTCCCAGTTATGAAATGGCCCATACAGCCAGTCACCCCCCTAATGATTCCCTTCCAATCCCTTCCCTTCCTTGGTTGAACTTGATGGACAAGTGTCTTTTTTTAACCGTATAAACTAGGATACTATGATGATTAAATGCCCCATGCATCCAGGCCCTCCCTTCCAGTTATGAAATGTCCCATGCAGCCCGCCAACCCCGACTGATAAAATGGCCCATTCCGTCAGCCCACCAGTTACGAAATGCCCCTATGCAGCCAGCCCCGCCCCCATGGTAAAATGCCCCATGCAGCCAGCCACCGCAGTTCTGAAATGCCCCCTGTGTATAAAAAAATAAACTTACATACTCACCTTCCAGCACTCCCGATGCTCCGTGCGGCTTCCTGATACTCGCGTCCCCGCAAGTCCTCTTCTTCCTTTTCTCTGTGTGTAACAGCAACATTCATGCACTCTGCCTGCCAGCACACACTATGACTTCATCAGCGGCAACACCGCCGTATCATAGTGTGCACTGGCCGGCAGAACGCATGGATGACTGCCCGATGTTACACACAGAGAAAAGGAAGAAGAGGAGCCGCGGGGACGGGAGTAGCGGGGAGCCGCACCAAGCATCAGGAGCGTGAGTATGTAAGTTTTTTTTTTATAGACTTGTGTATAAGCCAAGTAGGGGTTTTTCAGCACATTTTTTGTGCTGAAAAAACTTGGCTTATACAAGAGTATATACGGGAGCTATTAACAAGCCTAATCTCACTCCCTGATGGGCAAACTGACGGTAGATGTATGATGTATATGCGCACAAAACTAGCCTCTGTACACCGTTAATGCCAGCAATCTGTGCTGGTATAACTTATTTGAATTTTTTTCATTTCAATGGGATTTTAACTTGATAGGATAGTTATATTAATAGCATGTATCATTACTTTACAGAATTACCTGAGAAATTGCTAAAAATTTTAATATTGTTTAAGCAGTAAAATTGGACAATTTGAAAGTAGAATAAACCTTTACCAAAATATGTTAATATGTAAATCGTTAATATGTCACCCTCCCCCCTGGTTCAACTACTGAAGCAGAGTGTGCATGTACTTCTGGAAACCACAAGTTCCTGCAGCTTTCCATTCTGCCTTCAGGTGCCCACACCTATATTTTCTGAAAAACAGCAGAATCCCCCCTTTAATTATATCAGGAGTGTCTTGCTAGGCGACACAAAACTAGAGAGAAGGACTTTTATTCAATGTGGAGAGTTGGTGGAATATATGACAATTAGTTGCTCTTGAAGTGTCCAAGCAGCTTTTATAACATCCTGGAGATCTTTACAGCTTGATAAGCTCTAACCTGGACCGATCTGTGATGACTTAAAAAGACATTTGGTCATCTCTTCTCTACACCTACCCCCATCCCTGCACATGAACAAAGAACTGTTTAAATATTCCTGGACTCTCCTCCTTATTAACACGTTGTCCAATCCTTAATGTGGATTAATTAATCAATGGGAGGTTCTGAAACCTGAAACAAATAGAAAATGTATAAAACAGTGGGGCACATTTACTTACCTGTCGCGATCCCTGCCGTGATTCACTAAGATTGTGCGTCCAATTTCCTGCATGTGATGCTTCCCCCGCTGAGGTTCGCCGGAGTTCACCTTCTTCTTCCCGATGCATGTAATTGCTGATCTTGCGACACAATTTGCTTTTTAAATTCCGCGGTGTGTCCGAATCAATTGGGCTGTCCAACATCCAGGCCCCCCGATTTGTATCGCAAGCAAGCCGGCGCCGATGTGCCACAATCCGATGACGTGCACAAAAAACCCGGGGCAATTCAGTGTAAAACAGAAAAAAGCGCTAAAAACGTGCTGAAAAAACCCTTAGTAAATGTGCCCCAATGTGAGATGCAGATATACAGGGTTCACTCTATGGGGGCTGTTTGACAAGCTGGTGTATTCCATATTTCTCCCACCTCCAGGGAATCAGGAATTTCTCTAATTTGTACGTTTGTTATTTTTCTCCCTTTTTATTTCAAAACTGATTTGCCCTATTCGGTGTCATTTTATTTTGCATTCTTTTGTTTTTAACATCTTTGTGGATGCACTGTACACCTTTAAAAAGAGTTTACTTTAATTTTGGTCCCTGTATGTCTCCCAGACCTTGGTCTACAGTACAGTGAATACTTTTAAGTCCATTTATAAGTGCACAAACAATTGGTCCAGAATTGAACCAGAAGTGAACAATAGGACTCTTTCCTGTAAGTACTTGTCAAACTCAAATTACTTTATCACTCATCTCACATTTGCAAAAAGTTAAGTCACACCATTTAACTCTGTCCTCCAACCAACCTAATCTAAATCTGGTGGACTTGCAGTTGCACTTAATAGAATGTACTGTCAATGGCGCCGCTGTAGGTGGCTGCCTGTGTAGCTGCTCCAGCTCCCCCAACCGCACCTCCTGCCATGCAGGACCAGCTTGGCACTTAGCCTGTCATCCCGCCTTTCAGCACCCAGTCATCGGAGCACCTGAAATGTAAATGCTCACAACCAGTGCTTTCTCGCAAGTCAAGAGGAACACGGTACCACAGCTCCAGTGGTGGCCAGCACCTAGCAGCTTAAGTGCCGGTACTTTTCAAAATTGGAGCTACAGTCTATTATTGTCTCTAGAGTATTTCATACTGTAATTGCTTCACCGTATGTAATGTGGTTTTGTTAACCTGTACTGTCCTGTAACATTAAGCATGTCTCTGTGTGTAACAACTGCTGCAACACTATGTACAAAACTATTTCCCCCAGGGGATCAATAAAGTACTATGCTACTCACCTCCCACTGTGCCTTTGATGAAAACTGAAATGCAGGAGCCCCAGGTTAAATCTGCCTTCTCCCACCAGTAAAATGTCGCCTTTGTCTATTTTGGCCCCACCCTCTATTGTGGTCTATCCCACCACCACGCCCACCGTGCAGGAAATGGTGACAAAATCTGCTGTTTCCCCACACATGGCTCACTGCTAAATTCACCATGCAGGGAGAGGGACAGCATTCTGGTAAGGACAGGAAGTGGACAGGTAGAGGACATCCTGTATGCTCAGGCCGAGATTTGAAGAGACACAGAACTGTCAATCAAAAGAAGGAGGCAGGGTTCACTGGCAGCCTGGGGAAAGCGTGACTCTTCTCTTGTCCGTTTGACCCTTCACTACTCACTTGCATTTCAGAAAAACGGCTGTAATTAGGATTCATTGCCTCAGTGGCAGATAATTTTAGATGGTATGGGAAGGACTTGTAACCCTTTACCAGCAGGTATTACTGGTGTGAGGGCTAATATTCTGGTGACAAGTCAAACACTAAAAAGAACATGATAAGCCATGTTAGAATGGCTTATAAATGAGGAAGGTAATTGTGATACTTTTCAGTTTGGGTAGTTTTGTCTAACTTCTGATTCGGGAAACTTGGCAAAGCTTACATTTTTCTTTACATGTTATTGTTATAAGGGTACCGCTCCCCATCCTCCTTCCCCTCCTTTTCCTTCCTGTAACTTTCTCTACCCAGTTCACTGGCTCAAAATCATAAATAAAGAATTTTTTTTTTCTGCTGCAATAGATAGTGAAAGCGAAACTAGGTTTACTTAGATGTAGCTGGATTTACTGATAAGATAGAACGCCCACAGTTTCCTGTGGATGACTATAAATACAGAGAGAGCAAAAATATGAATGAAGAATACATAATAAGTTACTCAGAATTCTTTACCTGCCCTATAGCATGATATCTTAATCCCTTCCTGATGTGCAGTGTCGGGCCGGATGTATGTAGAGGGTTCACAGACAAAGCCCTCTCCATACTGGGTGACCGCTGGCAGTCTATGCGAGGCACCTAGGCCTGCCTTTCAGCCCGATTCCCAAGCGGCCATACAATATGATACAACTTCCCCTGGTGCGGGGAAATTGATTGTGCAGGCATTGTGGACAAGAGACACAATACACACAGATATGAATAGGGGGGGTCTAGTTTGGGGGGGCTACCCATGCTTTTTGTCCTAGTGACCAATGTTTTGTTTTACAGTTCAATTTTTTTTGGGTTAAAACACTGCTGGCTGCTTATAAACATAACTGGCGATGTTGCTGGAGTACGCTGGGGCATGGGTATGATGTTTATTCAATGTGATCGCCTCAAGGCATTTTTCTTCAAAGACCGTGTTGAACAGTATTTGCTGCTCACCTATGGTACAATGTGCCTTTTTGGTGATTTTGAACAGTTTATTTTTGACTCTTTCCTTTATGCTACTGCTCAGCAAAAACAGCAAAGAAAATGATGGCGGCTATTGTGGACTTGTAGAACATTCTCAGGACATTTTTGCAGATGTGGAAGGATTTAAGTTTCCTGAGAAATAAATACATACATGACCATGCATTTTTGTATACTTTGTTGTTGTTCACCTCCCACTTTAGTTTGTTGGCTATGATTATGTCCAGGTACTTGCAGGTGCTCACTTATTTAATTTCCTCCTTTCGTAGGTCTATAACCATCTGCTTTGTTTTATTACTATTAATGATTGTTGCTCTCAATCCAATGCATTAGTGTTATTTATGGCCTCCCTTTAGTGTTTACTACTGCCGTCTCTAATACAGAAATTATCTGACGACTGTCACTGTAAGGGGCAGAGATCTGTGTGAAGTCGGAAGTCAGCAGTGTTAACAGTGAAAAATTACAATGTCTCAATGCGCCTCAATGGGCAAATTGTGGCCTATTCCTCAGGTAGTCAAGGGTCCAGTTTATAAATATGCTTAGAAATCACAAGTAAAACTGTCATATACTGCAGTATTGCAGTAAATGGTATAAGGATCGAGACACCAAGGATTAAAGTACCCTTATGGACTAAAAAATAGAAAACATAAAAAAAAATTTAAAATAATAAAAGCCTAAAAATTCAAATTACCCCCCTTTCCCTAGAACTGATATAAAAAGGAAATTCACAAACATGTTAGGTATCCCCGTGTCCCAAAATTCAAAATCTATCAAAATATTTATTGCTGGCAGTGAACACCGTAATGTGTGATCCGACACTTTTTGGCCATTTAGCAACTCATAAAAATGTGTATAAATAGTAATCAAAAGGTCAGAAAGTGCACTTAAAGAGAACCCGTCAGGCAAAATAACCCCCTAAACTAAATATATTTTCATAAACTGCCATTAGAGAGCATTGCCTCTATCCCTTCATTGTCCCTCTACATGCCTGTAAACCTAAGCAATGAGGTCCTAAAGCTGTATGCAAATGACCTGTGAAATGTGCAATGAGTCATTAGCATATTCAAGCTGTCCGGCTTATTCATGAGTGGGAGGCACAGCCACACCCCCAGTGCATGACTGACAGCCTGTATAAGGCTGTATGTGAGGCTGTATAATGGTATGAGGCTGTATAATGGTGTGAGGCTGTATAATGTGTGCTTCCTGGTGCTGGTGCCCCCTGCAGCCTGTGTGTGTGTATAGGAGAGATACAACAGCTTCAGGCAGCCATGTTATAGCAGAACATGTCAGGTACTTGTGTAGCTGATGTCTGTGTCTCACACATGTGTATTAGAAGGATGCAGCATGTCAGCAGATACATTACACACAGACATGAGCAGGGGGAGGAGATGGGAGGGGTAACTGGAGTGACATCACTGCCTCTGACCATGTGACCAGCTTCATTTACATAATAATGAAAAGTTGATTTTGCAATGATTAATGTATTAATTGACTAGATACTGGCTGGGGTGGAATCCTTGTGAGCTGCTCCAACAGGTAGTAGTGACAGGACAAGTGACACAGACCTGATGCCAGGTGTCCTTTAATGGCAGCAATGAAAATGTCATCTCATTGACTGGTGTAAATGCAGAACCCACAAGAAAAATGTGCAAATGTGAATATATGCAATCTATCATCACTGTAAAGTACAATTTGTAATGCAGAAAACAATCCCTCATACAGCTCTGTATATGGAAAAAAATATATGGATTTTTGAAGGTATGGCGCAAAAAACGGAAATACATAAACAAAAAGGTTGTTAAGGGTTTGAAGCCCTTATATACTTATTTCTGTCACAGGTGCTCCTGCGACCCATGTACCAGGTCACAAGCGCACCCGTGTCACTCTCTGTGGCACAGGCTCCCCAGGGTTCACTGACGCTGGCCATTTCCTGGAATTGAATAAAAGCCGGCCTCTACCATAATTCCCCGCCAGATCTTCGTGCAATATGCCTAAGAGAAAGCTTCTGCCCTTGCCATTTATCTGTGTATTGACTTCCCGTTGTGACCCCGGACCTGTCCCTGTTTACGCTCCTCTGCTGCCAGTCCTCACCTCCTGACCCTGAACCTTTGCCGCCTGTCTTGACCTCTTGCTGTCCCCGACCACGAAGTTGCCTTCTGACTCTGTACCTCACCTTGGCTGCCACAACAGACAAAGTCGCACCTGTGGAACAGCCTGGTAGTGCCACGCCGCAGCAAATCCAACCCGGTTAGCAGCGGGCTCTGGTGAAGACCGGGTGCCACTTAGACTCCGGTCCCAGGTGTCAGCTTACATCATCGTCCATGGTGGTCCAGTGGGTCCAGTATCCCTGAAGCCTGACAATTTCCTCCCCAATTTTATTTTTTTTTGTTAATGGAAGACAGGAAGGGATGATAAGCTGTATTTCTCTTAAAGCAGATGTTTTAGAGTCAAAAATCAATATCAGTAAAGGTCTTGCTTTCCAAAGCTTACCATTCACACTGCAATGGAGGTGTGCAGAAAGGTAAGAGGTTTGTATAAAGCTTCAACAATATTTAATGAAAAATAATGAACTACATGAGCCAGTCACCAGCCAAAACAGATATGAAGTACAAGGGTTACTGTTGTGTGGAGGCTTTAGGCTTAGAGAATTAATAAAAAAGTAAGGTGTACATGTGCCATTGGTCTCACAGAATTCACCTTTTTCTCTAGTCCAAGACAGATTTGAAATATTTAGCAACTAATAATAAAGGACACAGAAGACATTTTATACTTACGCTTAAATTCAATTTTTTGGGAAAAACGAAATGTTTCATTTTCACCTAAAACACATAGAAAAAATGTAATAATTATTTTGGTTTAATCTGGAGTTACAACAGAATGCAATCTTAGCAGCAAATAACAGAATTTTGGCAATTTAGCATAAGAATAAAAAGCTCCTGTAGTATATAGCCAGCCAGCCCCTGCAGTATGTAGACTGCCAGCCCCTGCAGTATGTAGACTGCCAGCCCCTGCAGTATGTAGACTGCCAGCCCCTGTAGAATATAGCCTGCCATCCCACCAGAGTGAAGTTGGCCCCCCCACCTTGTTCAAATCAAACAAAATTGGTGTCAAACGTTTGTGCTACGTTTGTGCTGGTTTGTGCAGAAGAAATTTTCGTTTGTGCCGCTTTTGTTTTTAAGATATTAACCCCTAGGGGACACAGCCTATTTTGGCCTTAAGGACGCGGCCCCATTCTTCAAATCTGACCTGTGTCACTATAAGTGGTTATAGTTTTGGAACGCTATGAGATATCCAGGGGATTTTGAGATTGTTTTCTCGTGACACATTGTACTTCAAATTAGTTTAAAAATTTGGATGATATCTTTTGTGTTTAGTTATGAAAAAAAACTAAATTTGGCAAAAATTTGGAAAAATTCTTTATTTTCAACGTTCTAAATTCTCTACTTTTGATGCAGATAGTCATAGCTCCCAAATAAATTCATAACTTACATTTCCCAAATGTCTGCTTTATGTTGGCATGGTTTTTTAAGATTTCACATATTTTACTAGAATGTTATGAGGCTCAGAATTTAGGTATCATTTTTCAAATTTTTTGTAAAATCACCAAAACCTGTATTTAGATGGACCTGCTCAACTTCTAATTGACACTGAGAGGCCTAAATAATAGTGGGACTCGTAAAATACCCCATTGTGGAAACTACACACCTCAACGTATGAAAAACCACTTTTAAGAAGTTTGTTAACGCTTTACGTGTTTTATAGGGGTTAAAACAAAATGGAGGTGCAGTCTGCAAATTGTAATATTTTTTCACAATACACTAATTTTGGGTGGAAAATTAAACATTTACAATGGATTAAATGAATAAAGGCTCCACAAAGTTTGTTACCCAATTTCTCCCGAGTACACGGATACTCTATATGTGGTGGTAACCTGCTGTATGGGCGTAGAAGGGCATAGAAGGGAAGGAGGCGCCATCCAGATCAGATTTGCTATGTCACATTGTACAGGCTATAATTTTTTTCTTTTTTTAATGTGGACCTATAGGGGCTTATTTCTTTTGCCACATGAGATGCACTTTTCTGGTACGTAATTTGGGGGAATCTATAGGCTAATTGGTGAGATTTTATTAACTCTTTGTTGGTGGAGGAAATGAAAATCATCACTTTTCAGGAAGATTTTTATGGGGTTTTTTTTTTTGGCTGTTTACCATACCATAAAAATAGTATATTATTTTTATTCTATGGGTCGCCACGATTACAAAAAGACCTCCTTTATATAGATTTTTTATTTTTTTCCCATTTTTAGTGCATAAAAAGTAATTTGGCAAAAATGTTGTTACTTTTAGCATCACCGTCTTTCATATGCATAACTTTTTTATTTTTCGCCTCACAAATCTGTTTAACCCCTTAACGCTGAAGCCACTTTTCACCTTCCTGACATGGACCATTTTTTAAAATCTGACATGTGTCTATTTAAGTGGTTATAACTTTGGAACGCTTTAACATATCCAGTTGATTTTGAGATTGTTTTTTCGTGACACATTGTACTTCATGCTGGTTGAGAAATTTAATAAATATATTTAGTATTTATTTATGAAATAAATGGAAATTTGGCAAAAATTTTGAAAAAAACAATGTTTTCCAAATTCAAAATTTTCTACTTTTTGGAAAGTTGGTCATAGCACTAAAATAACTTGATAACTAACATTTTCCATATGTCTGCTTTAACTTGGCATCATTTTTCAAACATCTTTTCCTTTATTTTGGATGTTAGGAGGCTTGTAACTTTAGGTGCAATTTTTCAGATTTTTACGAAAATCATCAAAACCTACTTTTGGAGGGTCAATTTAGTTAGAAGTGACTTTATAAGGCCCACATGACAGAAACCCCCCACAAATGACACCATTTTAGAAACTACACCCCTCAAAATATTCAAAACAACCTTTGGGAATTTTGTTAACCCTTTGAGCGTTTCATGAGCGTGAAAGATAAATGAAAGTGAAATTAGAGAAATGTAATTTTATCTTACTATAGATTCATTTAACACTAAAATTTGCACCTTCACAATGGGTTAAAAAGGAAAATGCATTTTACAATGTTGAGGGCAATTCCTCTTGAGTATGCCAATACCCATTTTGTCACTGTACCCTGCTGTACGGGCACAGGGGGGCACTTGGAATGGAAAGAGCGTTGTTTCGTTTTTGCAGGGCAAATATGGCTTAAAAAGTTTACATGTGTCAGGATGCATTTGGAGAGCCATAGTGGTACCAAAACAGAGGAAAGCCCCAACATGAGACACCATTTTGGAAAGTACACCCCTTGGAGAGTTTAGCAACGTGTAATTTGTGTATTTTCCCCAATAGGTGTTTGATTCAATTAGGCCCCAAAAGGGAAAAAAGGTGAAAATTTTCTCAAAAAAGTCACTTTTACCCCAAATTTTTGTAAGCCACAAGGGATAAAAGATGAAACAACCCCATAAATGTGTAAAACTATTTCTCCCAAGCACAGAACTGCACCACTTTTGCATATAAAGTGTTGTATGGGTGCACAGTAGGGCTCAGAAGGGAAAGAGGGGCTTTGGCCTTTTAGAAGCCAGATTTGACAATCATCCTTTACATGTGTCAGGATGCATTTGGAGAGCCCTAGTGGTACCAAAACAGAGGGGAACCCCAACAAGTGTCACCATTTTGGAAAGTGCACCCTTTGGAGAATTTAGCAAGGTGTAATATGTGTATTTTCCCCTACAGGTGTTTGCTTCAATTAGGTCCCTAAAAGGAAAAAGGTGAACATTTTCCCAAAAAAGTCACTTTTACGGCTAATTTTTGTATCCCATAAGGCATTAAAGATGAAACAACCCCAAAAAATGTGTACTAGCATTTCTCCCGAGTATAAAATTGCCCCACACATGCAAATAAAATGTTGTATGGGTATGCAGTAAAGCTCAGAAGGGAAAGAGGGGCGTTGGCCTTTTAGAAGCCAAATTTGACAGACATCGTTTACATGTGTCAGGATGCATTTAGAGAGCCGTAGTGGTACCAAAACAGAGCGGAACCCCAACAAGTATCACCATTTTGGAAAGCACACCCCTTAGAGAATTTAGCAAGGTGTAATATGTGTATTTGTCCGTAAGGGGTTTGATTTAATTAGGACTTAAATAGATAAAAGGTGAACATTTTCTTATAAAGGTCATTTTACTCCTAATTTTATATAGCCACAAGGGATAAAAAAATGTAATAACCCCTCAAAATGTGTAAACCTATTTCTCTCGAGTGTAGAAGTACCTCACATGTGTATATAAAATGTTGTATGGGCGCACAGTAAAAGGAAAGGGGAATGTTTGCCTTTTAGAAGCCAAATTTGACAGAAATGTTTGACATGCATTTGGAGAACCCTAGTGGTATAAAACAGAGAAGAATCCGAAAAGTGACCCTAATCTTTGAGTGCACACCCCTTAGAGAATTTTGCAATGTGTAATATATGTATTTGCCCCTACAGGTGAATGATCCAATTAGGCCCGAATCATTAAAAAGGTGAAAATTTTCCTATAAATGTCACTTTACCCCTAATTTATGTAAGCCACAAGGGATAATATATTAAATAACCCCAAAAAAGGTGTAAAACTATTTCTCCCGAGTGTAGAAGTACCCAACATGTGCATATAAAATGCTTTATGGGCGCACAGTAGAGGAAAAGAGGGGTGTTTGTCTTTTAGAGGCCAAATTTGACAGAAATCCTTCACATGTGTGAGGATAAATTTGGAGAGCCGTAGTGGTACCAAAATAGAGGAAACCCGAAAAGTGACCCTAATTGTTGAATGTACACCCCTTGGGGAATATAGCAAGGTGTAATATGTGGTGTAGTGTAATACACGTGGTGAAATGAGCATTTTGAACATATAGGTGGTTTCCAAATATGATGTGCAATGGAGTCCAAGATGGAAATTGCAATAATTTCTGGAAAGTTCAGTGCCCGTTATGTGGCCCGTTATGAAATAATGGAGGGGTTTAGGGAGCAACGGGACATAACAGTTGTTACAATTATTCGTTTTACCGAAATTAATTCACAATAGGTTGGGCGTGAATTGTGAATGTCTAGTGTATAAGGAGGTAGAATATACCAGGGGACCAACTAAACTTTTGTCACTCTGGAGTTGTCGCAGGTCTCTTAGTAGTACATAGTGTCCATCCTAACTCCTCTTTTGGAACAGACTCTTTCTTGAGTCCTACCTTTAGAAGCAGCAGAATTCACCGGGAAAATGCTGTCCTGGCAAAACACAGGAACATCTAAACCAGAGGTACTGGGGCCCCGTCCTTCTTGTCCCAATATTAGTTTCCTAATATCTTCCTCTTGAAAACGGAGAAATGATACGGCAGGACCTGCACATTGGAACAGCTCGTAAGAGTTGTACACCATAATCTGTACAATGTACACGGCCAGCGCTTTTGTACCAAATCTTCGTTTTAGTAGGGAAATTATCACCAAGTGTTGCTTTTATTCACCCTAGCGATGCCCATTGTGACGAATATTGCTGCTTTTGGCTGGACCAAATCGACCAGCAAATAGCGGCAAACATGGACAGAGGGGGGCAACAAAACCCCTCTGGACCGCAAGGCAAAATTGGTGGCTGTCAGGAACAGCCGCCACCCTGCCCCGATCACCGTGTCTACAGACATGGTGATCGGTATTACTGACGTCATAAGTAAATTCGCTGCTATCGGCTCGTCTGAATTGATGAGCCAGTAGCAGCGATAATAAACTGGGGGTGTGTGGGGGGGACGTAACCCTTCTGGTCCATGGGGCAGGATGGATGGCTGTCAGGAACAACCACCGTCTTACCCCGATTAGTGAACAGCCGCCGTCTTACCCTGACCGGTGTTGGAAAGTCACTACTCGCCGCACCGTTCTATAACAACGCTCGTTGGGAATAGGCTATACAATCTTTATTTATTTTTTAAGCAATTTAGACAAATAAGGGCTTATTTTTTGCGAGACGAGATGCACTGTAAAAAAAAACTTAATTTTAGTGGGTTTTTAGCTTATTGAAGAAATTTTATTAACTTTTTTCGTGTGGAGGAAAATAAAATCATCAATTCTTGTTTTGGATTTTTAGCATTTTTTTGGGGGGTTGTTCACTGTAGCATAACAATAATATATTATCTTTATTCTACGGATCACTACGATTACGGCGATACCTCATTTATATAGTTTTATTTTTATTTGTCCAATTTTATTGAAGGAAAACTAGAATAGAAAAAATTGCATTTGTTTTAGTATTGCCATTTTTATAGTGGCATAATTATAGTATTTTTTGGTTTACGGAGCTGGTTGTAAGCTTATTTTTTGCGTGACAAGTTGCTCTTTTTATTGGTATCATTTTGGTGCTTGTAACTTTTTCGGATCACTTTTTAGAACATTTTTTGTAAAGCAATTTGATAAAAAGTTTTAATTTTTGGCACGTTTTTGGGGTTTTTTTTTTACCACGTTCACCGAGCGGGTCCAATTATGATTAGGATTTATTGTACAGATTGTTACGGACGCGGCGATACCAAATAAGTGGGGTTTTTTCGTGATTTAGTGTTTTTTATACTTTATTACTTGTGTAAAGGGAAATGTGGTGTTTGGGGGGACTTTCACTTTCTTTTATTATTTATTTTTACTGTAAAAAACCCTTATTTATTTATTTTTACTTTTTTTACATTTACTGACATCTTAGCTTGAACAAGTGATCTTCTGATCACTTGTTCAAGCTTTTTTACAGGTTACACAGTGCAATACAGATGTATTGCACTGTGTAATGTAAGACACTGAGCATGCTGCGCATGCCCAGTGTCTTACAGCCGGGTCCTGCCAGGAGGCACGGACCCGGCACCGAGAAGAGGATCGCGCAGCCCCGGGCACCGGCAGTCCCGGGGCTGCGATCGGAGGAGCGGACCCCCCCGGTAAGCGCCGCGGGGGGGTCCGATTCACATTTAAATATCTTTAAATGCCTCTAACACACCGCGGTCAGCGCGACCGCGGCGTGTTAGGGGTTAACACCCGCGATCGGAGAAATCTCCGATCGCGGGTGTTAGAGGCGGGTGTCAGCTATAACATATAGCCGACACCCGCAGCTTCTGGCCCCGGCTCCGTTCAGCAGCCGGGGCCAGAAGCTTGACGTAATAGTACTGCATTTTGCGGGAACGCACCTCCCGCGATGCAGTACTATTACGTCAAATGTCGGGAAGGGGTTAAGGGCTTATTTTTTGCGAGAAGGATTGTTCTTTTTAGTGGTCTTATTTTAGAGTGCATAACATTTTTTAAATCCCTTTTTAGAGCATTTTTATAGGGTATTAATTGAAAATGATCTTTTTTCTGGAGCTTTTTTTTGTTTTGTTTTTTACGGGGTTAACTTTGCGGATCTAATAACGATTCTGTTTTATTATGCAGATTGTTACGGACGCAGGGATACCAAATATGTGGGGGTTTTGTGTATTTTTTTCAATTGTACTGAATAAAAACCAATTTGGAGAAAATCTTGTTCATTTTAGCATCATCGTCTTTTCATATGCATACCTTTTTTATTTTTCGGCTGACAAATCTAGTTAGGGGCTTATTTTTTGCGAGAAGAGTTGTTCTTTTTAGTGGGCTTATTTTGGAGTGCATAACATTTTTTAAATTACTTTTTAGAGCATTTTTTTTTATAGGGTATTAATTAAAAATTATCTTTTTTCGGAACATTTTTGGGTTTTTTTTTCTACGGCGTGTACCGTGCGGGTCCAGTAACGATTCTGTTTTATTATACAGATTGTTACGGACGCGGCAATACCAAATATGCGGGGTTTTTTGTGTTTTTGTGTTTTTTATACTTTATTAAGTGTTTTTATGGGAAAGTGACATTTTAGGGGCTTATATTTTTATGTATTTATTTTTTATTTATTATAATGTGTAGTGTTAAGTGTTTTTGCATATTTTTACTTATACATACTTGAACTTGAACCAGTGATGCTCTGATCACTGGTTTAAGTTCAATACACTGCTCTACAATACTATTTTATTGTAGAGCAGTGTAAACTGTCTGAGCAAGCTTGCGCATGCTCAGACAGTTTACAGTCAGACCCGGAAGGGGTCTGACTGCCATGGAGACCGGGCAGCTCCGGGGCACATGCCAGTCCTCGGAGTTGCCCAGAAGTGGATCGGATCCCCCGGTAAGCGGCACGGGGGATCCGATCCACAGCGCAAACACCATTACACGCCGCGGTCATGTTTGACCGCGGCGTGTAAGGGGTTAACACCCGCGATCGGAGCCGGCTCCGATCGCGGGTGTTAGCTGACAGCCGCTGCTTCTGGTACCGGCTCCGTTCGTGAGCCGGTGCCAGAAGCAGGACGTTATAGAACGTCCCCGTGCGCTAAGCATCTAGCCCCGGGGACGTACTATAACGTCCTGGTGCGCCTAGGGGTTAATGAAAGTTTCCAGAGGTCATCATAGGTCAACCAACCCCCCGCATTGCCCAAATCAAACAAAACTGGTGCCGAACAATTCTGCTACATTTGTGCTGGTTTGTGCTGCTCAAATTTTTGTTTGTGCTGCTTTTGTTTTGAATACAAAAAGAAAAAAATTAGAGGTCAAAGTTTCAACCAGCCCCCCCCCTACCCCCCACATAAACCGAATCAAACAAAACGGATGTCAAACATTAGTGCTACGTTTGTGCTGGTTGGTGCAGCAAAAATTTTAGTTTGTGCGTTATCATTTTTAATATATTCATACTTTTTTGCAGAGGTCATCAGAGTTCATTTCTTCCAAAGTACAATGTGTTTGCTAGCTCCCCATGGTGATCAAACCAGGGAAGTGTCACTAGGTTCAGCACCAGTTCAGCACCAGTTTTGTTTGATTTGGGCAATGTGGAGGGGGGGGAGGGGCTGGTTGATCTCTGATAACCTCTGGAAACTTTGATTAATATCTTAAAAACAAAAGCGGCACAAACGAAAAATTTAAGCTGCACAAACCAGCACAAACGTTTGACACCAATTTTGTTTGATTTGAATAAGTTGGGGTGGCCAACTACACTCAGATTGCCATCCCCTGTAGTATATAGCCTACCAGCCCCTGCCCCCCAGCATATAGCCTGTAGGAAGAAAACAAAAAGTGTACTTACCAAACGATGCCCCCCCCCCCCCCCCCCCTACAGGTCCTCTTCTATCCATTGGCATAGGCTCTGTGTCCCTGCACGGTCCGTCGCAGACATCGTGATGTCAGCTGCTCGCTGACATCATAGTGCGTGAATTAGAATGTCAGCGAGCGGCTGACGTCACATTGCCTGTGACGGACGCGGAGCCGATGCCAGAGCTGCAATGTTAGGGGAGTACACCCTTTTTTTTTCTTCTTGACTTCTTTTTTTGTGCTGAAAAATCCGGCTTATGCTCGAGTATATACAGTATACACAAGTAAAAGTGGCACTCTCACTTAGAGTATCTACCAAATAGTTTGCTATATGGTATTACCACAACTACAATCGCCAGAGTTCATGTATATATTACCAACAAGAAAACTATAAAGGAAAGACAGACGGCACTCACCAAATGGACAGGTAGCGTTAAACGACCATTGCCTCAGTATAGGCATGCAGCATGTTCTTACTTCCCCATTTTTAAAATGTCTTCTATTGGCAAGTGTGTCTACCTTATACCATAAAGGAAGAAGATAACTAGAAGATTGGCAACTGCCAACAGTCTTTCCTTTTTGATTACTTGTTGGTAATATACCGTCTGTTTGCATAAAGAGGCAGGGCACACCCACTGCCATGCACCAGACACAGGATTACATTCAATGCTGTAGCTGGCGACCAGAAGTTGTCTGTTTGAAGCGCCTGCCTCTGTAAACAAACAGATCCACAGCACTGGCAGGAGACGGCGAAGGTATGCCGGGGCTCTGTTTTTTTTTAGTCCCCCCTCCTAGCCAGTTATATATTTTTGTTTAAACCCTGACAACCCCTTTAAGGAAGGCCTGTCATCACTGATGTGTCCATTTTACCAAATATAAAATGAAAATTCTTAATCATATTTTCTAAAGCCCTATAATGTGCATTTACTCCTGGAAACGTAGTCAAGTTTAGCAATTAGGGTGTGTTCTGGTAACATCCACCAGAATAACTATTACTGTAATACATTTGTAGAAAATATTTTAGAAATGGAATCAGCCCAACAAATTGTTCAGAAAAAAAGTGCTACAGTATTACTGTTTAATAGGGAATGCAAATATTTAGGGGTTCTTCCACAACAGTCTTTACACCTCAATTCACACAAAGTGCTTTTAATGTTGATAGAAAGAGTTAACAGTGAATAGAATTGAATAATTGTACCCTTTTTACACATGCATGACTATTTTTCCCTAATTGGTCAGAGCCTAACAGCGTAAATAGTTGGAGGGTCTAGAGCAGGGGTGTCAAACTTTGATGTGGGCCATATCTGTCCCGTGATAAAATGTCTACTAGTACTAGTGCTCCACTACTCAGCACATGCACAGCTAATAATACGTAACCCAGTATGTCCTTCTGGTGCCTTGTTGCTTCAAGCAACACCAAGCTCCCCCTAAGTTAGCAAATTTATGCAACAAGTCCCATTGGGCCACCCCTCCCAACAATGGCCAAACAAAAGATAGAAAACAGGAGCTTTTTTTTTTTTTTAGAAAAGTCAGAAGCAAATTATCTGTTTACAAATTAAAGGAAAGACCCACCTTGTGCACAAAGTGTTCATAGCTGTAACTCAAGAATACAGGCGGTACCCTACTTAAAGACACCCGACTTACAGACGACTCCTAGTTAAAGCTCTCTGGATGCTTTACTATAGTCTCAGACTATAGGTGTCTGTAATGAAGCTTTATTAATAATCCTTGGTCCCATTAAAGCAAAAAATTTTGAAACTCCAATTGTCACTGGGGCAAAAAAAAAAAAAATTGTATGGAACTACAATGATAAAATATACAGTTTCGACTTACATACAAATTTAACTTAACAACAAACCTATGGAACCTATCTTATATGTAACCTGAGGATTGCATGTATAGCATACAATGAAAATGAGCAACAAGACAAGTACAAAAAAATTGCCATAGCCCTAAAATGTCCTAGAGACTATATTCACAGATGCCATAACGTGAGGCTGCTCTAAAGGCTAGTTTAAAATCTGGCAGCAGAGATTGCAGAATAACCCCCTTAAGGAGGCATAGTTTCCATCCCTGACACAATGCCCTCTCTCCATACCAAAGCTGCCAAATACTGTCTATGGGAGACATCATACAGGAGTTCTGACATATGATGAAGTCCATGCCAATTCAGTCATGGCTGGTGTCCAATTGCGCTATAGTCTGCAAATTTTCAGGCCTGAATGTTTGCAAGTTATATCAAGTGCGTAGACACCCATTCCCCTGCCGACAGCGCCTCCCCCTTGTCCACAATTGTTCTGCTGCCCAGAAAGGTTTGAGCAATTATTTTTCATGATTAACCTTCAGGTTTTCCTCAGGACAGCGCCTCCCATCTGCTAAGAGTCAATGCTGTAGCAGGTTTCTATTTTAACATTACCGCTGTGTTTATTGAAAATATCATGCACAATAGTGCATCACCACAAGTCCATCTATGATCCTGTAATAGAAAGGCATTTTTCACAGCTCTGCTGCTACTAACAACATACATAAGGGTATGGTTACACAGCTCTAAATGCACCATAAGCAGTTTTACATGGTCAAAACTAATGACAATTCTCTTTAAGTTTTTATTGCACTACGGAATTTGATAACGCTATATAAATAAAGATGATTATTATTTAAGTCTGTTTCCATATAGAAAGTTTATGGTTCTGTCTAATGAGAAGAAAAATCTTCCTCAATTATACACATTTTTTTAATATCAAGTTTGGCTCACAACTTTATCCAAGTTTTTAATTTTCGCCCATTCTACAGTATAGAGTATTCACACTTCATGGCAGTTTCCTACAATCCCCATAATGCCTTGCGAATACCTCCTTCGTATCGGTAACTGAGACAGATATTAGTGTCAGGCTCCAGGGGTAGTAGACCCACTGGACCACCACGGACGATGATGTAAGCCGACACCTGGGACCAGAGTCTAAATGGTGCCCGGTTTTCACCAGAGCCCGCCACTAAGCAGGTTGGACTTGCTGCGGCGTGGTATAACAGGTCGTTCCACAGGTGCAACTTTGGCAGCCAAGGCAAGGTACAGAAATGGAAGGCAAGTTCGTGGTTGGGGACAGACAGGAGATCAGAACATGCAGCGGAGGAGCGTAAACGGGAACAGGTCATGGGTCACTAGGGAAGTCAATACACTGGTGCAAGGCAAGGAAAAAAAGCTTTCTTGACGGCTTAGAGCACAAAGATCCGGCAGGGGATGCAGGTAGAGGCCAGTTTTTAACCATTTCCTGAAAAGGGCCAGCACCAATCAGCGGTGCGCTGGCCCTTTAAATCTCCATAAGCCGCTGGACGGGAGGTGGGAGCGAGGACAGGTAAGCGGATGCAGTGGGGAGCTGGGGCACACCTGAGGATTACAGGTAAGCCCGCAACCCGAGACGTGGGTTGCAGGAGTACCCATGACAATAAGTTTTGTGATGTTAATATGATTGTAAATCTCCTCGCTGTTGTTGGGAGAAATTTGGATACATATACTGTATAAGTATATACTGAAAGAAGCCTAAAGAGGTGGAACCCAGGGCCATGCAAAGTGTTTAGTATTTTATGAAGTTTAAAGTGATTTAATTGAAGCATGCATTTCATAGATTATTTGTGAGTATATAATAATAATACAATCGTGAAAATTGGACACTGATGGTTTGGTCCTTAACCCCTTATCACCGACACTAGTTTTCAGCTCAATGACCAGACTCGATTTTTCAAATCTGACGATAATTGGTTATAACTTTGGAACGCTTTAACATATCCAGGTGATTTTGAGAATGTTTTCTCGTGATACATTGTACTTCATGTTAGTTATAAAATTTAAGTGATATGTTTTGCAATTCGTTCTAAAAAAAAGTGAAAATTTGGCAAAAGTTTGTAAAAATCCTTCATTTTCCAAGTTTGAAATGTTCTGCTTTCCAGACAGGAAGTAAAACTACCCAAAAAGCTTGATAAATTACACTTACGGAATGTCTGCTTTATGTTGGGATGATATTTTATGCATCCTCTCACTTTTCTAGTATGTTATAAGGTGCAGAACTTCAGGTGCGATTTTTCTCATTTTCATGAAAATTGCCAAAACTCACATTTTGAGGGAAAACTCAGCTTCCAAGTGACTTTGAAAGGCCTAAATAATAGTAACACCCCATAAATTACCCCACTATAGAAACTTCACCCCTCAACGTATGTAAAACAACTTCTATTAAGTCCATTAACCCTTTAAGTGTTTCACATGGGTTAAAACAATATGGACCTGCGATTTAGAAACTATGGAATTTTTTTGGAAAATACATTCATTTAGGCCAAACTGACAGTTTCAGAATAAATTAAATGATGAAACGCACTGCAATGTTTGATGCCCAATTCCTCCCGAGTTTACTGATACCCCATATGTGGCGGTAAACTTCTGTAAGGGCGCATGGCCGAGTATAGAATGAATGGAGGCGCCATTCACTGCAGATTTGTATTGTCACATTGTACGACCTATACATTTTAAGTTTTTTTGGTAATGCAAACATATGAGGACTTATTATGTACGGGATGAGGTACAATGTATAGATAATTCATTTAGGGGGTCTATAGCTTATTCATGAGATTGTATTAACTATTTCAAGGGGGACACAAACAAAATCATCAATTTTTATTTTGGATTTTTAGCATTTTTTTCCCCCGCTCACCGTAATGTAAAAATAATATTTTATCTTTATTCTCTGGTTCACTACGATTGCGATGATACCTCATTTATATAGTTTTTCTTATCTTTGCTCAATTTTCCTGAGCAAAACCAATATTGGAGAAAATCGCATTGTTTTTACTATTGACAAATTTTTAGGGCCATAACGTCTGTATTTTTCTGTTGTCAGACCTGGTTGAGGGCTTATTTTTTGCGAAAAGAGTTGTTCTTTTCAGTCGTATCATATTAGGGAACGTAGCTTTTTTGATCACTTTTTAGAACATTTTTTGTGATGGTGTTTGATGAAAAATTGTATATTACGGGAAGTTTTTCGTAGTTATTTTTTTCATCGTTCACCGAGCGGGTTCAATATTGATTTAGATTTATTGTACAGATTAATACGGACGCGGTGATACCAAATATGTACATTATTCGTGTGTTTTTGTGTTTTATATACTGTATTTGCATTATATGTGTAACTGGGGAGATTATGGGACTTTATTTTATTTATTTATTTAATTATTATTATAAAATGATTTAATCTTTTTTTTTTTTTTACTTTCACATATTTTCCACCTTTTGGCTTGAACAAGTGATCATCCGATCCGACACTTGTATCGCAGTGTGTAGTGTAAGTAACTGAGCATGCCGCGCATGCTCACTTACTTACAGCCGGGTCCTGCCAGGAAGGCAGAACCCGGCGAGAAGAGGAGCCGACAGCCTCGGGTCACTCGTCGAGACCCGGGGCAGCGGCAGGAGGGATCGGATCCCCCAGAGTTTTTCCGATCCCGGGTGTTAGTGCCAGGTCTGGGCTGTGATATCACAGCCCGACACCGGCACTATACTGACCCAATGTCCCGAAATCTTCTTCTGACACGGCGCAGTAGAAAGGCGTCGTGTCAGAAGAAGTACCCTTAATGACCGACGTAGATTCCCGATAGGGCGGTCATTAAGGGGTTAAACACCTTTTATTTACAATTGATGGAGTAGTGAGAGTAACTCCTTCAAACTGCATTCTTTTTCTGTACTATACAGTTAAGAGTTAAGAACTGGTCATGAAGATTTGTACCTCCAGATACTATTGTGCACAAATGGCACCAAGAAGTATAGTCATATATTGGCCATATGCATTCATTAACCCATTTACTGCCAGGGGTTGAATATTCCTCACTGCTGCTAACCAGGAGAATCTCACTTTTCATGCACTGAAAAAAATAGCACATGAGGATGTAATATACCATATATCATACATTTCTATGCATACAGCTGTGTGTTAAATATTCAGATCTGTGGAAATGTACCAACAATTTTTGCCCCTAATCGCACCCTCTGTGACATTTCAAGTTACACCCGAATCACAGAGAATGTTAGCTGTCATAACAATACAGTTCGACTTATCTGTGCATGACATACTACAATATAAGTAGCTAGGTGATGTGAAATTGCAAATTAATTATTGTTTATAATGTTCTCTCTCACTATATATACACTTCCCAAAAAATATTATTATTAAAATTATTATTTAAGTAATTCTTGATTCATTACATAGTGGAATCCGTTTATAATAATAAAACATAAAAATGATCATTAAAAATCTAAATTAATATCCCATGGAGGTCTGGATTTACAAGAACACCAACATCTCTGCCCATTCGGTCTACTTGGTTTGCAAACACATATTCCACGCTGATGGACAGACTCTCCCTCCACTCACATTTCAGACCTGCTTGAATGTAACTGACAACTGATCTAATAATCTAATAATCTTCAGGACCAGAACTCCAGCATCTCATAAAAGTTTTGCCTACTACTTCCTCCTTGATTGCTATAGTCTTCTATTGCCTGTTTGCCTACCTTTGTCCTCCTGATTCTGACACATTTTTTGAGTACTGTTTTGTATCTGTATGGTCTTGTCCTTTATCACTGTGTTTGCACTTTGTTGCAGGAAGCAAATGTCGATCAGTTGTCGTCTACCATTTTGGTAGGCTGGGCAATTAGGTAGGAAATAATTTTAGCCTGTCCTTCCAGTCCATCCTAACTGCTCTCTACAGCAGCATATAGCTACTTAAAATCAAAGAGGAACTACTTTGTCTACTTGCTGATTGTGTTTATTATGTGATATTTTCTTGCACAGATGCAATCAATATATTTTGAGAGATTTGGAACATTAAACGAGAGAGACAGAGAGAGAGACAGACAGACAGACAGAGAGAGATAGAGACAGAGAGAGAGAGATATTAACCCCTTAACGCTATGCGCCGTAGCTGTACGGCGGAGAGTTATAAGGGATGTATGAAGAGGGCTCACGGGCTGAGTCCTCTTCATACAAAGGTGGGGGTTTTTGCATATTGCAGAAAAACCCCACCGCTAATAACCACGGTCGGTGCTTGCACCGGTGGCGTTTAAAAAATGTTTAAATAATGCGATCGCCGCGCCCCCGAACGTCATCGGGGGGCGGCGATCGGTTGCCATGGTAGCCTCGGGTCTTCGTTTGACCCGAAGCTATCTGGCTTCTGCAGATTCGTTACAATGAGCCACTGGCTCATTGTAATGAATGTGCTGCAAAAATGCCATATATTGCAATACAGAAATATTGCAGTATATGGTAGGAGCGGAGCGATCTGACCATCTAGGGTTAATGTACCCTAGATGGTCTAAAAAATAGTGGAAAAAAAAAAAAAAAGTTTAAAAAAAAAAAAACATTTATAAAATATTAAAAATTCAAATCACCCCCCTTTCCCTAGAACAGATATAAAACATAATAAACAGTAAAAATCACAAACATATTAGGTATCGCCGCGTCCCAAAATGCCCGATCTATCAAAATATAAAAACGGTTATGGGCGGCGGTGACCTCCGAGGCGGGAAATGGCGCCCAAATGTCCGAAATGCGACTTTTACACCTTTTTACATAACATAAAAAATGAAATTTTGCACATACCTCAAAATTGTAGCAATGAAAACGTCGCCTCATTTTGCAAAAAATGACACCTCACACATCTCCATACCCCAAAGTATGAAAAAGTTATTAGCGTCAGAAGATGGCAAAAAAAAAATTTTCTTTTTTGTACACATTCGTTTAATTTTTGAAAATGTATTAAATCACAATAAAACCTTTATAAATTTGGTATCTCTGCGATCGCACCGAACCAAAAAATAAAGTAGGCGTGTTATTTGGAGCAAAGAGTGAAAGTCGTAAAAATTGAGCCCACAAGAACGTTTGGAATTTTTTTTCAGCTTCGCAGTACACGGCATGTTAAAATAAATAACATTGAAAAAGTTATGGATTTTTGAAGTTGGAGAGCGAGAAATGAGCCGAAAAACCCTGCGTCCTTAAGGGGTTAAACATACTCTTACTTGAGAGTAAGATTAAATCAAGGCTGTTCCACTGATATATGGTTTAATATGTAGTATATCATTTGTTTTTTGAACACATTAAACCTCATACAAATGATATACTACATATTAAACCATATATCAGTGGAACAGCCTTGATTTAATCTTACTATAAGTGTTTTGTCTGCGATTGAAATAATTCTGTCATAATAGGATTCAATTACAGAATATAATTCCTTAGCTGCACTTAAGACGGTTTCAGAACTAGAATTAGCATGTAGACTAATACACCCCATCACTGAAACTAAGGAGGGAGGGAGGAAAGATGTAGGGAAAGAAGGGATGCGGACATCAGTGAGAAACGTCTCAGGTTCACAATCAGTATTGTAGATGTGATAGATGACTTACGAGAAGGAGAGAAAGTCCAGGGATTTTCTCAAGTCAAGCCACGGCCCCCAGGTCTTTATATGTTGTTCAGTGGTGTGATGGGATGCCACTGTAAGTTCTTCCATCCTGTGTAAAAGTGAAATCTCCGAGAGGAGGTCAGAGCTAGATGGGACCCTGGTGGACTTCGATAGACGTGGTATCAGTAGCCTGGCAGCTATTAACAAGAAACCCAGGAGTGACTTTTTAGCTTTTTGTGTTGAAATCGGGAGGATGTTTAGGAGGGTAACGGGGGTCATCATTTAATTTGATACCTGTTAGTGTCAAGATCAGGTTAATAACACTGGACCAATGGGGCCCCAGTAAAGGACATCCCCACCAATTATGGGTCATGGTTCCTGGAGCCTGTCTGCAGCGCCAGCACTCATTGGGGCAGGAGGGGTAAACTCTACTCAGTTTTCGCTCCGTTTCTGTTGCAAGAGACCTAATGTGCAGGAGATGCAGATGCACGCTCCTAACACGCAGGGAGCGTGGTCCAATAAGTAAATTGACCCTATCTCAGACCCCTGGACCTGTGAAAGGAGATGGTGCTGAACAAAGATATAATCAATCCTGCTATAGGTGTTGTGTACCATAAATAGGAAAGAATAATCCCTCTCTGTCGGGTGGTTCAATCTCCACACATCACATAACTGCAATGCGTGAAGGGATTTCTTGATTCTATTTAATTTATTGTAAGATACAGAGGATTTCCCCATAGAGGTATCAAGGAGCGGATTGAGAGCTAGGTTCAAATCCACGCACAATATCAGCGATCCCCTGGCAAAGGTACAGAGTTCAACAAGCACCCTTACTAAAAAGGAAGTCTGCTCCGAATTGGGAGCATAAACATTTGCAGATTTATGAAGGAATATTGATACACCCTTTGATTTCCCTTGGGGATTAGTACAGTGATAAGACACCGGGAAGTAGCGATTTTTGTAAGTGGGGGACTGAGTAGAGCTAAAGTGAGTTTCCTGTATGCAAAGGATCTGAGCTTACGGTTTGTGAAAGTTATAGAGAACACGGGACCGTTTCTACGGGACATTGAGACCTTTAGCATTGAATGAGCAAATTTTTAGAGGGGCAGCCATTATGGAGGTTTATCGCCACTAGCTGTTACTTACGCAAAAGTGTGAGAGTGGGGGGTATAAGAGGGAGAACACAAGGGAAGTACAATAGATGCAGCTAGCTATCCTATAGATAGCAACTATGTTAGATACAATGAACAATCTAATAAACCTCGGTGCTTTACCAAGGTTTCACCTATTGGGGGTGAGAGACAGCTCAACACAAGTTAACGTCACGGGTTTGACCGCATAAAGAAAGAAGTGTGAAATTCCGTCAACTTGAGCATAGTGTGCCTGTAGGCCGATATAAGCATACAAAATTAGAGGTAGTGAACCAAGTAGGAAACAAAAAACATATTGTAGCTAAAAAACAAAACAATAATGGGGACCAGACATGAGCAGGCCGGTAGATCCACCCAATGTGCCGTGGAGAGTGAAGTCGTCAGTATCAAGAGCATTCAGCTACAGGCAAAGGCAGATTAATCAAACAGTCTCACCGGTCTTGACGACATTTCACGTAGACTCAGTCTTCTTGGGATTCTTCAGTGGATAGACATTGGCGTATCTGCTGTCTGCGGGGCCTGGGTGATGCTACAAACTGACTGTGTGTTGCCCCACAATGAGGCCCCTGGATTAGGCCGGAATGCTGTTAAATTCGGAGCATCCCAGTCCGGAAGAGATAAAGGTGGTAAGTTTAAATCCAGAAGGAAGGCCGGAAGATCTTCCAGATGTGTCAGAGTAGACTGTATATCACTCGAGCGGGCGTATAGGGCAAAGGGAAAGCCTCTTCTACCCTTTTCTTGGAGTTGTGAGAGGAGCAGTCTCAGTATCGCCCCCTGCCGCAATGTACGCCTAAAGAGGTCTGGGAACAAGCTGATTTTAGGGCCAAAGTCCAGTTCTCCCTTCACTCTTGCTCTCGGCATAATTCGCTCTTTTAGGCTATAGAAATGTATCCTGCAGATCACATCTCTCGGTCTTGCGGGATCAGCACTCCTAGCTCTCAGTCCATTGCTATGGTTGTGTCAACTGGACGTTCAAGGAGCATGTTGAATATTCCTGTGAGAGTGGTGGCTAGGCCTCTGGGAGGCCTCTATATTCATGTATGGTATCCCCGTAATCGCATCGACCCATAGAATAAAGATAACATGATTATTAGGCTTTATAGTGAACACCAAAAAAAAAAAAATCCAGTACAGAATTGATGCTTTTCTTCTCCTGCCCTCAAAAAAAGTTCCTAAATTTTCAACAATAGGGGATACCAACCCCAAAATGGTAACACTGGAAAAAGCATCTCAGCCCGCAAAGAAAATGCCGTCACATAGCCCCAAAAACAAAAAACTGTTTTGTAGCCTACAAAAGGGGCCAATGAGGAAACTAAAATCCTGGCAGCTGCAGGGCGCTCCTTCTCTTCTGCGTTTCGCTGTGCGCCAATAAAACAAGTCACGGCCACATGTGGGGGGTTTCTGTACTCGGGAGAAATTGAAGAACAAATTGTATGGTGGGTTTTCTCTTTTTATCTTTTGGAAATGTGTAAAATGTGACCATTCTAAATTTCCCCTCCATTTTGATTCAATTACCGTATATACTCATGTATATAACAAAAAAAAATTACCCACTCAAAAAAAAAATAAACTTAAATACTCACCCTCCGATGTCAGCGCAGCTCCCCGATGTCGGCGCGGCTTACCGATGTCCCCGATGTCAGCGCGTCCCGTCTTCTTTCTTCTCCGCGGCTCCTCTTCTCTTTTCCGTCATGGACGCGGCCATGTTTTCTTAGTGGCCGCGCATACTATGACGTCAGCAGCGGCCGCATCATAGTATGCGCATGCTAGAAGAAAACATGGCCGCGTCCATGCCGGAAGAGAGAAGAGGAGCCGCGGAGAAGAAAGAAGACGGGACGCACTGACATCGGGGACATCGGTAAGTCGCGCCGACATCGGAGAGCCGCGCTGACATCGGAGGGTGAGTATATAAGTTTATTTTTTTAAGGACGTGGGGGCAGGCTGTCTGTATACTACTAGGGGCTGCTGTATACTACTAGGGGCTTGCTGTATACTACTAGGGGGCTTGCTGTATACTACTAGGGGGCTTGCTGTATACTACTAGGGGGCTTGCTGTATACTACTAGGGGGCTTGCTGTATATTACTAGGGGGCTTGCTGTATATTACTAGGGGGCTGCTGTATACTACTAGGGGCTGCTGTATACTACTAGGGGCTGCTGTATACTACTAGGGGCTGCTAAATACTACATGGGGGCAGGCAGGCTGTATTCTTCTGGTGGCTGGCAGGCTGTATACTACTGGGGGCTGGCAGGCCGTATACTACTGGGGGCTGGCAGGCTGTATACTACTGGGGGCTGGCAGGCTGTATACTACTGGGGGGGTTTGACCAATGCATTTCCCACCCTCGGCTTATACTCGAGTCAGTAGTTTTTCCCAGTTTTTGGTGGTAAAATTAGGGGTCTCTGCTTATACTCGGGTCGGCTTATACTCGAGTATATACGGTACCATGAAGATCTCAAGGGGTTAACAATGTTCCTAAAAGCTGTTTCTGAGGGGTGCAGATTTGAAAATGGGTTGGTTATATAGGGGGTTTAGATACTAAATATGTAAAATTTCATTCAAAACTGTATTAATCCCTAAAATAGTCAATTCTGAAAATCCGGAAAAGCGATATTCGATTTGTAAGCCACATGACGTCAAAATAAATTATCCAGACATTTCAAAAATGAAAATGTAAAGTAGACATATGGGAAATGTTATTCAGCAACTTATTTAGGTGGCAAATCTATATGCCTGAAAAACGCAATGATTTCCAATATGGCACATTTTTAAAAAAAATCAGCATTTTTTCTTTTTTATTTTAAAATAAACGCAAAACGTATCAGCCAAAATTTACCACTAAAAAGAAGTACAACATGTGGGGAAAAAAACAAACAATCTCAGAATCGTTTTGATAAGTAACAGTGTTCAAAAGTTATAACCATATAAAACGCCGCAAGTCAGAATCCAAAAAATGTGGCTGAGCCTTAAGCTACAAAATGGCTGCAGCATTAAGGGGTTAATGTTATGTACATGTGTATGTGTTGTAATATGTATGACATTATAGGGCCTTAAAAATTCTTAACATACATGCATTAACAAATTGGTCAGGTATATTTTGTTTAGAGCAACTAGTACATATCTATTTAAAGGTCAGTATGCACAACAGAAAGCCTCTTAGATGTTACAGTGTTTTTAAGGTGGGGCCCCTTACAACCTACACAATGCCAGGGAGATCTCTGCATGTACTTGCCTTGAACTCTGCTGCTGGGTAAAGGCTTTATTTATAGAAATCACATCATTGAATGCCTGTCTAAATTAGATCCCGTGTCTTACCAAAGTAGCTCAAAAACTGTACAATAATCCATAAGTTATAAACTCAATACAGGCAGTCCTCGGGTTACGTACATGATAGGTTCTGCAGGTTTGTTCTCAAGTTCAGTTTGTATGTAAGTCGGAACTGTATACTATATTATTGTAACCCCAGTCAAAATTTTTTTGGTCTCTGTGACAATTGGATTTTAAAAATGTTGGAGTGTCATAAGAACCAGGATTAATAATAAAGCTGCATATCAGAGACCTGTGATAACTGTTATAACTGTTTATTGTAGCCTAGGACTTAAAGGGGTATTCTCGTCTGGGCACTCACATTCAGTTTCACTAATCTTCCATATATAAACATTTCTTCAATTGGATGTTATTAAAAAGAATGTTCCTGTGTGAAGATAATTTCTCATAAATGTATCCATTCTGTCCCTTAGAAACGAGATAGCTTTCGGATACGACCACATCACACTCTGGCAGCGGTGGCCAGACTTGCGCTATAGGGTCCTGCCTGACCTCCTGGATTCAGCGATCATTACCACAGGACGGCTGTGGGACTTGCAGTTACTCCCGGACATTTCATATACAAAACCTTCTTGTTTATTTGTGCAATCTCTCAGGCAGAGGTGGCCGTATCCGAAGAAGCCATCTCGTTTCTAAGGGACAAAATAACTACATTTATGAGAATTTATCTTCACACAGGAAAATTTTTTTCAATAACATCTAATTGAAGAAATGTTTATATATGGCATAATTATCAAACTGAATGTGAATGCCCAGACGAGAATACCCCTTTAAGTACAGCAAATTACCAAAATCCAGAGGTCCGTTTGTAACTAGGGGTCGTATGTAGGTCAGGTGTTCTTAAGTAGGGGACCGCCTGTACTCAGACTTAGGGCAACCATGGGCACCATTAATGCAGATCATCAGAAACCGGAAAAAAGTGTATAGTATCTTCTGTGAGAACTCTACTAACTGGCAAAAGCAGAGTAAAAGGAGATGATCCAGCACCTATTGCGGGTGTTTTCCCACTGATCGCCGCTGGCGAAGCTGGGCACCGCCATAGTTCCGGGGATCATCGCTCCCCACGACGTCATCGGGAGTGGCGATCCGTCGCCATGGTAGCCTCAGGTCTTCCGAAGACCCGAGGCTACTTCGGGTTAACCTATTCATTACAATGTCCTATCAGCACATTGTAATGAATGAGGAGTAAAATCCCCATCTACTGCCAATAACAGTTGTCCAATACTAATAACTCTTTATTTATATAGCGCCTACAGATTACACAGCGCTGCACAAAGCATGTCAAACTGGTCCCTGTCCAGGATGGGGCTCACAATCTAAACAATCTGCCAGTATGTTTTGGAGTGTGGGAGGAAACCGGGGACCCAGAAGAAACCCATGCAAACACGGAGAGAACATACAAACTCTTTGCAATTGTTGACCTGGGTGGGATTTGAAACCAGGACCCCAGCCCAGCAAGGCAGAGTGCTACCCACTCAATACTATGTAAAGCCTGATCTGTCTTGCACACATAATCAATGGTAGAACTACATCACTGCAGATTCAATCTTAGATTTTGATGTGCCGAAAATTCAAGATGTATAGATTTATGATGGCTACAAGACAAATTCATATCAGGCATGTGCAGTAGAGCTCACTGTTTAACCGCAACTATCCCTCTGTTGTAAACTGGTCTCTTTTTTTAGGATTTCCCAAACCCAATATGCTCACTTATAAGAAGCTGAAGGAGCTAAAGGCACAGTTCTGACAAAAAAGCAGATTTCATCCACCACAGCCAAATTGCCTTAAATAGGCCGTCGGGGCGTGGCCGTCGGACTAATTTGGACACATCGCGGAATTTAAAATTTAAATTGTGTCCCAAGATCAGCACATACATGCAAAGGGAAAAAGAAGGTGAACTCCGGCGGACCTCAGCGGGGAAGCGACACATGCAGGAAATTAGACGCACGATCGCGGCAGCTCCGAATCCTCGCCGGACATTCCACATCGGTAGTGTCAACAGGACGGGTAAGTAAATGTGCCCCATTATGTTGTGCTGGAGGACTTCAGATCCAAATTGTCGGTGAAGTAAATTAAATGTCAAACTCCCTGCATGTGATTATTAATACACATTACCAGTATTGTGTGTTCGTGATGATTGTTTTTTTGAGGTGCTGGATATTTCTTAATTCTGAGTTACTCGCCAAACACGCATACAAAAGGGGACATGTCCCTCAAAAAATCTCCAGAAATTGTTCATGTTTTTTTCTACCTCTATAGTGTATATGGACTGATCCTCAATTGGATCTTATGGACAACATTTATGGTCCTTTGTGGTCCATGAACTTCCAGGATATGGGATTTTTTAAAATTAAAAATGAATATTGTAATGAAAGATACTACTTGGATACTACTGCTACTATTTTAATATACCTTTAGTGGTGGTCCCGGAAATTGTGAAGTCATAAAGGAAAAAGCACACAAACAATTTTGAACTCACCTGAGGTGGGTGAAGTTTCCCCCATTGCAGCTACTCCTGAAAGAAATAAAGCCATGTTTAGCTCTACAGAAGAAGAGTATATTTGAGTATAGACATGCCCATGTTAAGAATAAAATATATTTTAAATAAAAATGTTACATTTTTCACATATTAAAATTTTTTTAAATTAAAAAATATTTTTTTTTAATTAGGACTATATCTAGTACTGTATATACCCGTGTATAAGCTGAATGTGCTGAAAATCCTCACCTCGGCTTATACACGAGTCAATAAAAAAAAACACTTAATACTCACCCTCCTGTGCCCGGATCCTTGGCGCGGCTCCCGATCCTCGGCGCGGTTCCCTGTGGCTCCTCTTCTCCCTTCTCTAGCCGGCAGAGTCGCGTCCATGCGATCTTCAAGCCGGCGCACACTCCTCTGCACCATAGTGTGCGCCCGCCGGCAGATCGCATGGACGTGACTCTGCCAGCTAGAGAAGAAAGAAGAGAGAAGAGGAGGCACCAGGAGCCGCACAGAGCACTGGGGGTCAGTATTAAATTTATTTTTTTGGGTTTATGTGCTTGGTATATAGGGGACAGGCTGTATCAAACAGGCATTTAGAAAAAATAAGAGAAAATATAGGGGCACTATTGAGGTCCTTTTAGTAGAGAATGTGCAGTGGAGATAGAGTATACTCTCTCTTCAGCATGTGACAAATGGTTGTGGAAGGTGGTGCTCAAACTTACAGAGAAAAAGATAGGGTTCAAGTCTGAGTTCTTCAAAATATACAAGGTAGATTGGAGAAATGAAATGTTGGCATTCACCACTTCTTAAAATTTCTTTCTTTATTGAGTCATCTTAAAATGGCATACAGCACGGGAGAGGGTATTCGGAGGATGCGTTTCAGTGTAGGGACGAATCGTTTCACGCTAGTCCTAGCGCTTCATCTTGCCACTAATAAAACTTAATAAAAGTTGTTTTATATACATTTTTATATACATTAAGGGGTATAGTTTCTATTAATGGGGTAATTTTACTTTCATTTAAGCCTTGTAACACTTTACAAAGTGTTACAAGAAAACAATTTCAACTCACTTGGATATGTTAAAGCATTCCAAAGTTATAACTACTTAAAGTGACACAGGGCAGATATGAAAAAAAGGTGAAAGTGAAGGTGAAAGTGGCTTCGGCGGCAAGGGGCTAAATGAATAGTTATATAATTTTCCAATATAACTTCTGTAGCACAGTTTTCTCTGCCTGTTGTAATTTAATAGAAATAATAATTAGTTATCAACAAGTTCCAATTATGGAATAGAATAAAACTTTATTAATCCTGTTGGGAAACTGTTTTGTGCATCATTACTCCAAGCAAGGCATGAACAGTGTTTTACATAAAATACAACACAAATAACTTTACAATTACTACCTTCATTTTTAGGGGGTGGGGTTAATTTTTATGTGACTGACCAATGCCTCACTGTGACTGATTTATGACACTGAGCTTTAGGATTAAAGTACAGTACATATGTCCCCAGACGAAGGCTGCCTATCAGCCGAAACGCGCGTCGGGGTTGCTGTTATCCCGTGCAACGATCGCAATATGGGTAAGCTTGACATAGCAATTTGTGTGCACTTTTGGGCCACATAATCCATTATTCTTTGTGCTTCCCAATAGCATTTCTTTATACAGGCAGTCCCCGGGTTACGTACAAGATAGGGTCCGGAGGTTTGTCCTTAAGTTAAATTTGTATGTAAGTCGAAACTGTATATTTTATAATTGTAGATCCAGACAAAAAAAATGTGGCCCCAGTGACAATTGGAGTTTGAACATTTTTTTGCTGTAATGGGACCAAGGATTATCAATAAAGCTTCAATACAGACACCTTACAGCTGATCATTGCAATCTGGGACTATAGTAAAGCATTCAAAAAGCTTCACCATAGGTCAGAGGGGTCTGTCTGTAACTATGGGTTGTCTGTAAGTTGGGTGTCCTTAAGTAGGGGACCGTCTGTACTTCCATTTGGCCATTGATGCCTATACATGTTTATATTTCGATGTGTTGATCTGTTGCCTGCGATGCAACTCTTGCTTGTGTCCCCCTTTTTGGAGTGGGTTCATTTTTAACCATTATGTTGTAATTTGACTTAATAAAATTTATAACCTTTTACCATTTATTACGTTTTTCTGCTGTATATGTTGGTTTTTTCACCCCTTTCTTCGAGGGTTGAATGATAGGTTTTGATATGTGGTATTAGGTAAATAACAGTATCATAGATCACCAACTTAAGAAGTGGTATTAGGGGAATACATTAGCAGGGTCCCCAGTGGTTAGACCACTGCTGAAGTAATATTTGTCATATATTCCTTAGGTACATCTTGAACCCTTTTTACATCTGGATATAATATTATGGTATTTTGATCACAATAGGATGTAATGGATGTCCTGGCCATCCACAGAAGCTATTCTCACACCATCAGTAACTGGTCCCAATTAGAACTGACCTGGCACTGGAATAAGGGCAATCTTTGAGCTTACCTTGGGGTAGGTTACAAATTGGATGATCAATGGTAACACACTTATGTCATATACAAATACGCTAACATTGACAATGTACAGATCTGGAAACAGCCAACGGTTTATGGTAGCTGAGCCGCAATAGTATGTTGCCATCGTTTTCTAGCTCTGTACACAGAGCTGACAGGTTTTGGGCTCCTACCAGTTACCAGTTCTTCGACCTATTCCATGCATCAATGTTGCAGAACCCCTTTACATATCAAACTATTTTGTGCCTAAAATAAAAAAACTATCAACTTCTCAGTCATGTATAAACAAAATTCATGCAAGATAGATTCAGTAGATTTGTTCTTAAAAAAGAACTGTCGACAAAATTTTACCTCCCAAAACAACAATGCCTGCTGGTAAATGGTTACAAGTCCTCCACATTTCACCTAAAATTATGTACCTTAAAGGGGTGTTCCGAGGAAGACAAGACTCTTAAATAATTCCTTTATTTATACCGCGCATACAGAGCTGCCAAATCGGTCCCTGTCCCCAATCAACCTACCTGTATGGTTTTTTTAGGGGTAGGAGGAAACCCATGCAAACACAGAGAGAACATACAAACTCAGGAGAGGTATTTGATAAAAGACAGAAGGAATTTTAAAAAAGGCCAAGACCCGCTGCACAGGACCATGAAAAACAGATTGTGCGCTAACCTGATTATCTACACTTGCTACAGTGCAGAAGATGGGAAATAGTTACATAAGATGCAAGGACTCCCTTCTCCAGAACAGCAGTGCCAAACTCATGACTACATCACTATGATGCATACAGTCCACATATGCCCTGACCAGCTATTCGTTGGTGACTGACTTTTCTGGCACTCTGACTAGGCCACGCCCCTTTTAGGACAAGCCAGGAAAGCTAAAAATGTCTAGGAACCTCAATAAATGTTGTACCTAGCATTTCAGGTGCATATCACTCAAGAATTCTGGCACATCTATGGGAGTGGGTGCAGGGCCGTGATCAGGGTTGTCCAGTAAAAATTTTAATAAAATGCTACAAAGTGCCAGGACAATAAGGCATTTGTGGCTGTGCCCAACTGCTTTGCTGCGGATCTTTTGTAAGTTTTATTGTGGTGTATTTTTGGTCTTATTTTTGGCTTTATATTGATGTAGTAAGTTTCCACATTTAAAAAAAAAAAAAGAAAAGCCTCCTCCCTAAAAGCACATGCATAAAATACAGTTACAGAAGGGATAACACAATTTGCAAGAGACAAAGAATACAGTGGGGCACATTTATTATGCTGTGAGTTGAAAAAGACATAAACCAGTGGTTTATATAATGATAAAGGAGAACCAATTACAGGCGGTCCCCTACTTAAGGACACCCGACTTACAGACAACCCATAGTTACAGACGGACCCCTCTGCCCACTGTGACCTCTGGTGAAGCTCTCTGGATGCTTTAAAATAGTCCCAGATTGCAATAATCAGCTTAAAATTGTCTGCAATGAAGCTTTATTGATAATTCTTGGTCCTATTACAGCAAAAAAATTTGAAACTCCAATTGTCACTGGGGCAAAAAAAAAAAATTGTCGGGAACTACAATGATAAAATATACAGTTTCGACTTACATACAAATTCAACTTAAGAACAAACCTACAGTCCCTATCTTGTATGTAACCCGGGGACTGCCTGTATATAATAAAGCAAATCATAAAATAGGAGAACATAACAGGGCAGATTCATTAAGAGGTTTAAGAAATTTGGCTTAATTTCACGAAAAAAATAATTAAAATTAATGTCACCAAATTTAGACATTGTTATGGCGTAGGGCGTCTAATTAAAAGGAGTTTTGTCGCGAACGCAAGCTGCGCCAAAAATGTTGCAACATTTTGTTTTCCTAGCATAAACTAAGCCAACAAATAGTGACACTTCACCCTTTATTCTTTGGATTCATACAATCATTGAGATACCATAGGTTTTATTGTGTTTTAGTAGATTTAGATTAAAAAAAGCTTTCTTAGAAAAAAAAACGTTATTCATTTGCCATATAAATAATAACTTTTTCATACTTTGGTTGGTGTACAGAACCAAGTAAGGTATAATTTTTTTGCAGGACTAGTCCATTACGATATTCACACTATGGGGTGATCATATTTATATTTTCATAAATCATAAATACCCCTCATAAATAATCAAATACCCCTCATCCACAAAGCTCTGTACCTCCCTACCTCTCCTCTCTCACCTTAGTCTATCACCCGACCCATGTTCTTTGATCTGCCAGTGATTTTAGATGAAACTCTACCTTAAAGGAAACCTACACTTTAAAATTAGACTGATGCCGGACCATATCTTTACTAGTAGCAGAAACCGCTGTATACCAGGGAAAAGTATTTTTAGCGTAATAATCAAATTCCCTTCAGCGCACCACGATATCCCTGTAAACACCATGCGAGCAACCGTCTAAAGTCGCGGTCGTTCGCACAGCTGCACTGGAAGCCAGACGCGATAAAAAAGTTGTTGGTGCGCATGCGCGAGTGTGCCCGTGAGCTTGGTGACGTCACCGGCTCTCCAGCACCGCATAATAAAGCGCATGAACGGTCGAGCGCATGGACCGCACAGCAATATCGTGGTGCACCGATGGGGAATTTGAATATACCGCTAAAAACACTTTTTCCCGGAATACAGCGGTTTCTGCTACTAGTCAAGATATGGTCCGGCATCAGCTCACCCTTAGCTGTTGCAAGGTATTTGTGGTTTATCAGTCTAATTTTTAAGTGGTAGGTTTCCTTTAATACTCACGTCTCCAGGACTTCTCCGAAGCTGCACCAATTCTCTGGAATGTCTTTCCCTGGACTATAGTAATAAGACTCCTCTTTAGGCAAGCCTATCACACCCGCTAACTGCATGAAATTTCAACTCTCTCTCTTTACTAACCAATCCTGTGTCCTCCTACTGTCTTTTAACCGCCAACACCAGATACCAAGCTCCAGGCTTCTCTGCAGTCCTATTGCCCTTCGACTCTGTATATAAGATGGCAGCTGATGGCTGGTTCAAGCATCAGAATTTTTATTTATTAAATTATTTTATTCTGTTCCCTTATAAAGAATGGCTGGACCATTATACAAGTTCTTGCACCTCTTGTGTCAACCCATCATCCTTATAGCTCTTGTGAGCAGGGCCATAATTTCTATTGTTCCTTATGACAGTTTGTACTCTGTAATGTTGTATTTTATTTGTATATGTCCTCTATGATTTGTAAAGCACTATGGAATATGATGGTGCTACATAAATACAGATTATTATTAACTACCGGTACACAAACTTGAGATGGGGGGAAAAAATATCCCAGGGACTGGAGCGGGAAAAAGGTAAAAAAATAATAAAATCTACAAATTTGCTTCGTCTTTGAATTTGAATGGTGCAGCCTCGATGCCTACCGTCTACACTGCCATCTGGGGTGGAAGTATCGCCAATCATGCTAGAACAGTAAAGTCACTGCTGAACACCACCATTATCCCTCCAGTGACCACAGTGCCCCACTGGTGTTTTCAACAGCAATCCCGGGGGGCCGCTTTACGCAAATTGAGAGCAAGAGAAAGGCAAGTGCATTTTTCTAATAAAAGCCAAATTTAAGTGTAGAAAGAGGCTCTGATAAGAAAAGTTAGTGACGATTTAAGCTAATAAGGGCTTATCCCCCTATAACCACTGAAATATACAGGTAAGCGGCTGTGCATACAAGTTTCTAGAGGATTCTGACGAAATAGTCAGCTAAAGTTTTTGGGAGACTGCTATCTCAGGTATGTGTGCATGTTACAGGAGTGAGCCAGGAACATAACGTATGCCAAACCATTAGAGGCCATATAAAGGATATGTTTCCTATTACTCAAGGATTTTGTGTCTACATACAGCAATTACATTATTTCATATTACATGACCATAAAGTCATTTCCCTATAAGTGAAAAAGGCCATTGAATATAATGGAGGATATTTACTATACTCAAGCACTACGTGCGCCAGCTTGGATTGGCATGGATTAGTGCTATTACAGTTGCAGGCTATAGCAATTACGCAAGTGCAGGGCAGAAACGCCCGATGCCGACCTTCCTTGCCGCCAGCTACAACCCTCCGTTGCATGGAGGTGGTGTAAAGGGGAAAATAAATGCAACGCATGGCAATTAGTAATTCACCATTTTTTAAGGTCTTGAACGTCAAAAAAACTAGCATACAAACCCTAATAAATTTTACCAATGAGTGTGAGTCCCTTAGTAACCGTCATTTTAAAAACTTTTGATATGTTGTAGGACATGCAATTTAAAGGGGTATTCTGGGAATATGAACTTCTGATACAAAAAAACCATGATTCTATAAATAAATGAATGTAACAAAACTTAATGTCATTAGTCACAAGATAGAGCTTAAAGGGGTATTCTCATCTGGGCATTCACATTCAGTCTCATTAATCTGCCATATATAAACATTTCTTGAATTAGAGGTTATTAAAAAAAATGTTCCTGTGTGACGATAATCTCTCATAAATGTAGTCATATGGTCCCTTAGAAACAAGGCTGTGTCCCTGGTTACCGCCACCTCTGCTGGAGGGATCGCACAAGGAAACAAAAAGTTTATGAATATTAAATGTTCATTACCACAGCTGTCCCGTGGTAATGAACGCTGAAGCCAGGAGGTCAGGCAGGACTCAGTAGTATATGTCTGGCCACTGCTGCCAAAGTGTGGAGTGGTCGTATCCGAGGAAGCCATCTCGTTTCTAAGGGACAACATGGCTACATTTATGAGGAATTATCTTCACACAGGAACATTTTTTTTTAATAACATCCAATTTAAGAAATGTTTACATATGGAAAATGAATTTAATTAAATGTGAATGCCCCGATGGGAAAACCTTTAAATAGTTTGATTTTATGATTCACAAAATTTTATGGCCTCTCTAAAGTTATCACCAAGATGGTTGCTACTGGAAACTACTTTAGTTCTCAGTAACTCCTCCCACCTCTTATGCTCTGCTCTCAGTGATGATCTAACAGGTTTTCTTGCTCTGTTACCATAGTAATTATGTGTATCTGCTATCACCAAAACACTGACCATACTGGATGTACTGCAACCAACGACTACAGCCAAACTAGGTGGTGATCACATGACCTGCCCAGGCAGCTGCAGGACATGTGATGTGGACATGTGACTAGCTGCCATCTTTTGTCCTATGTCAGCTCTGCAATGGACCGCAGGGAGGAAATAAACGGACTGATTAAAGGGCCAGTAGCATTTTAATACTCCATTACAGTGTATGTCCGCAGCATTTTTCTGCTAACGGAAGCAAAATTTTAAATAACAACTAATTACAAATTACACTAATTAGCTTATATTTTAAGGACCCATTTGTATATGAATTATGCTGATTCCTGGAATACCCCTTTAAAGCTTTTCTGCAATTGAATTAGTTACTCAAATCTTGTTCCTTCCACTGCTATTCAGCAGCCTTCCCCCTGTTATCAGCCTCTGTCAGTGATGCCTTAGATGGCAGTTGCTAGGCTCATTCTGTCCACACTACACTGAATATGGAGTGAGAATGTACATAGGAGACACACCCCCTCTCCTCCTGCACTGCTCTGCTGATTCTCCTGATACTGCTCCCAGCAATCAGTGTGCTACAATGTGCTACCAGGAACCCTAACTAATGTAATAACAAAACAACTACACTCTTATCTCTCCCTGTACACCCTCAGCTTTCACTACACCTGTATATAAACAAATAATCCACCACAAGTTGCAGCTCTCCATCACAGGAGCATCCCCTCCACCAATCACCTTACACTCACAGCAGGAAATGGCAGACAGTAGTGACGGGAATTCCGGCTTCTCTTAGTGAGCTGGCTCATTAGGCTCCCCTCACTAAGAAGAGCCGGCTCTTCTGGCTCCTGAACTGCTCCCTTTTACATAAATAATAGGGAGCCGAAGGCCAGTCAGTCACTCTACTTTTAACTCGGTTGTATTGGGTTAAAGGTGGCGTGGTGAGCCGGTTGGGGGCGGGGTTAAGTGAGCCATCATGTCATTCACGAACAAGAGCTGGCTCGTTTGTGAACGATACATCACTAGCAGACAGGAAAGGAGAGGGAGAGCAGTGATAATGTGCTCTGTGCCTCTTGAAGTCTCCAATCTTCCCCACGTGCTATGCTGCAGTTAAGGATAGATAGAATAGTTAGATAAAATAGATATATTGGATAGATAGATGTTTAAAATAGATGCATATGATAGATCTGTAACATAGATGGATAAAATAGATACATACATAGAATAGATAGGATAGATCGAAGAATAGATAGATAAGATGGATGGATAAAATAGATGGATAGATATATGGATATAATAGATAGATATGAATCGTAGGGACACCTGGAGCAGAATTAAGTTGTTTTTTAATGTTTATGGTGCGTTCACACGATCAATTTTTCAGATGCAGTTTTTAAAACCAAAATCTCACAATTGGTGAGAACATATTATTGAGAGAAGCTGCTTCTCCTCTTTTTTACTCCACTCCTGGTTTGGACATCAAAAACAGCATCTGAAAAACTGAACGTGTGAATACAGCCTCAGAATGACGGTTACAGTTACGGTTTAAGTCAGAAACTCTTGCAGAACTTGCACTTGAAATTGTGAAAACCTGCATTACTAAGTGTTGAGTAGGCATTTGTGCCAATGCTGTTTGCCTATAAAAGATAATGGGAGCGGCTTATACCCCTAACAGTATGCAGAGCACATGCACGCTCCGCTGGGCCCCGTGTGTATGTGTACGGGAGAGGTAGGTACCTGCCTGTGACTTCCTGCGTATATGATTCAGCAGTCCTACATGGATGCTACATCCATCTCTCCCATCGGCCGCTGGTTGAGGAAAGTTTCCCCTGACCTCTGCAGCCCCAGCCCTGAAGTTCGGATGCAGCGTCCCCTCCCTCAGTCACCAGGTGTGTGTCAGCGGGTGAGCCGCTCCTGTCCCGCAGTCAGTGACCCCACACTTCACCTTGTTCCCTGGTCGCTCCTCAGTATGCACGATCCTGCTTGTGGATCCGTCTGTCCTGGTAGCAGCGCTGTACACAGCTGCAGGCCCAGCCCAGGACCATCCCCTCCACTGCAGTACACGAAGGGGCGGGAGGGATTGGATTTTAACTTGGAATCAGTTCAAGTTTTGTGGAGAGCAGGATGCGGACCAGGCTGTACATGGGGGAGGAGGGCGCTGGCTGGAGTCTTCTGTGAGGGAAAAGAGTAACCCCTGCTGCCATTCTGTAGTAAACCTGGGACATGCTTCACTATGAGCTGCTATTAGTACATACTGTACAGGCAGTCAGTCATATACTCAGCTATGAGGTGTCTCTGAGGTAAAGTGAGCTGCCCGCCTGCACACACTGCATAATAAACATTACAGACCTCACAGAAGACACTGCAGGTAGGTGAGAGACTATAGACATGTCTTATTCAGACCTCATTGCCAACCTAATATGGTGAGGCTGTAGTAGTAATGTGGGTGAGGCAGTTGCTATTTTCTCATACAAGTTGTGTCCTAGTAAATTTTCGGACACACTGATAGTCTGTGGTGCTCACGTCACATGTTTTTCACAGTCTGGTGAGAGAATAACACAGCGTGGAGTGGACTACACTGATCCAAGTCATGCGTGAAGTCAATGGGTGTGTAGTAAAAAACAAAAGACCCCAGGATCCTAGTGCACTCAGTTACATGTTTCAGGGAAGTTTTTACAGAGATTTGGAAAAACTAGAATGGTGCCATTTCTGCAAAATTGGCCGGTTGGGCTGGAATTGTAAGAATTCAGATGAAAATCATATGATTTTCACCGACCAAAATAATTGTACAATTTGATAATTGTGGGCAACTGGCCTAATAAAATTATAATAATTCCTATATACTTTGCATATCAAAAGCAAGACCCCCTTTTCAGGTCCAAACCAGCGTCCAAACAAAGGAAAGAAAGAAAAAACAGCACACCAGGGAAATAAGGATATGTAGAGGCATTAAATAAAGGATTGGTCCAGGACTAGGGGATCTCTACTTCCCCACAGAAATGCATCCATGGACAGTGCCAACAGCAAAGAGCATAAGGAACTTTTATAAGAAAATTTTCACTTTACTTCAATATTCATAGACATACATTAATCTTCTCAATATTCACAGAAGTTTCATTGTCATATACAAGGTGTATCTTGCAAAAATGTTATTTCATAGTGAGTGCAACCATAGCAAATACATATCTTTCACTAGTACTAAGTAATGCCAAGTTCTGCGTGATAAGCACACATGTTTTATACCTCAGATCCCAGGGTGGGCGGACAGAGATGGAGGGGCCCGGGGCACAATCTGGCAGTGCGTCCCCGGTCCACTTACCACGGGGCCAGGGCAAAGCACTGCAGGGATACAGGGACGGTGCATCCCCGGGCCCCTTAACCTCGTGGGCCCCGGTACGGCTGCTATGGCGGTAGTTACACCACTGGTTGCACTCACTATGAAATAACATTTTTGCAAGATACACCGTTTGTATATGACAGTGAAACTACTGTGAATATTGAGAAGATTAATGTGTGTCTATGAATATTGAAGTAAAGTGAAAATTTTCTCTAAAGAGTTCCTTATGGTCTATGTTGTTGGACACTGTTCAACAGTGAGGTATATAAAATGCATAAATGTTGAAAAATAAAAAGGTACAAAAATGTATACATGCAAGAACCAAAAGCAAGAAAATCCCCTTATTGTGCCCCCCAGAAGGCTTCCTCTCTTTCCCCCCCTTTATTGTGCACCCCACCAGCAGTTCCCCCTGTTATTGTGCCCCCACCAGTAGTTCCCCCTTTAATTGTACACCCCCAGCAACAGTTCCCTCTGTTATTGTGCCCCCCCTGCAGCCCCCCATCTTTTAGTGCCTTCACAGTAAAATAATAAACTGACACTCACCTTTCCACATCCCCTACAGCAGATACTCTCCCCTCTGCTTCTCCTGTGTGTAGCAGTGAAGCTGGCAACAGGGATGACATCATCAAATGATGTGATCCACTGCCAGCTTTGCTACATACAGCAAAGAAGAGAGGAGCAGCTGCAAGGGAACATAGAACAGGTGAGTAGATGTTTTTTATTTTGTCAAAGAGGAACATCTATCTGCATTATCACTGTAATCAGCGCTGTCTATGTCCGGAGGTTGTGGACAGAGCTGATGTCCCGGCACATACCTCCTGCCGGGCAGGACAGATCCTGAAAACCGGGACTGTCCCGCTGGATCTGGGATAACTGGGAGGTATGTTTGCCGCCTAGCCTGGCAGAAAAGAGAGATGGAGAACAGGACGTGGAGAGAGGGAAGGCTAGATGGCATACTAGTGGCCATTTTGGTTAAAGGCAAGCTCTGCCTGTCAGTCTGTCAATGTACTAGTTTAAAATATCTGAATCTAGGATTTAGATGTGATAGGGGAAAGTGAGGAGTCAGCTAAGCTGAGGAGGAATTGTGTGTAGAAGACACAAAGACGAACTGGTATGTGGACTGCGGAAGATCAAAATACATTATAACATTAGATTAACCCCTTAAGGATGCAGCCATTTTACATCTTAAGGCTCAGTCCCATTTTTTGGATTCTGACTTGCGTCGCTTTATATGGTTATAACTTTTGAACTCTGTTAGTTACAATATTGTCACGGCAGGGACGCCGCCGCCTCGTCACATGACGTGGGGTGCAACTGTACGGGTTCATTTAGCCTACTCAAACTTGCGCTCACCTTTCATTCAGGACACAAATTGAGCATAAATCACACCTCATACAGCTTCAGCACCCCCCAGACACGCTGCCACCACTTATTGCATTTATACTGGGACCAATAATATCCCACTCTTCTCAGGCAGTCACCTTGTCACACCACTAGACATGCACACTCAGCACTCTAGCAGTCACACAGCTAACCACACCTCACAAGGCTATGAGTTCGCAGAACATACAGGGACCAAAATTTAAGTGAAAATCTTTAAGTTGGTCAGTGCATAAAAAAAGATATTAAAAACAAAAGAATTACAAAATAAAATGACACACAACACGGCAAAACAGTTATAAAATAAAAAGGAAAAATAACAGAAACTTATAACTTAAAGTAAATCCTGATTCCCGTGGGAGAAATAAGGAACACACTCAGCTTGTCAAGCAGCCCCCAAAATGTGAACACCATTTTTTGTATTTCATATTGTTTTATATCTTCTCAGTTTGGTTCAGGTTTCAGAACCTCCCATTCATTAATTAGTCCAGAGGGTCATTCAGGATTGGGCACAGTTTTAATGAGTGCGGAGAGTCCAGGAATATTAAACAGTTTCTTTGTTTCCAAATCCCTAGATTCAGGGATGGGGGTAGGTGCACAGAAGAGGTGACCAAATGGCTTTTGAGGTCACCACAGAACATTCTGCAGGTCAGAGTAAGGATCTCCAGGATGTTGTAAAAGAGGCCTGGACGCTTCAATGGATGCCATATATTTCAACAAAGTTTGTAATTGCCCAATAGTTCAACAAATCTTACACATTCAAGAATAATATTTCCTTGACAGTTATCAAAGCGATTCTGAGATATTTTTTCCCCACATGTTGTACTTCATTTTAGTGGTAAATGTTGGCTGATAAGTTTTACGTTTATTTTCCAAAAAAATAAAAAATGATGAATTTTTTAAAAAATTAAACTTTTTTGAAATTCGAAATCATTACATTTTCAGGTACCTTATATACTCGAGTATAAGCCTAGTTTTTCAGCACAAAATTTGTGCTCAAAACCCCTAACTCGGCTTATACTCGAGTCAACTAAAAACATAAAGACAAAACTCACCTTTCTGACGTCACCCATAGGTCCTCTTCTGTCTGAGACAGTCTGAGACAGAAGAGGACCTATGGGGGACGTCGGAAAGATGAGTACAGTGTTATTTTTTTTCCTACTACAGGGGCTGGGCAGGCTGTATGATACAGGGGCTGGCAGACTATATACTGGGAGGCTGTAACCAATGCATTTCCCACCCTCGGCTTATACTCGAGTCAATAGGTTTTCCCAGTTTTTTGTGTTGAAATTAGGGGTCTCGGCTTATACTCAGGTCGGCTTATACTCGAGTATATACGGTAGATAGATTTACCACCTAAATAAGTTTCTGGGTAACATTTCCCATATGTCTACTTTACATTTTCATAATTTTTGAAATGTCTGGATAATATATTTTTATGTTGCACGGCTTACAAATCGAATAGCGATTTTCTGTATTTTCAGAATTTACTTTTTTGCGAATAAATACTGTTTTGAATGAAATTTTACATATTTAGCATCAAAACCCCCTATATAATCAACCCATTTTCAAATCTGCACCCCTCAAACTATCAGAAACAGCTTTTAGGAAGATCGTTAACCCCTCGAGATCTTCATAGTAATAGAATGGTCAAATTGTGCCGGTTATACGTTCATTTAGCCCTAAAATTTACACATTTCCAAAAGATAAAAATAGAAAACCCACCATACAATTTGTTCTATAATTTCACCTGAGTACAGAAACCCCCCACATGTCGACGGTGAGACGCAGAAGAGAAGGAGCCCCCTCCAGCTGCCAGGATTTTAGTTTTCTCGTTGCCTCCTTTTGTATGCTATAACATTTTCGCTTTTTCGTTATTGGGGCCATGTGACAGCATTTTTTTTGCGGGATGAGATGCTTTTTCCAGTGTTGCCATTTTGGGGTTGGTATCACCTGTTGTTGAAAATTTAGGAACTCGTTCTTGAGGGCAGGAGTAGAAAAGCATCAATTCTGTACTGGATTTTTTACTTTTTTTTTTTTCGTGTTCACAGTTTAGCTTAATAATCATGTTATCTTTATTCTATGGGTCGATACAATTACGGGGATAACAGGCTTGAATATATTTTCTTACATTGCCGTCTTCCAAGTGGCATAACATTTTTACTTTTTTGGCTACGGAGCTTGATAGCTTGTTTTTTGAGGGACATTTTGTACTTTGCACCAGTATCATTCCGGAGTACATATGTTTTTTTAATCACTTTTTATTGCATTTTTTTAAGATTGAATAGGTAAAAATGATAATTTTTGGTGGGTTTTCAACAGTTTTTTTTATCGGCGTTCATGGTACGGGTTCAATAATGATTTACTTTTATTCTACGGGTTGTTACGGACGCAGTGATACTATATATGTGAGGTTTTTGTTATGATTTAGACTTTTTTGGGGTTATATGTCTCTTTATATGTTATGGGGCTTATGGGCATTTTTATTGATTTATTACTTTATTTTTTATTGAATAACAACACGCGGCATTTAACGTGTTGCACTGGGGTGTCGGCTATTAGTTACAGCCGGCACCCTGTGTTTCCCGATGCTGTTTCGGCTCCGATCCAGAGCCGAGCTGGCATCTGCTCAGTGGCAGATATATCCGCCACTGAGCACTAAGTCACTAAGGGGTTAAATACATACAATTACATGAAAATAACTATAGAAAATTTTAAGCAATAAAGTTCTTGGAAACATGCAGTAAAAGTTGAATAAAATACAAATAAACAAACAGAAACTGAAATGATAAAGTAAAAAAAATTCAGGTTTATGAAGAAAGCTGGGTGAGGGCTGTGTCGGAGAACCAAGGGTGAGACTGGTGGGATCAAACAAGGTAAACATTGATATATGTGAGGGAATGCGGGTGGTGACAGAGCAGTGTGAAGAAGCAAATGCGTAGACTATTATTAGAATCAGAGGAGGCATGGGGCCAAACAGCTGCTGAAGAGAGGCAAATTGCTTGATGGCAAGTAGCCATATTTGTTAATGGCAAAACCTCTGTCAGTTTTATTTAGTTGAACATGACATAAAATATAGAGATGAGAGGGGAAACAAAAGGAGGGGAGTGAATAGATATTGTAGGATTGTATGACAGGGAGGGTAATAATATGTAGGTTCAAAAGGTTGAACTAGAATGATGGAGTGATGGAGATCAAAATACGTTACAGTAAAAACAAATGTGAGAAAGCTCGTGTTTGAACAAATCCTGTAAAAAAGGAATAAAAATACATTGAAATACATTGATCTTAAATAAAAATAAAATTGCCCGTCATGCAAAAAGAAATTCCTCATAGTGATATACAGATACCGTACATTGATACTGTATCAATCTTCAAAAAACTAGTTTGTAATATTCTGCAGCATTTATTGAGCTCATCTATACAAAGTGGAAGTAAAATGTTTTGTACTTTACATCGGAATTTAAGAGACTGAGGCAGAGTTGCACACATATTTACTAAAAGTAGTGAAAACTGCACTAAATGCAGTTTGCCTGTGAATAGTGCAGGGTGTGCCATATTCAGGATTTCTGGCGCCGATTCATATTGCACTGTGTGAAAGGTGGACCAAAAAAAAGTTGGTGCACCCTGTCGGAGCAGTGCAGAGGACACCAGATTAATAAAGAACGTGCATCACATTTCATGAATCTGGAGCGCTCTGCAGGCAGATGACACATAACGCCTTATGATAAATTTTGGCCAATGATTTTGTCTTTATTTGAACAAAGTAAAATAATTACCAAATAATTTCAAGCAAAACACTGTACAAAAGGCTTAAAATTGAGTCAGTATGGAGAAGCTTATTCACAAATGTATTAATGGTCAGTCAAACAGTCCAAAACTACTCTATTGAACACATGGTTGTCCTTAAAAGATTTCTATCGACGGGGATCATGCAATAATTGCAAGATCATGCCATTCTTAATGGAAACATCTACCGTAGTCTAATATCCACATCCAATAATTTTGAGTATAGTATAAAAGAAAAATTTTCAAACAGAGAATTGGGGAACATTTATTAAATCCTATTTTGGTCTCAAGGACTCAGACCCATTTTTCAAATTTCCCCTTTGTCACTAAAGCAATAACGCTTTAGAACGCTTTAACATATCCAGGGGATTTTGAGACTGTTTTCTCGTGAAAAGTGTGCTTCAAATAAATTGAAAAATTTGAATGATATCTTTTGTGTTTAGTTATTAAAAAAACGGAAATTTGGGGAAGAATTTAAAAGATTCATTATTTTCAAAGTTCTAAATTCTCTACCTTTGAAGCAGATAGTCATAGCACCCAATTTAATTCATAACTTACATTTCCTAAATGTCTGCTTTATGTTGGCATGTTTTTAAGATACAACATTCTAGTAGAATACATGGTAAGGCTTAGAATTTTTTCACATTTTTGGAAAATCGTCAAAACTTTTATTTATAGTTCAGCTTTCAATTGACTTTGAGAGGCCTAAATAATAGCAATACAGGCGGTCCCCTACTTAAGGACACCCGACTTACAGACAACCCATAGTTACAGACGGACCCCTCTGCCCACTGTGACCTCTGGTGAAGCTCTCTGGATGCTTTACTATAGTCCCAGACTGCATTGATCAGCTGTAAGGTGTCTGTAATGAGGCTTTATTGATAATTCTTGGTCCAATTACACCAAAAATTTTAAAACTCCAATTGTCACTGGGGCAAAAGAAAAAAAATTGTCTAGAACTTCCATTATAAAATATACAGTTTCGACTTACATACAAATTCAACTTAAGAACAAACCTCCAGACCCTATCTTGTATGTAACCCGGGGACTGCCTGTACTCGTATATTACCCCATTATGAAAACTAAACCCCTCTACGTATGAAAAAGCACTTTTAAGAAGTTTGTTAACCCTTTAGGTGTTTTATAGAGGTTAAAAAAAATGGAGGTGCGGTCTACAAATTGTAATATTTTTGGACAATACCTTAATTTTGGGTGGAAAATTGAACATTTGCAATGGATTAATTGAAAAAAGGCTCCACAAAGTTTGAGCTGGGTTGTCACGGGTGCTCTCACGCTCCCTGTCCTGGATCGCGGGCATACCCGTATCCCTCCGTGTGCCCCCGGAGCCCAGCGGAGCTCACCTCTCCTGGCTCCAGCGGCAGTCTCCAGGGCCAGCACGCAGATAATTGGCACTGGCCTAACATAAATTCCTGCCCCTTCCTGTGACCCTTTCCAGATCTTTAAGCAATCCCCTGAAGAGAAAGCCCTCCTGTGTTCCTGCGTTCCTGTGAATCCTGTGTTCCTGTGTATCCGTTGTTGCTGTGTTCCTGATCCGTGTGCCAGCTCCTGTGATTCCTGACGTGAGTCCTAGTGTGCCTTCCTGTGCTGTTCGCCTACTGTCACCCCGGGTACAGACTGTCACCTTGACTGCCACCGCGGGCTTGTCGCATCTGTGGAGCGACCTGGTGGTAACCTCCGGCAGCAGCAAGACCATTCCGCTTTGCGGCGGGCTCTGGTGAAGACCAGGTGCCACTTAAACTCCAGTCCCAGGTGTCGGCTAGTACCATCTCCCGCGGTGCTCTAGAGGGTCCACAGACTCACAGTCCTGACAGGGGCTTATTTTTTGCCACATGAGATGCACTTTTTTGGTACATAATATGGCGGCATCTGTAGCGAATTGATGACATTTATTAACTCCTTACCATACCATAAAAATAGTATATTATTTTTATTCTATCGGTCGCCATGATTATGAAAATACCTCATTTATATAGATTTTTATTTTTGCCCAATTTTACTGAATAAAAAGTAATTTGGAGAAAATGTTGTTAAAGAAAACCTACCACCACATATCTACCTATAAAGGTCGCCCTTTTAAGTATGTAAATTTTCTAAAGTGTTTATTGGGGCGTGGAGTAGCCGGAGCTGAGGCTACACGGTGCGGCTACTCCACGCCCCAGTAGCTTCTTTGTTCCTCCTACCAAAAATCTTTGGCGCGGCTCCTCGTACCTACGTGCCCTAGTCCGAGAATGATGTAGTCCGCGCATGCGCAGTGGCTCCGGCTTCGGAGCAGTGATCGCACGGCCACGGACTGCTGTTCTGCGCATGTGCTGACGGCAGAATTCTCAGACGAGGGTGCCAAAGATTTTTGCTAGGAGGAACAAAGGCTACTGGGGCGTGGGGTAGCCGTGCCGTGTAGCCTCAGCTCTGGCTACTCCACACCCTAGTAGCCGCTTTAGAAAAATTACATATTTGCCCAATAAAAGTTAGCAAAAGATTGTGGGGACGTGAGGATTATCCCTGTAAAGGGCTATCCTCATGTCCTATAGATGCACCTACTACTTGATCATTGTTATGGACGCAGTGGTACCAAATATGTGGGGGGTTTTGTGTGTTTTATTTAATTTTACTGAATAAACTAATTTGGAGAACATTTTGTTCATTTTAGCATCATCATCTTTTCAGATGCATAATTTTTGAAATTTTTGGCTGACGATTCTGGTGAAGGCTGCCGCTTACACAGCTGATTGGGGGCGTATATACCGCTGAAGTATATATGCCTCATATCCGTCCCACCATCAACTGCAATGGGCGCACGGCACCCTGCGGGAGCGTTACGGTGCAGAACACATGCGGCACCATACTGCTCCGTACCATGTGAAAAGATAGGACATGGGCAACAGCAGTGTGAATGCGCCCTAAGAATGATTCTATCTAATGGACGCGTCAATACCAAATATGTGGATTTTTTGTGTATTTGTGTTTTTCATACTTTATTAAGTGTTTGTGTGGGAAAGTGACATTTGAGGGGCTTATATTTTATTTATTGTTTACCATATATACTAGAGTATAAGCCGACCAGAGTATAAGCCGAGACCCCTAATGTTAACACAAAAAATGGGAAAACATATTGACTCGAGTATAAGCCGAGGGTGGGAAATGCATTGGTCACAGCCTCCTAGTATATAGCCTGCCAGCCCCTGAAGTATCTGGAGCATGTAGCCTGTAGGCCCTGTAGAATGTAGCCTGCAAAAAAAAAAACAAAACTGTGTACTCAGCTTCCGAGGCCCACCTCCTGGCAGGTCCTCTTCAATCGATCGATGCTCCGGTATCTTCTTTGTGTGCTGATGCTAATGCATATAGTAGAAAGTCAGGGAGCGACTGACGTCACGATCCCTGCGTCGGACGGCACAGGGACACAGAGAAGATGCAATGATCAATTGAAGAGGACCTCCTGGGAGTATACACGAGTATAAGCCGATTTAGGGTTTTTCAGCACATTTTTTGTGCTGAAAATCTTCTTTATACAAACTTGGTGCTCTGATCACTGGTTCAAGTCCAATACACTGCTCTACAATGCTCATGAATTGTAGAGCAGTGTAAACTGTCTGGCATGCTCACGTGTAAGGGCCACTTGTGAGCCGGTGCCAGAAGCTGCGTGCAGTAGCGCGTCCTGGTTCAAGATATATCTTCCCGCAAGGACATGCTATTACGCCCTGGTGCGCATAGGAGTTAAATATTAAATCAACTTTTAAAAATCATTCACTTTCACTGCACTTTAATTGTTTATTTTTATACGTATTTTATATTTTTTTATTAGGATATCTAAACATTAGAACCTAGGCTAGAACCGCCTAAGACCCCTTAGTGACCGAAGTAAAAACTTGTATGGGTAGTCACTAAGGGTTAATTTGGGTGCTATCACTATCTGCCTGAAAAGTAGAGAATTTTGAACTTTGAAGACTGGGAGTCTTTTGATTTTGCCAAATCTCTGGGATTTTTTTTATAACTAAACACAAAAGAGATCATCCAAATGTTTAAACTAATTTGAAGCACAATGGGGGTCATTTACTGAGGGTCCAATTCGCGCATTTTCGCCAGGTTTCCCGTATTTTTCCAATTTCCGCCGTTTTTCCCTGAATTGCCCCGGGATTTTGGTGCACGCGACCGGATTCTGGCGCATCAGCGACGGCTTTCATGCGATGGAAATCGGGGGCGTGGAAAACCCGTCGGATTCGGCAAAACCGCAGAATTTTGTTTAAAAAATGTGTCGCTTGACACACACTTACCTGCACCAGGAATAGGATAGTAAACTCCGGCGGACTTCAGCACAGCAGTGACACCTGGTGGACATGGGCGCACTACCTTAGTGAATCGCCGGAAGACCAATAAAGGGACTTTTTGAAGATAATCAAAGTGAGTGCTCTTCTAACTTGCATTTGTATTTGTTAAAAAAAAAAGTTAGTACACACTTCCCAAGCAATGCACGGTGCTCAAGATAAATGAGGACCATGCCCCAGTTTTCAATAATCTGTGTGGTCAAAACTTGATTGTCGTTCACCTACTGACAGCCATATAGTATATATTAAGAAAATACTTGTATTCCCTATGAACTCTTGGCCATTTCTCATCGATATATATATACACTCACTGGCCACTTTATTAGGTACACCATGCTAGTAACGGGTTGGACCCCCTTTTGCCTTCAGAACTGCCTCAATTCTTCGTGGCATAGATTCAACAAGGTGCTGGAAGCATCCCTCAGAGATTTTGGTCCATATTGACATGATGGCATCACACAGTTGCCGCAGATTTGTCGGCTGCACATCCATGATGCGAATCTCCCGTTCCACCACATCCCAAAGATGCTCTATTGGATTGATATCTGGTGACTGTGGAGGCCATTTGAGTACAGTGAACTCATTGTCATGTTCAAGAAACCAGTCTGAGATGATTCCAGCTATATGACATGGCGCATTATCCTGCTGAAAGTAGCCATCAGATGTTGGGTACATTGTGGTCATAAAGGGATGGACAAGGTCAGCAACAATACTCAGGCAGGCTGTGGCGTTGCAACGATGCTCAAATGGTACCAAGGGGCCCAAAGAGTGCCAAGAAAATATTCCCCACACCATGACACCACCACCACCAGCCTGAACCGTTGATACAAGGCAGGATGGATCCATGCTTTCATGTTGTTGACGCCAAATTCTGACCCTACCATCCGAATGTCGCAGCAGAAATCGAGACTCATCAGACCAGGCAACGTTTTTCCAATCTTCTACTGTCCAATTTCGATGAGCTTGTGCAAATTGTAGCCTCAGTTTCCTGTTCTTAGCTGAAAGGAGTGGCACCCCACTGCTGCTGTAGCCCATCTGCCTCAAAGTTTTACGTACTGTGCGTTCAGAGATGCTCTTCTGCCTACCTTGGTTGTAATGGGTGCAGATTGAGTCACTGTTGCCTTTCTATCAGCTCGAACCAGTCTGCCCATTCTCCTCTGACCTCTGGTATCAACAAGGCATTTCCGCCCACAGAACTGCCGCTCACTGGATGTTTTTTCTTTTTCAGACCATTCTCTGTAAACCCTAGAGATTGTTGTGCGTGAAAATCCCAGTAGATCAGCAGTTCCTGAAATACTCAGACCAGCCCTTCTGGCACCAACAACCATGCCACGTTCAAAGGCACTCAAATCACCTTTCTTCCCCATGCTGATGCTCGGTTTGAACTGCAGGAGATTGTCTTGACCATGTCTACATGCCTAAATGCACTGAGTTGCCGCCATGTGATTGGCTGATTAGAAATTAAGTGTTAACGAGCAGTTGGACAGGTGTACTTAATAAAGTGGCCGCTGAGTGTATATATACACACACACACATATTAAAAATATGATGTAGTGCAGCAATGTTCAGGCATTCTCCAGTCTCTTCATTACGTAGCTAAAGATGGCCATATAAATTACAGTCGTGGCCATAAGTTTTGAGCAATGATTGCTTAGGATGATTTTTCTTTAAATAATTACCAGCATATACATTTTTTTTCAAGACCACAAAATAAAGAAATGTATAAAGCAAAAAATAACACTTTATTAAATCAATTAAAACCCATGCACAGCTAGCCAAGTAGAGTTTGTATGGGAACTTCGGATCTGTCATAGATTTAAAAAGTACAACTAGCTTATAAAGGGTCAAAATCACCCCCTCCAAAAAAAAAAAAAGAAAGAAAGAAAAAAAAAAAGATACAACATAAGCTTTCCAGACCAGAAGAACTGGTACACCGGTTTTCCTACTTTTGTGCTGCTCATCATCACCACTTTACACAATGATTGCTCAGGATGATTTTACTTTAAATAATTACCAGCATTTCAATTTTTTTGCTAAACCACAAAATAAGGAAGTGTAGAAAGCAAAAAATAACACTTTATTAGATCAATTAAAATAATGCATTTAAAAAGACAACATACATAGACAAGGTTCACCAATGGTCAAATAACTAAATATACATGATAAATATATCACAGTAACCTGTATAGAGGTCTAGAAGCTATAGTTCTTGAAACACGTCAAGGTATTTCCTTACAAACACCTGCACAATACACATACAGATATATACAAATCAAGGGTGGACACACACCACCCCATGTGTTTCACTTGCTTTGTCATTTTTTTGCAAAAAGAGAATTGCTCCTATTGTTCTTTAGGCAAAAAAAAATCTCTAATGTACCAACAAAACCCAAAGCTAGGAGGAAGAAAAGTTACTGTGCTTGTATGTACTAAAATAAAATGACAGGTATTTACGAAGAATTCAAAGATCCTCAAAATTATGAGACTTGTACTGAATGTATACTCCGATTGACAACTATAATTATTACTTTTTACATTAACATGAACGGAAAAGGAGTTAAAATACAAACTAAATTAAGGAACACAAAAGTCACAATAATCATGAGACTACAGCGGATCTGTGGCATGAAAGATGCAGTCCAATCTATCATTCAAGTTATAGAGCAGAAAGGGCTGGGGTGATTGACATATACATGTAAGGGACAAGAAAGGCAAGGAATCGGTTTATAAAATTTCTGCTGTGAAAGAGGTAAATTGTTGTTGTTGCTGAAAGAATATGTGCACACATTGTTTTCTGGGTAGAATTTATATCCCAAAATTTTTTTATAATTCCTCGGTAGAATGGAAAGGTCAATTGGTTTGCCGCAGGTCCTAATGCTGATAACTCCATTGATTGGGGCTGGTGAACTGGTGTCCACCACTATGACTGTCTGCCTACTTCTGGGCATGGACTCCGTAGAAATTCATCTTCAATAATTATATGCAACCATTTTTCTTGGACCATATATATGTGAGAGAGAGAGGACAAAATAAGGAGATGACATGTAAGTGGGAGTCACTAAATGTTCAGTTGATGAAGTATGAAGAGATCCAGATGTGGTCAAGTCTAAAATTTCAAGGATGAGTGAATTTTGAAAAAACACTACAGGCGGTCCCCTACTTAAGGACACCCGACTTACAGACAACCCCTCTGCCCGCTGTGACCTCTGGTGAAGTTCTCTGGATGCTATACTATAGATCCAGACTGCAATGATCAACTGTAAGGTTTCTAATGAGGCTTTATTGATAATCCTTGGTCCCATTACAGCAAATAATTTTGAAACTCCAATTGTCACTGGGGCAAAAAAGGTTTTTGTCTAGATCTACAATGATAAAATACAGGCAGTCCCCAAGTTACATACAAGATATGGTCTTTAGGTTTGTTCTTAAGTTGAATTTGTATGTAAATCGGAACTGTATATTTTATCATTGTAATCCCAGTCAGAACTTTTCTGGTCTCTGTGACAATTGGATTTTAAAAATGTTGGATTGTCATAAGAACCAGGATTAACACTAAAGCTTCATTACAGACACCTGTGATAATTGTTACAGCAGATCATTGTAGCCTAGGACTAAAGTACAATAAATTACCAATATCCAGAGGTCCTTTTGTAACTAGGGGTCGTATGTAAGTCAAGTGTTCTTAAGTAGGGGACCGCCTGTATACGGTTTCGACTTACATACAGATTCAACTTAAGAACAAACCTATGGACCCTATCTTGTACGTAACCCAGGGACTGCCTGCAATGGTATTTTCCGTAGCACTTCAAATGTCCTGCTACTTCATCTATAAGATGATAAAAACTCAAACTGCCCACAGCCAATATTAGAAGCTCTTTGCATAAAAACGTATGTAAGTACACATGAACACAAAGGGAACTGTATATAAAAAGTTGTTAAAACAGAGTTATACATGATAACATAAATTATATCTCTGCAAAGCACTAATAAGACCACAAAATTACCTCTTAACTGTACGTTATATGGGACTAAGAAGGTAATATTTTAGACGAGGTGTCATTCAGAGTATTTGTCGCATGAAATTCTTCAATGTCTAAAAAAATCCTATTGCTCATGGCCAAAGTTCATTATAATTATATTCTATCTTCTGTTTCTCCAAGTTATAATACATATATTGGTTAACACATGAAATTAACACATGAATTTATTGATTATAGGAAAAAAGATAGCAAAGATACAACTGATATAAACAAAACTAAACAATTTTCTATATGTGTGAACCAATTTCAGTTCAGTTTTCTTAGTGCACAGAGCCAGAAAACGGGGGTGAATATGAGCCCCAGAATGCAAATGATAATTTAAAAATCAATATATATATTTATATGGTGGATGAAGGATATGCATGAAATACAGAATATGTATACAGTCATACACATATATGTATACTGCCACACATAAACTGGCATACAAACGTTTGGAATCATATGGGCCTCAATGTTCAGCAGAATATGGAGTCTGTAAGGTCTCAGTAGACTGCTACATCAGTCTCCTTGAAATGTCTTACAGCTTTTACTTATAATACAGTTGAAACTGTATAAAGAGGTAGATGCTAGTCCCTTTCATTGTATGCAGATTTTCATTAATAATAAAAAAATGTTTAGAAACAATTCTGGAAGAATGTGCATTTTTCCCTTGATACTACATATATGTTGGTCCTATAAAATAATAATAATTTTTGGACAAAATACAGAGTATTCCAATACAAATTGTCGGATCACAATTCCTCACCTTAGATGATTTTAAAGTGAACCTGTCACCAGGAATGTCATTCTTAGCTGGTGACAGGTTCCAATAGTCTATGCTATGCTTATTTTAAAAATGGCTTTGTCAGCATTCTGAAGCATTTTAGTACTTTCTAACAGTTTATTTTACATTACCTAGCTTTTTGCCTGCTGCATGTGGTGAGTCCTATTGGGGAGGAGGCAGCTGCCGCATGTGTATTCCTGTTTCAGTCTCTTCTTCTCCACACTCATCCAACTCCCTCACCTTTGACCACTTCCTGTTATTTGCATTGAGCAGGCAAAGGAGGGCAGGGGATGCTGTGAAATAGAGGAGGAGTGCATAAGGAGACACAGAAACAGATTGCTACAGCTGCCCCTCTCTCGGATTAACCACATGCTGTTGGCAGGGAGCCAGGTAATGTGAAATAAACTATTATAAGCTACTGAAATGATTCAGAATGCTGACAAATGCATTTTTAAAATCAACATAGCAAAAGCTATTGGAACCTGTCACCAGTTAAAATGACATTCCTGGTGACAGGTTCACTTTAATGACTATGATTATCTGTAGGGCGGCACGGTGGCTGAGTGGGTAGCACTTCTGCCTTGCAGCACTGGGGTCCTGGGTTCGAATCCCACTCAGGTCAACATCTGCAAAGAGTTTGTATGTTCTCTCCGTGTTTGCGTGGGTTTCCTCCGGGTACTCCGGTTTCCTCCCACACTTCAAAACATACTGTTAGGTTGTTTAGATTGTGAGCCCCATGGGGACAGGGACCAATTTGATATGCATGTGCAGCGCTGCGTAATCTGTGTGCGCTATATAAATAAAGAATTATTATTATTATTATTATTATTATTATCTGTATTATTCACTGTAGAACATGATATATAATTATATTTGTCTCTTGTCTCTGATTATAGTACATGAGTACAAGGTTTTATTTCCTAAAATAAAATAAAAACTGTTGAAAGTATATACAGGCAGTCGCCAGGTTACATGCAAGATAGGATCCAAAGTTTTGTTTTTAAGTTGAATTTGTATGCAAGTCAAACCTGTATAGTTTATAATTGTAGATCCAGACAATTTTTTTTTTGCCCCAGTGACAATCGGAGTTTCAAAATTTTTTGCTGTAATGTGACCAAGGATTATCAATAAAGCTTCATTACAGACACTTACAGCTGCTTATTGCAGCCTGGGACTAAAGTAAAGCATCCAGAGATCACAGTGGGTAGAGGGGTTCCTCCATTAACTAGGGATCGTCTGTAAGTTGGGTCTCCTTAAGTAGGGGACCGCCTGTAAATATATATTTTTAACAATATATTTTTGTGGCCTACTATGTTTTAATATAAAATTTTCACAATTAATAATAATTCCTTTATTTATATAGCGCTCACAGTTTATGCAGCGTTACACAGAGCTTGCCAAATGAGTCAATTGTCTTAATATGTTTGCCATGATCAGGAAGGCATTGCATTGATCAGGGAAGCAGTGATGCTTCATTATTTATGTCACATGTAAGTGTTGCTTCATTTATGTACCTAGAGCTGCCCTTGTTCATACCAGGCCATGCTGATAATTGTCCTGGACCGTGAGTAATAGTCTTGTGTTTATTTTGGTGTATACTGCCAGCATGTACCCATGTCCAAAAGTTTTTTTTACAGTGTGTTGAACTAGAATTCATATCCCTTTGACATTTCCTCATTAAATGTTAGCCACAAACTTAAAGGGGTTGTCAGAGAGTTCCATTAAATTAAGAGTCAGGTTGGGGCAGGCTTTTTAAAAAAATAAACATGTACTTACCTCTTCCGTCACTCCTGATGTTCCGCGCCATGCTCTGACCGATTTGTGCCCCTGTTTGTTTACAGGAGCACGGAACATGAGCTCGGAGAGCTTCACCATATCCCAGCTCCGGATTCAGTGCTGGAAATAGGGATAGGTGGGTGTGGCACGCACCACGGACCGGGACATCAAGAGCAATGGAGGAGGTGAGTAATAAAGTATTTTATTGATCTTTTATGAGATAAAGCAATCCAAAGTATAAAGCATCTTTGAAATGTATAGCTTTTTCACATTGTTTCATATAAAAAATGAAAATAAATAAAATCCAAGCTCTGAACTGTAGTGTAGCAAAACAGTTAAATTAAAAAGGCAGAGCTATCTGTGAAGCATGACAAATGAAGCAGCCAAGAGGCCCAGGGCAGGGGTAGCTGCAGAGATCCACACCTCAAGTGGGAGAATCTGTTTTACTCCAAAAACATGGCCATTGCCAACGTGCCATTTGAAGCATGAAAATTCTATGCAAGGGACACAGCAAGCAATAGTCTTGCCAGAGCCTCCCGGGATGTGAATTAAACTTATATAAACTACTGAAATGATTTAGAATGCTGACAAAGTCATTATTAAAATCAGCATAGCATAGGCTATGAAACTCGTTACCAGCTAAAAATAGCATTCCTAGTTCGCTTTGAACTGCAGCCTCAAGGCATTGGATTCTCTTTTTAGAGCATGCTGTTGTATGCTGCCTGTCATAAAGAGTGCCAAGGGATTACCATACACTGGTACTATGACACCATGTATTCAATTACCAAATTATGTTTGCTAGTATTTTTTAAGGCATCAATACTATGTAAATACTGTAATAATTATATACTTATTTTTATAATAATTTAATAAGGTATTTAAGTATTTCATTTAATACTTACTTTTGAGGCTTGGAACAACAGTAATAGCACAGACATGCCAGCCATAAAATAATCCATTCAAATGCCATAGAGCCATAAGCAAATAAGTAAAGGTTTTTAGCACATTTTCCTTCTTTTTGGTCAAACATGTCAAAAATCCAAAAGCTTCCTATAAAAATAAAAATAATTATACATGCATTTGCCAACAGTTTTTATCTTAAGTATAGCATATCTATTCATCTATCTGGCTCCATCCTGCACTCCTTTGACTGCTAAAGGACTTCTCACACAGCATAAAGTATGGAAGTTATTCCAAATTATGGAAGTTGCTCCAAATTATGGAAGTTGCTGCATTATGCAAACAACATCCACCACCGACACCTGTGATTGGTGCCAACGTTAACCATTTAGCTGCCGGCGGCAATTAAATGCCAACACTATCTTGGATAGAATCATTGCTCCCTGGAACATTATTAGAGAATGACAATCCATTCCCGTGGCAGCCTGGAGTCTGTATACGTCCTGTTATTCATCCATATCAAATTCTCAATATACTGCAATACTGTAGTAGGACTGATTAGATTCCATTGGGTACACCCAAGGTTTTCTAAAAAAAATATTTTAAAATATGCCAAAAGATAAATAAAAATCACCCCCTTTATTTGCCATTTTAACGTGTAATAAATTGAATAAAATGTGATCAAAATGTAGTAACACCCCAAAATGGTAGCAATGAAAACGTCTTCACATCCTGCAAACAATTACACATTACACAGCTCTGTACGTCGAAGTATGGAAAAGTTAGTAGCTTCAGAATAAGGCAAAATGCAGACAAAAATTTTTAATTTGGTAAAAATCTATTAAACATAAAAAACCTATGTTAATTTGATATCCCCCTCGATTGTAACAACCACAAAAAAAAATAAAGTAGGTGTCTTTTGGAGGGTAAGGTGAAAAAAGAATTGTGCCCACAATGCGTTTTTTTCTACAATTTCATGGCATTTGGAATTTTTTGCTGTCATCAGAGGAGTACATCGGGCCACCTTTCCTTAGTGTTGTGACCAATAGCTTTAGTACTTGATCAGCCAGAATAGACTGCCCAAATACTAAAGATTTAGTAATACATACTCAATTGTACCAGCTGTAAATCTGTTATTTGAAGTACATACCTACAATATTAAAGTACATACCTGCAATAAACCAGCAAAACATGAAAAAAAAGATTACTGTGTCTAAAAACACGCTATATAGTTGGCGCAATATTCTCAGAAGCAGATTGGAGGAAATAACTAAATGAGCAACTCCTGTCACCAGTAAGAATATTGGTATGTTGGGCTGAATGAGGCAATCATCTTTGTACAGACCTCCTGTTATGGAAAATAAATCAGAGTGTTAGTACTGTATTGGCTGCACATGGAAGTTAGTATAATATATAAATAGGATATCCTAAGTAGCCTCTAGTTTTCAGAAGTAAGATCAAGTTAAATATACACAAACCTCCATTATTATTGTTTTATAATCATTATTGTTTTTTTTAAAAAGCACAACACTTTTAAAGGACACCTGTCATCAGGTCTATGTCACTATTTCTGTCACCACTACCTGTTGGAGCAGCTCACAAGGAACCCATCACAGCCTTTATCTAGTCAATTCATACATTAATCATTGTAAAATCATCTTTTCTGTATGATGTAAATGAGGCTGGTCACATGTGGCAATTTTTATCGGGGTCTGAATATGGACTGTATACTTTAACAGTGTATTACTTATGCAGAGGGCGCAGCTGCCTACGTTTTGTTCTCTTTGAATGCTTATCACTTGGATTACTATCAGCTGTACGTGCACGTGCCATCTTCTGCTAAACACTGAAGGATTAACAAAGTTTCAGCAACCAGTACACTGTGCTCCATCATGCAAACTGAGATGGAACAGGTTAACGACCCTGACAATATCGATACAGCCTTAAATGCAGGTAGAGAGGATGCCGGCACGTTTTTTGATCTTTGCAACTCACAGGACTCACTGCAAGTACTTAGTACTAGGAATTTAGAAATGAAGATACAAGTTTTATCAGAAAAAGAAATCCGGCTGTTCTGGACGATCAAATCTCTGAAATCATACCAAGCCAACCATCGAGTTCCTCGAGGACGGAGGTGTTTTAAAGAACCTGCGATATATCAGTCTGACCCAGTGTTTACTCTAGAATGGAATAAATTATTCAACCAACACTCCTTGAACCTTATGCAATTAGTTATGAGGCGAAACGAGATGGAGTATGAGAAAATCGTTACCGAACTGTAAAGCCAAGATTGAACTTAGAACAAGATTGAACGAAACTCAACTACAAGTATTCTTTAAGAAGTTAGAAAAAAGGATCACGATAGTTCAAAACGAAACTAAAGAAAAAAAACGGGATAAGTTTCTACGTGATAAAGCAGATTATGACAACAACCAAATCTTCACCTGGAATACTAAATCGAGAAAGAGTGCCTCTATGCAACGGAAAAAAGGCTCCAACAAGAAAGGGAGAAAAGTCTCAGAATATTGGGTGACGGAATCAGATACAAGCACCTCTGAGGAGAACCTAAGCATGGAAACACTCCCTTCTGCAAGTCACACACAGCAAAAAGAGAAAAGCCAAATCAAAGAAAATAATGATTTTGCACCCCCTTTAGGAAGAGAGTTCGAAGAGGGCGCCACTGTAGGAAATCGAAAGAGAAATGGAGGAACGGAACGAAAAACGGTATCTTGGAGAAAACAACAATAGAAGAACCTGAGAAGATGGATAGGAAACATGGGGACATGGGAAATAAAAGAGTTATTAACTTATCATCTGTCACCCTGTCACAGGACTGTATTAATTTGCTATCGAAAGGACTGAGCTATGCATTAGTCGAAGATTTCAATGAGGTGGACTTTGAGATAGACCTATATAAAGCAATCAGAAAAATTAACTTGCACAAATGGTTTATTAATAATCCACCGCGTCCCTCTAGCATTAGAGAGGGTGAGATCCCTGTTACTATAGGTCCCCTAGGTTTCATAGCGGGTATTTCGTCCTCAGAAAAAGACAAGGAAACTTTAGAATTACTACTAGCACTCAATGAGGATGAAGTAGAGGAAACCAACACGATTGAAGTACAGGGCTTCAGAGGAGGCATAAAATCCAGATTCCCCCCCCCCCCCCTTGTCCGCAGGAACACCCCTCGAGATCTTTCAAAGTCAAGTACTTAGGGATGTTCGCTCTCAAATATACCCCACAATTGAGGACAATTTGTCCATTGGGGAAAAGAAAGCCCTTAAGACTCTGAGATCTACTGAGGGAATTGTAATAAAACCTGCGGACAAGGGGGGAAATGTTGTGATCATGGACCAAGCATATTATGTACACGAAGCACATCGCCAATTGTTCGATCAATACACCTATACTGCATTAGACAAATGCCCCTTGCAAAAGTTTAAAGAGAGGTTACAATCCCATCTTAGGAGGTACGTAGAGAGAGGAGTCCTGTCAGAACAGCTTGCCAGTAAATTATTTCCCTCTTTTCCACGCAAACCACAATGGTACTTTCTACCTAAAATTCACAAGTCACTCACAGATCCCCCGGGCCGCCCGATTGTGGCTGGGATCGGGTCCCTGACAGAACCACTCTCAAAATATATAGATTGGTTGCTTCGCCCACTATTGAAAGATGTTCCCTCCTATTTGAAGGATACGAATTCCTTCTTGAGATGCATTGAAGAGATAGAGTGGATAGAGGGTTACGGGATGGCATCTGTTGATGTGGAGAGTTTGTATACTCGGATTCCTCAAGCAATGGCGGTTCATGCAGTTAGAAAAGTGTTAGAATCTACTAACAAAAGTGAAATGTACATTGATTTTGTCTGTGATTCCCTCCTCTTCATCCTATCCCATAATGCATTCCAATTTAACAACAAATGGTTTTTGCAGGTAGTAGGTACAGCTATGGGGACCCCAGTAGCCTGCACCCTAGCAAATATCTTCTTAGCGGTCTTCGAAGAGGAATATATTTTTACGATTCAAAATCCATATATTAAATATATTAAAACTTTTTCTAGATATGTGGACGACATATTCCTGATATGGGCGGGTTCAGAATCGGAATTTGAGGGCTTCGTGATGTATCTTAACAGTAATAACATGAATATGAAATTTACTACCAAATTCAGCAAGGAATCATTAGAATTCCTAGATGTTAGGGTGACTATCCATGCAGACGGGTTATCCACTGAGGGCTTTAGAAAAGAAACCGCTACGAACTCTATTTTACATTATAAGAGTTTTCACCCCTTACACACCAGGGATGGCATCCCATATAGTCAACTTCTACGACTCCGTAGAATTAACAGTAGAGAAAATACCTTTAACTCCCAGGCGGACAAGCTAGAAACCCGTTTGAGAGAGTACTAAAAAAAGCGAGAACCAGAATCATGAAAACAAGACTATCCGAATTATTAGAAAGATCAAAACCACCTCCGACTAGGAAAGACACACAACAGAAGAGGTTCACTTTTACATTTGGGTACAGCCCTCAAGAAAATATTATCCGTTCTGCTATACTCAATAATTGGCACCTCTTAACTACAGACCCTGATTTGCAAAAAATAGTTGATACTAGACCTCTTATATCGTTTAGACGCAGTAGAACACTTAGAAGCGAATTAGTGCATAGTCGGTTCTCTCCAACTCAAGACACATGGTTAGACCGTTCTATCCCATATGGTAACTTTAAATGCGGCCAATGCAACTATTGTAACTATAATTTAGGCAAAAAGACCATAACCATGGGTGACATCTGTCACACTGTAAAACATTTTTTTAACTGTAAATCACAGTACGTGGTAAATGTCATTTTTTGTCCTTGTCGAAGATTTTACATTGGGAAAACGATTAGACATTTACATACCCGGTTTCGAGAACATATTAGCTCCGTAAGAACCGGACACGGTTCTCCTCGATTCATAGAACACACTAGAATAGCCCATTCAGGACGCACAGAAGCATTGCGCTTCATGGGCATTGATAAGATTAATATGAATCCGTCAGGCGGAGATAGGAACAGAGAACTCATGAGATGCGAGGCCATATGGATTATGCGCACTAAAGCGACGGGACCGATAGGTCTCAATGATCGCAATGAGTTAAGCGTATTTTTATAATCCACGATAAAGAAACATGAAGGAATTACTTAATTTTCTTTCCAGTACGGTAATTGCAAAGTAACCTGTGTTTGTTGATCATTTTATTATGTGGTGGAGGTTCACTGTTTATCGTTTCCATGGTAACCTGGCCGGAACTCGTCTTATACGAAGTACCAGCCCATTGCATGATGTCACAGACTTGAGAAAGCGCGTTACGCGCGAAACAGCCTGTTGTTTGTGGCGTGCCCGGCACCTCTCTCTGTCATCCTGCTGGCGTGAATAAAAAGACTGCTTTTTCGGTGAGTGACCCGTCTACTGTTTTCTTCTTTATCTATTGGATATTATATCAACTGGTCTTTCGACAAAAGGAGTGCACCACCGTGGCAATTTTTATCGGGGTCTGAATATGGACTGTATACTTTAACAGTGTATTACTTATGCAGAGGGCGCAGCTGCCTATGTTTTGTTCTCTTTGAATGCTTATCACATGTCTGTGTGTAATGTATAGTAAAGCATTACTAGTGTCTGTGCTTTATCTGCTGACATGCTTCTCCTCCCATACATATGTGTGAGACACAGACATCAGCTACACATGTACCTGACATGTTCTGCTATAACATGGCTGCCTGGAGCTGATGTATCTCTCCTATACACACACACACACAGGCTGCAGGGGATGTGGCCGCCAGCACCAGGAAGCACATGGAGGAGCCATTACACCATTATATCTCACACCATTATACAGGCTGTCAGTCATGTGTATAAGAGTATCTCATACACACACAGGCTGCAGGGGGTGTGGCCGCCAGCACCAGGAAGCACATGGAGGAGCCATTACAACATTATATCTCACATCAGTGCCTCCCACTCATGAATAAACTGGACAGCTTGAATATGATAATGACTCATTGGACATCACACAGGTCATTTTCATACAGCTTTAGGACCTCTTTGCTTAAGTTTACAGGCATGTAGAGGGACGATGAAGGGATAGAGGCAATACTTTCTAATGGCAGTTTATGAAAATATATTTAGTTTAGGGGGTTAATTTGCCTGACGGGTTCTCTTTAACCATATAATTTATATTAATTTCTTTCCATAAAAACTGTTCAACTTATTTTTTTGTTCAAGTACACAGTGAGAAATTTGTACAAATGCTGTTTTTTGTATTGCAGTTCATTCATTTGAAAGATACCGAGCTGCAAACTTGCGAGGTTACAAATAGACATGACATCAGTGAGTTGTGAAGAGGAAGTGGTGGACAATGCAAATCGTTCAAATTGATGATTGTTGGGGGGTGCCTGGTGGCAAAAAGAATAGGTGACTAGTTTTAGTAAAGCAGTCTTCAGTTGCACAGCCATTAGGTGTCTTGATTGGCCTGCCAATGGCTATGTGTACTTGCTTACTACCCAATGGGAGCATTTAACTACCTATCAACAAGCAGTCCCAAACCACCAAACTTTGGAATATTTATTGTAAAACCAAGCAGCCATGGCCAGACCCGGAGATGAAGCAACAAAAAGACAGGTAAAAACAATCAGGCTACATAGCACAGTGGTAGAGAACCGATTAGAAAGGCCACAGGATGGCCGGTTCAGGATTTGAACCGGCATCCTGTGGCCTTTCTAATCGGTTCTCTACCACTGTGCTATGTAGCCTGATTGTTTTTACCTGTCTTTTTGTAACTGGTGTCTCTGTATTACCTGCTGGAGTTGCAGCGATACATACTTCTCCCATAGACAGGCAATGGCCGCAAGGAGCGATACGATACTTCTCCATACACAGGGAAAAGATAGGACATGCCCTATCTGCCCCATGTTGTGGGCCGCGCCGTGGAGCACTATAGAGAGGGGAGGGGTCATCCCTCCTACTCTCCATCGAGGTTGACGTATGCCCGACACCCGCAGCCGATGGGCATACATCAGTGTGCATGTGTTTAGGAGTGTTTGTGCTCAGGAGAGAGAAGTTGCCGGGTCAGAGCTAGCCTGGGTAAGCTGACCATTTCCCGCAGGCATGGACTAGCTTAACCTTAAAGTAAGGGGCAGTTTCCCAGTTTTCCTAGTTCTTTCTGCTCTCTTTATATGGTTTCCCGCTTCCTTGTAAACCGTGACACCTGGGTTGTGACTTAAAGTACATCTACCACCAGGATGAAGAAATGCAAAAACCAAGCACACTTACATGCTGGTGTGTGCCCCCTAGGGTAGGATCCACTCTTGTTTTATGTTAGTATGCCCTGATTTTTTAAGATCAAAAGGATTTAAGAATTAGGTGAATGAGCCTTAGGGGCTCCAGGATCCATTAATATCTATGAAGCCTGGAGCTTCTTAGGCTCGTTTTAATAATTTTAAAAACCTTTTTAGTAAAAACCAGGGAATAAGGAGATAAAAGAAGAGCAGATCCTGCCAGAGTGTGCTTGGTTTACAATCCTTTATACTGGTGGTAGATGTCCTTTAATACCAGTACTGTACTTTGCATGTAGCGCATATATGTACCATTATCAATGATAACAGCAGTATCAGCAGTACATAGCACTATACTGTAACTGCTGTCTTTTTTTGTCTTGCCTGCTCCTTATTCTACATGGGTATAAAAATATATCAGCTACAGTGTGCCATCTACAGATTTCCTCCTAACAATGTGACATACACAGATCAACCCAATGTGTAAATAACAGATGCTCCAAAAAGAGTTTGGGACTATGGTTTTAAACCAAATACCATATATACTTAAGTATGAGCCGACCCGAGTATAAGCCGAGGCCCCTAGTTTTACCAACAAAAATTGGAAAACCTATTGACTCTAGAATAAGCTGAGGGTGGGAAATGCATTGGTCACAGTCTCCCAGTATATAGCCTGCCAGCCCCTCCAGTATATAGCCTGCCAGCCCCTCTAGTAGATAGCCAGCCTGCCCCCTATAGCATATAGCCAGCCAGCCCCCTGTAGTAAAAAGAAATTAACACTGTACTCACCTTTCCGACGCCCCCCCGTAGGTCCTCTTCTTTCTTAGGATTTTTTGGTTAAAAAAATGCAAACATGCATATAGTGTTTTTGATGAAATCTGTCTTTTTTCTGCAGCATACTGTATTATTTAATGCAATATCCAGGAATGAGCTTTACTTGTTTGTAACTTACCCATTACAATCATGGCAACACCTAGTATAATCCAGACTGTAACAGCTGATAACTGTAAATCTAAAAAGATATATTAACACATTACTAATAAAATATTATGTTTAAGGCTATATACATAACACCTTTCATTTGTTTGGGAAACGCAAGATGCATTCCCTGAAGTTGCCTAAAGACCTCTGATAAATGACGATAAATGCCACAAGTGTTCTTAAAACCTTTGTCATAGGTAAACATAAGCACTAGACATTTCTTGTCATGTTAATGCAATGTTATTGTCCTTGCCTACTACGGGAGAGAATCTAAATGGTGAAAAAAAGTGTAATAAAACTTAACTTTTACTTACGGTATATCAGATAAAAAAATGCTGCATAACCTTGGAGAATAAGATGATTGGGCACCTCAATCTGCAGTATACTTATTGTCACTCAAATTCTCTTGTTTTCCAAGGGTATGCGGTATGTGGAGCCACAGAGGGGTGAAAGACACACTGGGGCAGATTTATTAAGTGTCTGAAAGTCAGAATATTTCTAGTTGCCCATGGCAACCAATCACAGCTCAGCTTTCATTTTACCAGTGCTCATGAATATTTTAAAGGGGAGCGGTGATTGGTTGCCATGGGCAACTAGAAATATTCTGACTTTCAGACACTTGATAAATCTGCCCCACTGAGTTGTTAGCTAGTGGGCTACTTTGGACAGACAGGACCGGGTTTGGAAGATTATCCAAATTTGGCACTCTGTGAGTTATGGAGCCTGAAATTCAAAAGTGTAAAAAATTGTAGCCATTTTGTTTGTCAGTGTATGCGAATTGAAAATAAATGCTATTGTACTGTGGGAAGTATAAAACACAAATGCAAACATGGAAAAAGGGAACTTGTCACTAAACAGGCAGCCTCCACAAGTAGGATATGAAATGTTTTGTTTAGAAAGCTTCTTTAACCACTTACCAATGTGTGACCTAATAGTTGAGCCAATATTGAGCCTCTGAGCCCTCTCCATACAGCCGAAATCGACGATGTACTGTCTCCAGGGCTGGATTATAGGGAAGGCTTCCAGGGCACATACTAGAGGTAAAAATCAATTGTGGGGAGGGCTCCCACCACTAGAACCTATCTAACCTACTTAACGTGGGGACTGCCTGTATATGGATCTGAAATGATGCAGTCTTACAGTTTTCTCTTCATTTTTAAATTACTTGGGAGGAGCTTTTTATATGTTAATGGGGAGAGTTCACATAAAAGCTGCAATTACAAAAACTGCTAGTTTAGTTTGGTAAAAATAGGTGAAAGGTTTTCTTCGAAGTTAAAGTAGCTGCCTAGTGTATGTTTGGTTAACCTAATATTGCTTAGATTGCAGAATTATTAGATCTGTACATTAACCTCTTCACGACTGCCATACGGCTATATGCCTCCTATTTGCACATGCCCCGTGCAGAAAGGACGTTTATAAAGGTCATGACAGTGACCAACTTCAAACGGCCATATCTCCTGAACCATGGCACCTAGAAACATAGTTTTTTAAACAGAAGATTCTCCCCTTTAATATAATTGTTTATGTATGCATAACAGAACCATAGATATCCAGACTTTAAAAAAAAATATTTTTATGTACAGCTTTCTATTACCCGGTTGTAACTTTAAGGCTGCATTCACACGGACATGTATTTCTCCAGTCCTGTATCTACAGGCTGTATTTCTGTATAAATACGTGACGTTTTTCATCCGTATGCAGCATGTATTTAACCCGTATTTTATACATGCCCACAGACTTTTAGGGCATACAGAACTGAAATACGGGAGAAAATAGGACATGCTCTATATTTTTATACGGCCAGTATACGGTCCGTACACTCCAGTGTCAAAAGCGGCAATATAAATGGTTGGACGTATTGTCCATTGAAATTAATGTGGCCGTATGTAACCCGTAAAAAAACGGTACGTATACGGCCGTTTTTATACGTCCGTGTGAATGTAGCCTAAGAGTGGATATCTCCAGTTCTGTTCAGCATCCATAAACAATTATATAAAGGGGATATTCTTTTGTTAATATGACACAACAATTTTGTCTTTAGATGAAAAGGTTCAGGAGATATTGGCATTTGAAGTGTGACCCCCATATAGCCGGTCAGCTGAAGGCAGAATATAGAATAAGCTGCAGGAGACTTTCACTTTGCAGGAGTACATGCACCCTCTGCATCTGTAGCTGAGTCTGGGAAAGGGCGATGGAATAATTCTGTACATATTTATTTACCATTTCAGATCGTCGGTGTAAGCTGTAAACACTGAGCACCAGCTCAGGTTGAGCTGGTGCCGGTGCTTAGTTTCGTTAGTGTTATAAACCGCGGTATCGCGGTTTTAACACTTTTTAAACTTTATAGCAGAAGCCGCTTCGGCGCTGCGCGCGACCGTGCGCGCGCAACGCCTGCGGCATTTCCTATGTAGGCGCACGCACGATCGTGCGCACGCAGCGCCGAAGCAATTTCTGCTATAAAGTTTAAAAAGTTTTAAAACCGCGATACCGCGGTTTATAACACTAACGAAACTAAGCACCAGCACCAGCTCACCCTGAGCTGGTGCTCGGTGTTTACAGCTTACACCGACGATCTGAAATGGTAGGTTTCCTTTAAAGTGACTTTAATTGGAGAAATGACAAAAGCTTTTTTTTCCAATTTTTGTCAATTATTGGCAAATTTTTAACAAAAAAATATGTAATTAATAAAACTACCCCATCAAGTTAAAGGGGTTGTCCGAAGGTTGTCGTGTCCGGCCGGAAGCTGAATCCAGCGCTGCTCCGGCGCCCATGTTTGTTTACATGGCGCACGGACCGGATACGGGAGGGCACCGGGAGGTAAGTACAGCTTTATTGTTTTAGTCAGCCCGCTCCCGGCCACATATATTTTTTTATCAAAACTCGGACAACCCCTTTAAAGTCTCACATGTCATGCAAAAAACAAAGTGAAAATTGTTATGATTTGTAAAGCTTTTCCAGAGATATCGACATATAACCCCTTACCGACATACTACTACATCACATGCCAGCTGCGGGGGTATGGAGAGGGCTCACGGCCTGAGGCATATTGCAGCAAACACCCACCAGTAACACCTGTGGTCAGTGCTAGCACCGATCGAGGGTGCTGACCCTTTTAAATCCTGGCAGCGTGTGGGTGCCCCATTTTGGATTAGATCACCGCACCCACCCATGACATCATCGGAGGGCGGTGATGGGTTGCCATGACAGCTTTGGGTGTGTTGAAGGCCCAAGGCTGTCGAATTTTAACCTATCCATTACAATGTGCGATTTGGACATTGAAATGAATGAGGAGGAAAATCGCAATATACTGCCATACTGTAGTATATGGTAGGATCAATCATAAAATCTAGGTTTAAAGTACCCTATAAAATAAATACATTAAAAAGTATGAAAAAAAGCATTATATTGAAAAACCCTCAAAATTCAAATCACCCCCCCTTTCCCTAGAAGTCATATAAATAAACAGCAAAAACATAAACATGTTAGGTATTGCCATGTTTCAAAATGTCCAATTTATCAAAATATAATAACAGTTTTTTACAGTGTTTAACCCCATAATGGAAAGACAAAAATACCACTTTTTTTGCCATTTTGAACAAATATTAAATTCAATAAAAAGTGATCAAAAGGCTGTAGAGTCCTCAAAATGGTAGCATCGAAAACATCACCAAAAGTCACAAAAAATTACACCACCCACAGCTCTATACACCAAAGTATAAAAAAGTTATTAGTGCAAGAAGATGGCAAAATGATAAAAAAAAATTGTACAGGAGGTTTTAATTTTTGTAAATGTATGAAAACATATCCAATTTCAGTATTCCAATGAATGAAGTAGACATGTCATTTGGGGCTCAATCCAATTTTTTCCCAATTGCACTGCATTCCTAGTACATGTCATGGAATATTAAATACCGTCATTATGAAGTGCAATTTGTTATGCAGAAAGCAAGCCCTCATACAGCTTTTCATATGGAAAAATAAAAAGGTTATTGATTTTTGAAGGTGGGAAGTAAAAAATGGAAACGCAAAAATGAAAAAGGTCCTCGGCATTAATGGAAACCTACCACTACGGATCTACCTATTAAAGTAGATCCGATTGTACTACTGATCATGCGCAGAACTCCGGCTGCAAGGGTGAGTGTGCGCAGCTCATTGTAGCTGCACGTTGAAGATGTCTGGGTAGGGGAATCAAAGAGTCCACTGGGGTGTGGAGTAGCCATGCGGCATAGTCTCAGCTCCGGCTACTCCATGCCCCAGTAGCCTCTTTAAAAAATTTGTATATTAGCCTGATTAAAGATTAGAAAGGATGGAGGGAAGTAAAGGATTAGCCCTAAAAAAGGGCTATCCTTACATATGTTAGATGCAGCTACCACCAGATCTACCTTAATAGGTAGATCCATAGTGGTAGGTTTCCTTTAAGGGGTGAAAGAAGGGCATAGCAGAATGCCAAAAATTGACCTGGACATTCAGGCACCAATGACCATCGGTCATGAAGGGTTTAAAATAAAAAGCCTAAATGTAATATTTTCATGAGCTGCTCACCATACATTGGAATCCAGATGGTTTTATTAATATTCTATCTGTGAAAAAGATATTGAGTGAATTCATACTCACAGAAAATGACGTCATTGTGCCAATTTTGTACTTCTAAAAAAAGAAAAAAATTACATTTTATAATACAATATATATTGCTCACTAGTTTTTGTTTAAATTATTACCTACTGAAATAATAATATATAAATATTCATGTGCCAACTGTGTGTATATAAGCCATCACCCACCAATCACCACCCATTTAAGAATATTACAACAGTCACAGTGCCTGGATCTATGAGTAAGGGCTCTTGCATATGAACATGTGCAACATGTGAAAACATGCTGTATGGTGGCACAATCCCACGGGCTGCACAAAGTGCACAGTGCCAGGAGAACACCTGCGCTGGAACTGTATTAACTATTAAGAAATGCTGGGCCTCCATTCCACAAGCCTAATGATAAACTCACGCTCCTAAGTGTCCCTGGTTTATCATGCTTGATTTTGATTGAAGATTCAATACAGAGCTATGGAAGGTATAATTTTTTGCAGGATCAGCTGAGGTTTTAAATTGACACCATTTTGTGGACCGTGATGCCACCACCACTATATGTGGTGAAAGGGCTGAAAGAGTAAATTTGGAAGTTTTTTCCTTTACGGAGTTCACCACAGAGAATAATCATTTATATATTTGAGCATTTTCAGACGCAAGGAATATCTAGCATGTTTATTATTGTATTTGTTTATTATCATTCTAGAGAAAGGGAGGCATTTTAAACTTCTAGGGTTTTTTTTTTTTACAATTTGTTAGTCTCCTTGGGGTACCTTAACCATAGGAGGTCTGATTGCTAATAGATGTATATTGCAGTACCACTGAATTGCAGTATATTGTGAATTTGCAAAATCTGAATGAATTCAAGTTTCGAGGAGACTTCTAGCTGTCACAGCAACAGAACTCTGCTCCCTGATGAGTCAAGATTAGAGAAGACAACCACCAGGATCGGGATGAACTGGTTGTGTTTTACTTTTCGGAAGTGGTAGATTTCCTTTAAAGCTCAGTTCACAACTTCGATTGAGACTCTATGCTGTATAATTTTTTTGAAATGCTAAAAATTACATTGGTTATTATTAGTATCCATCTTATATCTGGAAGCCAATTCTTATGTGTGACCAGAGCCTAAGTATCTTCTCATATCTTCCTTGCAAAATATGTTTGGTTTTTAAATCCATTCATTGGAGTTAAAGAGTAGATACCTTTCAAACTGCTCTGGCAATATCCTATAGCAGGGATGCGGAACCTATGGCACTGGTGCCAGAGGCGGCACTCGGAGCCCTTTCTGTGGGCACCCAGGCCATCACCCCAGAATGAAGTTCACCAGACAGAACTCAAAGAATCTTCCTACAGAATCTTCCTACAATGACAGATAAATTTGCCCTCCTCTTTTCAACTGTGTTGGTGTCCTTGGGAGGCTGAAGGATTGAAAGTTGTCAATGAACAAGGAGAAATACATTACTGCTTAAATTGCTGCTCTGGCACTTTCCAATAAATATGTGGCTTTTGGTTGAAGTTTGGGCACTGAGGCTCAAAAAGGTTTGCCATCACTGTCCTATAGATACTACACTAGGACCAAGTTGGTAGCTTCTTACCTTGTATCATTAAAAGCTTCGATTCATGGTTTATTCCAGTACGAGCTCCCATTGAATCCAAATGGTGTGTTATGGGTTTAACTATGTTACTTTGAACAGATGCCATTGAACAACTTCCTTGCATGAGTAAAATTGAAAAGAACATGAATGACATGATCCAAATGGACAAGACCAAGTTCACACCTGCATTTGGACCTTTTTTATTATTTTCAGTCACTAAAACGAGAAGAACGAAAGTCCAACAGTTCTGTTAGAATGTGCAAGGATTCCAATGCAATTTTAATGGCCATTAGCGTCCATATGCACAACTTACTGTAGGTTTATTGCATCCAATTCTCATCAAACTCAAAATGTGTGTTTGCTGGAATGTCTGGCCTGAGCGCTTATAAACTGGCACCGAACTGACATGTTGAATTTACTTTCAGTTTTTGAGCGTTTGGGCTGAAAATTCCAGCAAACATACAATACGAGTTTGAAGCAAGTTGCACGCTTGTGTTGCTTTTACACTTACGTTTACATGATGTTTGCAATTAGTTTGTTTGCGCGACTTTTGCATTGCATTTATGTTGCATTTGCGTTTTATGTGGCGTTTCATAGTGTTTATGTACCATTTACATTTAATTTGCGCTTATGTCGTGTTTGTGTCACGTTCACACTTACACTGCACTCACTTCACATTCCTGTGATGCTTCTGTTTGTTGCGTTGACACTTACGTGGCGTTTGCGTTCTGATTAACCGACATTTGCGTATACACTTACATGGCGTTTGCATTTGTGTCGCGTTTATGCTTATGCGCCGTTTGCGTTTGAGCATAATTACGCTTACCCTCATGTAGCATTTGTGTTCCCTTATGCTTACATGGTGTTTGTGTTTGCATTGTGTTTATGCAGCGTTGGCGTTTATGTCATGTTGCTTTATGTTTACGCGCCATTTACGATGATGTGGTGTTTGCATCGTGTTTGCGATTACATCCTGTTTGCGTTTGTCGTGTTTGTGTTTGTTCCGTTTACACTTATGCCGTGTTTGGGTTTATGTTGCGTTTGCATTAAGTTTACGCTTACATGGCGTTTGGCATTTACACTTATGTTTATGTGGCAATTGCGATTATGTCTCGATTACACTTACATTTACATAACGTTTGTGTTTGTCGCATGTGCATCACATTTACGCTTGTGTTTACGTTGCATGTATATCTCATTTGCATTTTGTTTACATTTACATGGTTTATGTGGCACATGCATCACATTTGCATTTACGTCTGTGTGGCGTCTGCATTCACATGGTGTTTACATTGCATGTGTGTTTACAATGCATTTACATTTACACTGCGCTCTTGTTTGCATCCTGATCGCATTGCAATATGTAACATTGTATTTTTTTTAATGCAATTTTAATGGAATTTTTTTTTAGATGAGGATAGAGAAATCACAGCTCACTGCTTTTCATAGCAGCTTCTCTGACATTGTCTGCCATTGATTGAACAGTATAAGAGAAGATTAGTATAACACACGCCTCCAGTCCTAGCTCCTCCTTTCTGACCGAACACTGATTACAATGGTCAGAAACTGGGACGGTTATCTCTGCAACCGTGGGGGCTACACAGAAAATTCAAAGTGCCCCTGAATCTGTGTAGCCACCTGTACAAATCATATGCTAATCTCCATATAAGTGAGGCTATAAAAGCTCCTCTTTAAGTCCACCGATACAAGGTTCTATCCCGGAAATCCCACTAGCATATGGAGTTAGTTTCTCTGACTGAACTTGCTTGTGAGAAACTGGACTTAGGAACCTACACAATCCTTTAAAGAATATTACTTAGCCCAGTGTTCTGTTGTGTGAGGCCAATCCCTTGTTTATAATAGTTTCTCCATCCTTTCCAATATGCACATGAACTGACCCCGACATCTGGGGCCTTCATTGAATAACATTGCACATAGCACTGTACATATTTTATTTTTTCACAATGAAAAAAAGAAGTGTAAAGAGAATTTGTAGCATAGCCTGCATGATGTCTACAACAGAAAACACAACATTTAGGCTGCATTCACATGACCCTAAGGAGACCTGTGTATGGCCGAAAGCTTTCCTCTGTAGTTACGCCCCCCATAGACAGCAATGGCCGCACGGAGAGAGATACAGTGCTGAACATGTGTTGCACTGTACCGCTCCGTACACAGGAAAAAAATTGGACATGTCCTATCAGTCCCCGTGTTCCGGGCTGTATGTAATGCTTTACAATGGAGAGGGGTCACCCCTCCCATTCTCCATCGCGGCTGACATATGCCCGGCCGTAGCCGTGCGGACATATGTCAGTGTAAATGCAGCCTTAGCATGTATTTCTCTTCTATTGATTTTCATCATAGACCCTGAATGATGACTGACCAATGACTGAGAACGATACATCCCCATGAAAATTATATAAAATCTGCTGCGGGTTAAAAAAAAAAAAAAAAACAGGAGGAACTGAGAAAATTAATATATTGTTTTGTGGTAAACTTTTCTGTATCAGGGCATTTCCATTGCATGTGCGCAAAAAGGCAAAAGTTTGCAGTCTGTTTGATTTACATATCTTCATTGCATTCACATTCTTTTTCACATCCATTGGTTTTTATTTGTGGTTTGCAAAAATTATATGTCAAAACACATGCTAGGGAGCATCACCAGAGACTGCACACAAAGGTCATACATTTTATCAGACATGCGAATAACCTCATTGACAATAAAAAGGTCAGTATGCTAGCCGCAAAACAATTTCTGAAAACAAAAAAACAAAACTATGGTATATTAACCCGTTCAGCCTGTCCTGCTATATTATATTTACCTGGAGTTCATTTTCATGGTGACTTGTTACCTTTAAAATAGTCACTGCCTATCAGTACCTTTAAACCAAAACCAGAAGTAGAACCTGCAATGAAATGTATAAAGTAGTGAACACACCTCTTTTGTGTTTTGGACTGATTCAATGTTCGTGTTTACAGTTCCTAATGTAAAGCACATGAGGAGCAAATATTGGAAGGAAAGTAGCCTGAAATAAAGGAAAGTAATTAACCCTTGTTTTCATCTGACATGTACAAGCTTTTTTTAAATCAATAATTCCTGTTAAATGTCTGTTTCTTATTGTTCTCAGATCAGGTAGGTACTGCATATTCTTATACAATATAAACTACTCACCTTTTCTCAGGTAAAACAGCAGAAGAAAATACATATGAAAATCCAATACGAAGAAAAAGGCTTACTAGTCTGCTAACCAAACCCAAGTTTGCATTTGTTTATGAGGTCCTTCCTTAAACTGAGGAAGAATGCAGTCAGTCTACTCTTTCTTATAAATTGTTCTTGAGCTAAAAATGTAAACCCCAGGTTAAACTGTCACACAGGATGTAAAAGACTAGTGTAAAAATGCATAAAGACATCTAACATCAGTTTCACAAATAGTAGACTAGTCCTACAAACCAGTCCATGAGGAACTATGCTTCTCAGGACTTCATTTATTATAACCCTATACGCATTGATTTTGGCAATATAGAGTTATTATACTAATCAGTCTTGGGTGCTCCGGCTACATCAATGGAGAGCCTCAGAGCACCTTTATTCACTCTCCCGTTACGCTTCCAGTCCCACCTGTTCTCTAATATCACCTGCTCGATGCACGGAACCCCTTAAGTGTCCCCAAATGCTTTGGTAATAGCGCTGCATGGGGCTCCCATCTTGGATCCACCTAGCACCCCATCTGATCTTATTGGTGGCCATTGTCCGGTTGCTATGACAGCAAGGACCCTTACACAGGGCCCTTCTGACAACTTAATTGTTTGAATAACCCTCCAATTGTTGAAATTAAAATACGCTTGCAATTAACAGCTTAAATAGTATTTCTTCACCAGGCCCACATTCACTGGGTAACCCAGCCTGCAAATCCCTCAGCTGTATATTCCTTAGCCGCCTTGCCCTCCATATTTTAACCTATAAGGAGACTAACTTATCCTTTCACAACCTATACTCCATCAACTTTGGATATACAGTTGAGTTTTTTAGGAATTTCAAGTTATTCTACTGCAAATAGTATCCCAAAACTGTTGCCATCTTCTCAACTGAAAATAATCCAATAGTGAATAAAAGGACATCTCTCAATACCAACAGCAGGAATTACACTCAGTGGAAACAAAGCAACAGGTCTGCCATGCAACCCCAAACCACTTTTAGACAACTTGTCTGCCATCACCTCCACAATATACCTTGTGGAACTTAAATTCTTCCACATCATAATCCCAACCCCTTGAACAATTTCAAATCTACAACAAAATTGTCCTCACTATTTTGAAATGGTATAGTCTTGCACAGCCAAACTGGTGATATCCCCTAAATTCCCTCCCATTGGCTTGATGGATTTAAAGCACCAATTAACTCGGTGTGACCCGCTACTGGAGGTGCACTCCAGATATCAAACATAGCCACAACCCAATATCGCTGTCTACCCTGTGGACTAAACCCCCTTCTGCTGATGTAATCTTCTCCAGCAACAATGAGAAATATCAATGTATTCACCCTACCAAATACAATCCCAAGCCTCCCGTTTTAAATTTAACCCTTCCCCCCATGTCCCCTCATGGCAGACATAAAATTCCTTTTGCTGCATCAACCAGAAACAGATCTGCCTCCCACAACACCACTTAACAGACACAGATGACAAGTCACTAATCCCTCCTCAGTCCACACTGACCCCTGGCCAAACCCGACCCTTGTGACGTAACAGTCTCCATTCTGCTCCCTTGTGCTCTAGGATGTTCACCAATTTCCCCTTTAACCCTCTGCTACCAGGCTCCCCCACTTGGAGCCAATTATGAATATGGAATGCGCCACCTGGCTGTCTGGGGCTATGATTTTCATAGCTAAGCCATCCTGTTCCTGGTTTACATCAATTGCCATCATCTACAATCTGACTTTCCAGCAATGCTACTGCTAGAGGCAACAGAAGATGCTTTAAAGATAGTACCAGACATTGAAGGGGCAGAGCGCTTTCTCTCCATACTGAAACCAGGCCAGGAAGTAAGCCACTGGCCCTAGATGATTGTACACTTCATTAAAAGGCTCTCCAAGAATGTGGAGAGGAAGCAAAGACCCACTGTTGGCAATCCCTGCAGCAAGAATTGGAGCGCCCACATTTTTTTCAACCACAATTTAGACTCTAAATGGTCTCCTCACCCATAAATGTTCGAGGGATCACCTAATAGCTAGGGTGCTCCAGAGGCCTCATCCTTCATGGCAAAACATTTTCAAAAGTTTAGTCAAGCTCCCCAGCAGCAGGCTCAGCACTTAGACCTGCAACCACTGTGGCTCAAGCACCTCATTAACATAATACAACACAGGAGGTAAGCAGTAGTGCAGGGCTTAAACTGATGACTTGTGACACAAAAGGGACTCCATCAACTTAAATTTTTTTCCCCTTATAACTCATCCCTAAACCGAACGGTTGCCTAATTAACTCAATTTCTGTGAAGGGACTTGCATGAACAACACAAGCCCCTTGTGTCAGGTAGGCTTACAAAGTTAATTTTCTGGGGGAGAGAAACTATGCATTTTTTAGCTAAAAAAGGGGTGGCAATAGTTATCAGAGTCCTATGGAAACATGTAATTAGGTTTATTAGTGAACATTTTGTGACAGGATCCCTTTATGGGAAAACATATGCTAAAACAATAATTTCATTAAAGGTTTTGTCCAAAAGTATAAAAAATAAACATGTACTTACCTCCTGGCATCCAGTGCTACAATCTCTTCGCCAATTGCCCTAAAGTTGGCCAACCAAATATAGCTTCCCTCTATATTTATAGGATGCAAATGATTGTTAATATCATTATTAGTTATTATTAGGAAATATACTCATATACTGATATTTACACATCATGTAACTTTTAAAATGACCCATTTGTTAAGCTGCAGGACTACTCTACCATTCAGACTTATTTCTTTTGTCACATGGTAATACGTATGATTTCATCTGTGTATACTTTTCAGATATGATTTTCAATGACATCTGGCTTTTAATTCCTGTCAAGTGCTAACATTAAAATCACTAAGTAAATAGGTTTCAACTTCATCGACAACACAATATAGAATTCAATTTGAATGTCACTTGTTCTTTCTCCGTATTTATAGTATGTGGTTTTAATGTACAAATATAACCCATGTGATTGTGTTCAACTATTTACCCAGGTCTGTGCGCTGCAGGTTTTTCTTGTTGTAACTATGGTTGGTGAGTATCATCAACAGACATATGAATTTGCCCAAGGTCATTATCTCCTCCTCATACGCATTATTAAGTATACAGGCTGACAAACCAGTTCTCTTTCCTGCATTTGGATTTCTTATTTTATTAATAAACTTAGGCCTTAGAACCATTTTCCTCAGAGAATAGGGTTTCTTTTACTTTGGAGGAGAGTACAGCAAAAACAGTAAAATAAAAATAAATAATGAAAAATAGTTAATGAGTTTTGCAGGTCTGGAGAGTAGATTCTTCTTTTTATCCATTAATAGAACTACCTTTGTCCATGGTCAGTGTCTGATTTTATTTCTAATTTTGGACAATTTCTTTAATTATTTTTTTGTATTTCATTTTACAACTACATCGAATGAAAACATAGGCTGTTGGTTGTAGTATCTTTTTCTCATTTCAATGAATTGTAATAGAAGGATACAAACATGGACAGCGCCCCATGTCTGAGCCCCCCCAAAACAGTGAACAAGCTTCTCAAAGGATTTGGCTGTGTGCTGGATAACATGTGCTAAACTGCCATAAAAAGGTTGACAATGGGGGGGGGTGTGGCCTGAACATGGTAGCATGAGGAAGCACTGTGCCAAGCTCCTCTGTACCCCAGCACATTCAGACATAACTGGGCCTCATGACTGCCCCACCGAACCCCCAAACACCTGTGGCACTTGCCAGCTCGTCCATTGGCAACTCCTTCAGGGGGAAAGCCGCTACAGCAAAATGCCTATGCCGGCTGTCACCATGCAGACCCAAGATGGCCACCTGTGCTCCGGACTGCCAGCGCCTTTCAATGGGGTATCCCCAGCCTCCGACACCTCCTTGCCCTGCCCCTCAACTGGCAGAGCCCCAGCGGGAAGCCCACAGACACCTACCCAGTGCCAGCTGACACAGAACAACGGCAGCACATATAGCAGCAGCAGCACTGCTCCACAGCCTGCCCGACATCCGCTGCCAGGGAGCGGAGTGCAGGACACCCGTGATGCACCACTGCCTACTTTGGCGCTACAGCCCGGCGCTGAAATACCCTCTCCTGCCGTACAAGAACCCGCCTTGCCAGATTACCGCCCATCGGATGCCTCCCAGCACTCTACCCAGGACCATCCACAGGCTGTAAGTACTGCAGTGGCCCCAGGGCCTATGGTACAGGCCATGTCCACCCTAGACACCTCCACATCAGCTCCCATGGGGGAAAGCACATGACATTAAATCTCTACTCTCTTTCCTACCCACCAAATAAGACATGTCACAATTTGCTTCTCAAATCCTAGCCCAATGCCGACAGGAATTAGCACATTTGCATTCTGACTTGTACTAACCGGGGTCTGGAGACCATGCAATATACCATTCATCAACATCAAATGCAACTACAGGCACTGCAGCAACACATAGACGGTATTAAGAATAGAAGCAGGTGCAACAATTTGCGTATTAAAGGCCTGCCAGAATCCGTGCAACCTGCATCGCTATTCTCCTCTGTTACAGAAATTCTCAATGGAATCTTTAGTCCACCCTCCACTACACATATAGAAATAGAGAGAGCTCACTGGGCCCTCCGTCCCCCAGACCCCAACACACTGAACCCAAGAGATGTAGTGTGCCAAATCCACTTTTGCTCCCTCAAGGAACAAGTCTTGGCAAATCTAAGGAACCAAAAGGCAAGTTCCATACCATGGAGTCCCGAACAAGATACTGCCAGACCTATCTCGCTTCACTCTGGCGCAAAGAGTGGCTGTTCGACTGGCACAACTCCACCTACGGATGAGGTTTCCCACTCACACTTCACGTCTGCTACAGGAGGGGGGGGGGGGGAGAGGACGTTACTCTGTGAGCTCCAGAAACCTTTTCTACAGGCTCTACATCTACCTCCCGTGTCCCTGGGCTTCTGGCCCTCATTTCTTCCTCCCTCAGCTACCCCACCAATGGACTCCTCTGCTAATCTCACCTCGCTGGGCTTTCCCAAAAAAAGGCCCCGGAAATGCCAGATGTCAACTGGTAATGGAAGTGCGAGAAGCCCTGCCCACTCAAAACCTGTCTCACCACCCTGAGCAGCGTTCACCACATTGCCTCAAACTGGCTATCCATGGCCCCTGGCATAACAGAACATGGTTTAACAATGCTCCTGTTTAAACCACAAGAATGTGCCCTCATGTGTATGAGGTTTTCTCACAACCCTTCTCTTTAGGAAGCAGCGTCTGCAACCCTCGTCATGTGTTGAGATGTCGGTAACGGCTCATTGATTCTACCAATACACATCCCGATTAGGATACGGGAACTCGGACGACATTTGTTGTTAGTCTTTCATCTGGTCCACTGGTCGCCCTAGAATCCGGAGGGACATCCTGATTTGGCCCAAAGACTTAGGAGGAATTGGGTTACCTCTATTATTTGTCAGCAGCCTAAGTCCGTTTCCAAGACTTTTTCCAGGGCAAGGCCTCTAAGACGTGGGTAGGGCTGGCACAGGAGGTCTCGCGCATGAACCTTATGATGTTCCCCTGGACATCCTCCCTTGACCCAGTCTCCCTTTCTTTCACCACAACCCACACCCTCAGAGCATTAAGAGGAGCGAAACCGAGCCTCTCCCCAATAGACCCAACAGGACCTCTGCTATAGACTACTGATAACCCTACATTTCCACCAGGAACATCCAAAGGTCACTTTTAGCCCCCCCCCCCCCCCCCCGCAATAACCCACTTAGATTCCCTCAGGCGCTTATGGGATCTACACTTCAACCCATACAATTCCTAATACCCCATGAGGCACCCACTCCCACACACTACCTCCAATGCAACCAATTTAAACATTTCTATAACAACATCCTCACTCCCCCCCCCCCCCCCCCCCCCCCCCATACTGAGCTGCCTGTGAGGCAGAACTGGGCAAACATTTCTCCCAACCACGGTGGTCAAAATGTTTCTGTCTATCTCAAAGATCTGCAATTGCCACCAGACACCAGCTACAAAATCCTCTCCAGGTGGTACAGAGTGCCTACAATTGCATTGTACATCAGGTACCCAGAGGTCCCTGGTGTTTGTTGGCGATGTGAGGCCAGCAAAGGCACCATGACCCACATTTGGTGGTCCTTCCCACAACTAATGCCACCCCCTCAACCCACCCCTCCCCTTTCTCCTTTTTTCTTTCCTCTGGTTTTCAGTTCTCATGTTATAGATATGACTAAACAAGTTAATGTCCTATTTTGCATTGTAACTGTACCATGCTGATATAATCATGGCTTTGGATTCATATTTACCTAAAAGGCGCTAAATTGCTTTCATATGTATGTCATGCCACTGTTTTACCCATGTCTGCTGTTTAATAAAGTTTTTTCTTGAATGGAAAAAAAGGTTGACATTGGAGGAGGTAAACAGGAGCGGGACGGAATGTCTGATTCTTATACAAACTTGAACAGCCCATAGTATAAAATATTGGTTCGTCACATCCAAGAAAAAGCCACACAAAAAAGGCTTGATATTAGGATAGTTAACTCTAATAGAGTTTACTCCAAAAATGTGTTTCCTTTTGCAAGCTTATCTGCATATATTTTGTCCCATGGATCATTACATTTCCTATCCAACTCCCAGCTGATCATATTCACAAGGAGAACAGTTTCTTTCAAGTCATAAATCAAATACTTCAAACTACCTAAATGATGTGGCAAGAATCCTAAAAATATATCTGCTTAGTAGTTATGTTGTGGAGCATGTTGGGGTTTAAACGGTAACTAAGAAGATGGCATGAGTTAAGAAATAAAAATAATAATTAATTTATATGGCGCTCACAGATTACACAGCGCTACACAGAGCTTGCTAAATCGGTCCCTGTCCCCAATGGGCCTCACAATCGAATCAACCTACAAGTATGTTTTGGAGTGTGGGAGTTAAAAAAAAGTTAATAAAAAAAAATTCTATATATTGTAGTTAATTCATTTATGTGCACTTTGTGTTTTTTCATTTAACAACTGCACAAAAAAAAAAAATGGTGTTTTGCAATGAAAACTAAGTATTTCCAAAAAAAAAAAAAAAAAAAAAACACATCTCGGACAGTAAGAAGGCTTATGGGTTTTGGGACAGTGGCCAAGCTAAAACAAAGGTTTTCTTGTTTATTGTAAACTTAATACTGGGGATATTAAACCAATTGTATTACAGGGTGTCCCCAGGTTATGAAGGTTTGTTTTTAAGTTGAATTTGTATGCAAGTCGGAACAGGTATAATTTTGTAAGTGTAATAGCGGTCAGAAAAAAAAAAAAAAAGTTTGTCACTGACTTGGGTTGCAATTGAAACAGAATTAACAATAAACTCCTCCTCTTCCCTTGATCCCAGAGTGTCTTTGCTGATCTTGATACACCAGAATCACAAAAAAAAAAAAAGAAAAAAAAAGGAGCCTGGAGCATCGATGTTTGGCGCTCTGGGCTGCTAATTATTCTTGCCTTCAGCAACATCCTTCTTGAGGTGACGTCACACAAGAGGCGTGAATGAACACCTCCTGCGTGCTAAATGCCTCCCTCTCCCATGTTGGAGGAGGAGGTGTCGTGCCAGAAATTGCGTCCCCACACACCAATATGTGTTTTATAGATATAAAGTGATCTTGGCAAGTCTGGATTAGCAAAGGCCATGCCGGGATCAAGAGGAGAGTAGGTGAGTATTTTCAGTGCAATTTGCCTTCCAGCTACTGATAGATTAGAGGTCATCGAGGGCACAGAGTTGTATGTGTAACTAGGAGTCTGTTAATTGCTGGTAAAAATGCTACATTTCACATGTTATTGAAACACAAAACAATTCATAAATGTTACACAATTAAATATGTGCTTTGCAAAAAAAGTAGCATTAAAACCATGAGCAAGTCCGGAAATTGCAATTTCAAAATAGTCAAATAGGTTTATTTTAGTATATCTTAATATGTAAACATGAATAATTTTATTACATTTTTAATATAATATTACATTGAAATGCATTTATTTAATTTATAATGTTTTAACGTTTTTGGGGGGACAAATGTTCCTTTTCATCTTCGATATTTATTGCAATCCTTGCCGTCTGAAGGTAGAAAAAAAAAATTAATGTTCTTCATTTCTGCAATGCAACATTTAGTAGCAAAATATCCAACCCAAAAATCTTATAATATACAAATTAGCATATTTGGATCCTTTGTTTTTCAGAGGCCCTGCTGCAGCACACAACTGCATTGAAATCATAGAGTCTACGTGCAAGGCATTTTTATGGCATTTTAATAATTTTAGACTGAACCAGTCTAAGAGGGTTTTTCACAAACATCTGTCTTAAAAAGGGGTTTCTGACCAATTACAGTTATCCCATATCCAAATGGCCAAGAATGTATAGACTGCTCACAAATGGTCAAGATGGTATACTTCAATTTTAGATTTAAATCATAAAAACAAGGCTATAAAAGATGTGCTTATTTGCTTTAGGCAAAATGGGGAACGATGACGTAAGCCGACACACGTGCGCTCTTGGAGACAGGGACATGCGTGCACAGCCACTGGACCAAAAACAGGGAGAGGACAGGCGATTCGGAACTATGGGGCGCTGGGGCACACGGAGGAGCATGGGTGAGCCCGTGACCTGAGGCATCCTGCAGGTCGCGGGAGCACCTGTGATAGTACCCCCCATTAGGCCTCCCCCTCTTCTTGGGTTAGAAAAATCTCTGTAGAAGAACTTGGTCCAGTATATTGTCCTCGGGCTCCCAAGATCTCTGCTCCGGCCAGAACCCCTTCCAGTCAACCAAGAAGAACCACTTAACCCTCACCATCTTCATATCTAGGATCTCTCTCACCTCAAAGATGTCGGTGGAGTCAGCCTCAGGAGCAGGAGGAGGTACTTCCCGAAAGAAGCGGTTCAGGATGACAAGCTTGAGCAGCGAGACATGGAAGGATTTTAGGATGCGCATGGTGGGAGGAAGGCACTGCTTGTAGGACAGTGGATTGAGGCGACTCAGCACCTCGAAGGGACCCAGGAAACGAGGACCAAGCTTGTAGCCAAGGACCTTTGTACCTGGGAGGACAACTAGACTGTCACCTGAAGAGAAGACAGGGTAGGCCTGCTTTTTTTTTTTTTTTTATCAGCCTGGCTCGGGCAAAAGCCTGTAACAAGGAAAAGGAGAGTCTGCTCCCAAATGGACTTCAGGTCCCACACCAACTCCTCAACAGCAAGGACACAGGCAGTAGAAGAGGAGGGTGTGAATGCAGATCATAATTGATTAAAAAAAAAATGGAGCGGAGCCAGCAGAGTCCAGGGATTGTAAGAAAACTCTGCCCATGGAAACAAAATGGTGGAGATAGCAGCAAAGAGTCTGATTAACTCTTTCCACCTGCCCATTAGACTGGGGATGATAGGCGGAAGAAAAGTCCAATTTCACATGAAGTTGGTTGCAGAGTAATTGCCAAAATTTAGAGACAAACTGAACCCCTCGGTCAGAGACGATGTGCTGGGGAAGTCCATGGAGTTTTAAGATGTGATGGAAGAACTGGCTGGCAAGGCATGGAGCAGACGGCATACCTGGCAGAGGAACAAAATGGGACATTTTGGAAAAACTGTCAGTTACCACCCAGATGATGGTATTGCCTGATGAAGGTGGAAGGTCAGTGATTAAGTCCAAAGCCATGCTAGTCCACGGGCAGCTGGGTATCAGCAACAGTAGAAGAAAACCAGCAGGTTTGAGATGTGACGGCTTATCCCGGGCACAGGAACCCACAAAGTCCCAAACATCCTTGGCCAGATCTGGCCACCAATAGAATGAGGAAATGAGGGCAACAGAGAGCTGCACCCCAGGGTGCCCAGCCACATGTCCCCAAGTCAGAATTTTCCTCTGGAGAGCAGGTCATACGTAGGTCTTGCCAGGAGGTAGCTGTCGAAGATCCACTTGAGCGGCCAGAACCAATCGCTCAGGAGGGATGACATGCCAAGGAGCAGGTTCTTCCCCAATGATATCCGAGGCATGAGAGATGGCGTCAGCCTTGATGATCTTCTCTGCCGGACGGAAATGGATAATGAAATTAAAACTGGGAAAAGAAGAGTGACCAATGAGCTTGTCGTGGATTGAGTTGCTGTGCAGTCTAGAGATAAAGAAGGTTCTTATGATCTGCGATGATGAAGACCGGAAAATTAGCTCCCTACAGAAGGAAACACCACTCTTCTAAGGCAAGTTGTATCGCCAATAGTTTCTGATCTCCTATGGAGTAATTCCTCTTTGCAGAGGAGAAAGTCTTCGAAAAGAAACCGCACATGAGGTTTTCGGCCTTTTGGCTCTTTCCGGGTAAGCCCTGCTCCTTCTGAGGAGGTGTCAACTTCCAGATGGAAGGCAAAGGCAGTCTTTAATTTAGAGAAGGCCTTTTCTGCCGCCTATGGCCAGAGTCTGGGTTTGGCGCCCTTTTTGGCGAGTGCCATGATGAGAGATACCAGGGAGGAGAAGTGCAGAATAAACTGGCGGTAATAATTTGCAAAGCCTAGAAACCTCTCTATTGCAAGTAGTCCTACCGGATGAGGCCATTGAACAGAAGTCAACTTAGCAGGATCCATCTGGAGGCCTCTGTCTGATGATATAGCTGAGAAAAAGGAAGATTCTGCTGGGGAAACTGGCACTTCTCAAGTTTGGCGTAAGGCGATTGGCCCTTAAACGACTGAAGACTTGCCATACTTGGGACTGGTGGGACTCAAGATCCGGAGAGAACACCAGAATGTCGTCCAGATAGACCAAGATACAGGTATATAGCAAGGCTCTAAAGAAGTTATTAACAAATTCCTGGAAGACGGCTGGTGTGTTACAGAGCCCAAATGGCATTACCAGGTACTCAAAGTGTCCATCACAAGTATTAAAAGCGGTCTTCCACTCATCCCCCTCGCAGATACGAATGAGGTTGTAGGCCCCTTGATGGGCCAGTTTGGAGAAGATAGCTCTGCTCAACGGCAACAGATAGTGGTTCTTAAATGTGACCTTGTTAAGTCCGCGGTAGTCAATGCATGAACAGAGTGACCAGTCCTTTTTGGTCACGAAGAAGAAGCCTGCACCAGCCAGAGAAGAGGACTTGCGTTTGAACCCCCCTCCGCAGGTTCTCTTTGATGTAGTCAGACATAGCTGCGGTTTTAGGCACAGCAGGGGGGAAATCAACAATGTGTCTCAGGTTCCGCCAGTTTGTAGCTGGAAAACACTAGTCTTTCCTGCGAGATTTATCACTGTGATTATGAATTCTGGTGCAGCATAGGACTGTCTGTTCCTACTTTAGACCTACTTTTAGTTGGTCTAAACTGTGCACCAGAATTTTGGCGCAGGGATGATTTCCCGTAAGTCACGCCCCTTTCTCACGAGACCATCCCCATTAATTGGACAAGTCAGGAAAGTGCCAAAAAAAAGTTCTAAAAGCCTTGAGAACTCTTTGTGTAGCACACCGACTTGCAGGGACAGAGGCTTGGAGCGGTCAGAGAGGATTTGGTCACTGACAGAGGAGATGACCAAAGGCTTCTCGAGGCTGACCATGGGGAGGTGATGCTGGGAGACCAGAGCGGCATCCACAAAGTTCCCTGCAGAGCCCAAGAGGGACGAAATTTGGAACTGAGGACCTGTTCCAGAGCTGAGCAAGACGGAAATATTCAGGCGTGGAGAAGCTTTATTCTCACCTAGGGATACTTCTCCCAAGAACACTAGGTGTGTGCGTTTCCCGGATGCAGAGGGCGAACTAGGAAAATCTCAAGAAAGTGCTCCAGGATGGCACAATACAGATAGAGGTTCACGAGTCTTCACCTGGAAAGTTCTTGAATGATCAGACAAGCTCTATCCACCTGCATTGGTTCCTCAATAGCGGACACAGAAGATGGCAAAGACTGTCTTTGGAATACAGGAGTCAGATGGGGCAAGTGTCGAGTCCTGAGTTGCAGATGCTCCACACCATGTTCCACAGAACGCTCAGCAAACCGGATGTCAGTCTGAGACCACTCAGAGTAGACGGCAAATCACTAACGGACAGTGCATCTTTAATTCGTCCTGAAAGTCCCTTTTTAAAGGTAGCAATGAGTGCTGCCTCATTCCAGGCTAGCTCAGAGGCCAGAGTATGGAACCACACTGCTTAGTCACAAACCGGAGAGTCCCCTTGATGCAGGTTCAGTAGTGCAGATTGAGCAGAAGATGCCCGAGCAGGTGATGTCAGCTGTAACCAGGTCTTTCCGGTTCCAGAGAGGAGTAGCCTATTCCAGGACCTTCCCAGAGAGGAGGCAGATGATTAATGCCACCTTGGACCGGCATAAGCTCAATGTGCAGGGAGCACTGGGTTATAAAGCCCCTGCACAACTTGGGATCCCCATCGTACTTGGATGGCATAGAAAGCCTAGGTTCAGTGGAGGATAGGCCAGCCGGAGTGGCAGGAGGTGCCGCAGAGACTTGGCGCTGCTGCTGAGTAACCATGGGTTGCTGCAACATGGCGGTAAGTTTTCCAAGCTGTTGACCTTGTGTAGCAATCTGAAGGACCACGACAGTGGTAATATCTGCCAGTTCAGGTAAGGTAATTTTGGCAGGGTCCATGGCCCGATCTTAATGTCAGGCTCCAGGGGTAGTGGACCCACTGGACTACCACTGATGATGACGTAAGCCGACACCAGGGAATGGAATCCAAGTGGCACCCGGTTTGCACCAGAGCCTGCTGCAAAGCAGGTTGGACCTGCTGTGGCGTGGTACCACCAGGTCATTCCACAGGTGCGACTTTGTCCGTGGTGGCAGCCAAGGTGAGGTACACAAACGGAAGGCAGGTTCGTGGTTGGGGACCGGCAGGAGGTCAGGACATGTGGCACAGGATCAGGGTCAGAGGCAGAGCAGAAGATCAGGGCTGGCAGCGGAGGAGCGTAAACGGGAACAGGTCCGGGAAATCACTCTAATGGCAGAGAACATGGGAATATGCTTTTTCGAAGACTGTAAGGCACAAAATATTGGGTGGGGTGTGCAGGGAGACGCTGGTATCTAAAGGATTCTGGGTACAGCCAGCACCAATCAGCAGCGTGCTGGCCCTTTACATTTTTTATGCCGGTGAGAGACGGGGGCGCGCACGCATCCATCAGACCGGAAACTTGAGCAAGGACAGGCGAGTTGGAACTACGGGGCGCTGGGGCATGACATGGGTCGCGGGAGCACCCATGACTCAAAAGATACCAAACTTAAAACACAATTGTGTTTGGGTTCACTCTTTGGTATGTGGAGTACACAATGTTACACAAAATTAACATAAGACATATCCCGTTTCATAAAGGAAATAAGCAAATGGCCACGTTGGGTCTTTGAGCTTGAGCAAGTTACAAGCTGTATAGAGCTGTACTGCTCCAACCATACAAATCTACAGGCTCCTACTAAACCTCAATGTGTTTCCAAATTGATACAGAGGCTTCATGTTGCATAAATACATAGCGAGTCTACAATATTTTAGTAATGCAGAGCCACAGCAAGGTAGAGGCCTCAACCATGTGCCGGAATACATAGATAAATACTTACCAGGAAACCAACGCAAAAAGAACAGAGGCAGACAAATGAGGATATAACAGCTAGACAGATATATTGGAATACAAGTGCTCCAAAGGCAAAATTGAAGACAATATTATTGCAGTCTCTGGAATCATCATGATAGATAGTAAACACCCAGATGCTTCCTAGAATAAAAAAAAACCAAATATTAATGATGCAGTTGAACAAACTCACCATAAAGAGAAACTGAAGAAGAAAAATCCAGCCTCCAAGCAAAAAATGCAAAATACTGTTAAAAACATTACATTTATTTATAGTCAAAATATTTTTTGATTTTTCCAATATAACAACACATAAGATCATACACAGATAAACAGGAAATAATTAGCATGTACAAAATACTAAAGTGAAGGACACACAGGACCATACAGTATATGGACATTAAAGACATATCTTAGTTCAGTAGCGGAAGGTCCACTCTGATACTTGTGGATACTTAATGTACAAATATAGCTTTGTGCATGACATCAAACCTGATGATTAAACAGAAACCTCAGAAACATACAATGTATAACAATTATCATTACTGAAGCCATGGGTGAAAAAAATTGCTTGCAATCACCTGCTGGTGGCCCTGGAAAGGGTAAGGATTGTCCAACAAGTAGATCATCTATCAATGTGCAGTTGGCAAGGGTGAACGCCATATGCCGAGCTAAACCATCGGGCCCTTATCATTGTACTTTATCCCAACAGGGGATTTGGTATTGGCCCACATGGCTTTAATAGACCGGTAATGGTATGAAGGCAGTAAAAAGGACAACAAAAATAGGAGATTTAAAAAAAAAAAAAAATACACACACACACACGGAACAGAGGAACAGGGAGGGGGACAAATTCAGGAAAGGGCAGTGTAGTCAGGAACGGAACCGGGGTCACAACTGGAAATCAGGATAAACGCAAAGGGAATCAAATACAGCTTTTCTCTAAGGCACTAAGCACAAAGATCCGAGGGGGTATGTAGGAAGGGGCCAGCTATTTAATAAATTAAGGGATGGCCAGTGCCAATCAGTGATGCACTGGCCCTTTAAGAGTCACAAAGCCGCGTGCCCTAGGAGAAGAAGACATGCACGCCGAACAGCATGAGGCATAGCAGGAATGCAGACAGGTAAGCCAGCCTGTCGCGGAGGAGTTGGGGGACAGTGAAGTGCATGGGTGCACCTGCGAACTGGGACATGGATTGCAGGAGCACCTTGCAGTCGATCAAGAAGGACCGCTTCCCCCCTAACTGTCTTCATGTCTAAAATCTCTAATTAGTCTCAGGAGCAGGAAGAGGTACTTGCCTGGAGAAGTGGTTCAGCTTCTCTAGCTTCAGAAGAGAGACATGGAAAGAGTTTGGGATGTGCATGGTGGGAGGAAGACAAAGTATATAAGCCATGGGATTAATGCGCTTCAGCACCTCAAATGGACCCAAATGGGAATATTCAGCCAGATGTATTCAGAAAACAGCCACACTTTGTTACTCGGAGAAATGACTGGAGGCGGACTGCGCTTCTTATCAGCCTGGGTTTTGGTGTGGGTGGACACCAGAAGTAGAGACTATTCCACCACATGAAAATCAGAAGGGACAAACAGAGGGAGAGGTAGGCGTGGCTGACGTCCAGACAAGAAGGGAGCAGCCCCAACAGATTCAGAGTCCAGAGAATTCTGCCCAAGATAAGAGGGTAGACCAAGCTGGCAATGCAGGGAGCTGACGGCAGACCCAGCAGAGGAACAAAGTGGGACATGTCAGAGAACCAGTGTGTGACCACTCAGATGACGGCATTACCGGAAGATGGCGGAAAGTCCAAAGTAAATCCTTGGCCACATGACTCCACGGGCAGCTGGGTATCAGCAATGGCAGGAGGAGACCTGCTGGCTTCAGATGGGATGACTTATTTTGGGCACAGGAAGTGCAGGAACTCACAAAGTCTCATACATCCGCGACAGACCTGGCCACCAGTAGAAATGAGAGCGACAAATCGTTGCCCCCCAGGATGCCCAACCACATGAGAGCAATGTCCCCAAGTTACTATCCTCTTCCGAAGAGCAGGTCAGACATAGGCCTGGCTAGGAGGATGCTGCCATAGGTCAACAGGAGTAGCTATAACCACTCATTCAGGAGGAACAATATGTCGAGGACAGGTTCTTTCCCAATAACATCAGAGGCACGAGAGAGCGCAACGTCCTTGACGTTCTTCTCTGCACAATGGAAACTTATCAGGAAATTGAAGCGGGAGAAGAAGAGGGACCAGAGAGAGTCTGTCGTGGATTGAGAAGCGGAGCCGTCTGGAGGTATAGGAGGTTTTAATGATCAATATAGATACTGACTGTATGACGATCTCCTTCCAGAACATAATGGCACTCATCCAAAGCAAGCTTTATGGCCAAAAGCTCCGGATCACCTATGGAGTAGTTCCTCTCTGCGTGCTGAAAAGGTTGTAGAGAAGAAACCGCAAATGAAAGTTTAACTCTTCTGGGTGAGAACAGCTGCAGCACCAACCGAGGAGGCGTCAACCTCCAACAAGAAAGGTTTCTGCGCATCAGGCCAGATGGGAACAGAAGAGGAGGAAAAGGCAGACTTCGACTTCAAGAAAGCTTCTTATGCCGCAGGAGCTTGGTAGAGCCTGGTATATAGGTGATTGGCCCTTAGGCGCCTGAGATCATGCTGTACATGGGACCGATGGGACTCAAGGTCCGTGGAGAACACCAGGATATAGTCTAGATAGACCACAACACAGATATAAAGGAAGTCTCTAAAAATGTCGTTGACAAACTCTTGGAACACGGCAGGTGCATTACAGAGTCCAAACATCATTACAAGGTACTTGAGGGGCCCATTTCGCCAGGTTGGCCTTGCTGCGGTGGGATACCACCAGATCGTTCCATAAGCGAGACTTTGCTTGCAGTGGTGGCCATGGCACAGTACAGAGTCATAGAGCAGAATCGCGGTCGGGGACAGGCAGAAGGTCAGGACAGGCAGCACAGGATTGAAGTCAATTTCAGAGCAGAAGGTCAGGTCTGGCAGTAGAGGAGAGGGGAATCAAGATAAACGTACATGGAATCAAATACAGCTTTTCTCTAAGGCACAACGATCTGGCGGGGGAAGGTAGGAAGGGGCTGGCTATTTATTAGATTAAGGGATGGAAGGTGCCAATGAGCTAGCCTTTCAAGATTCAGAAAGCCGAAGCGCATGACGGGGACACGTGCAGCAAACACCACGAGACAGAGCAGGAACACAAATAGGTAAGCCAGCCTGCGACGGAGGAGTTGAAGGACAGTGGGGTGCACCTGCGACCCGTGACATGGGTTGCAGGAGCACCTGTGACAATTGTAGTTCACTTAAGGATCTGGTTTCTGATGTATTGAAAAATGATACAAGTGTTGGGAAGAATGTGGTAGTAGTTGGTTAGCCAAAAGAAAAACTTCTGTGATAGAAAAGCTACCATATTTTCTGTATTAGAAGATGCACTTTTGATTACAATAAAATGTCTTTCTATAGAGTGCCTGCATCTTATAGTCGGAATTCAGGAAGATTCAGCACTGCTAGACCATCCCGACTGCTGTCCTGGAGATTAGGTGAAGCACTATACAAGCAGTTCACCCAGTCAAAGAGAAGAGCCATTGCACCCCTCTCTCCCTGTTCATCCCAACTTGAGTATTACAGGCAATATGGAGGAGATTAAGGGCCTTAGTAATGCAAGAAGCATTTGACTGATAACTTGTTTCATCATTGGGGATGGAAGAAGTTGCAGCTGGGACTGGGTATGTAGAAGAGGAGATTAACCATATTTCTAAATGATAACCCCCCAATGATTATCAATATTCACTGTGTGCCAGAATTTGATGTCCCATCGCACCTCTCAGGACATGCCAGATATATACTAATAGGTTCCAGCCTCTTAGTATATCAGGCACATGACCATGTAGTCAGATAATACTTTGTATCAATTTTACATGGTTTTCAAGATCTCTGCTTGATTACAGCCCATTAGTTTTTATGACTAACATACTGACAGTAAACAAAAAAATTACATTTAACTGTGATTGGTTTTTTATACATATATTTTATATACATGTTTTTTCTTAGTGCATGATTTTTTTTTAATTCATGAAGGGGATAATCCATACGCATAGTCCAGTTGAGTTTGTTTACCTGGTTTTTCAGATCTACTAATCCTCTATACACATACACTTTTCTGTGCCGGTTCACCGGGGACAATGCAGCCCATTAACGATCCATCCCCGACTCCTCCGTTACCACTGAGGTACAGGTCACAAATTTACCCCAGATTAGCTGTACTACTATTTTTTCCTGCTCCCCAATATCTTATCATACTTCACAAGAGAACTATAAATCAAGTTTTGTATACCTGGATAAAGGCTATGGCTAAGGTGTACTATCAGCATTTTAAGTGTGTTTTTTAAATGCAAAGAAAAATTGTGTTAATTGTATCAGTATACATTTGTAATATTTACATTACCTGCTGTAAACCAACAGAAGGAAAACAGGCTCACGATAACTTCCAGCCAAAATGTCAGTTTCAGAGCACATATCTTCAGTATCAGCAGCACAATGCTAAATAAATAAGTGGCACCAGCCACAATCAGATAGATGGGAATCATTGGCTCAGTTGTGCAATCATTTCTGTATAAGGACCCTGAATAAATAGGGTAATTCGATAGTTTATTAATTTTTCCAAATAGGTCATAATCCTTTAGAAAAATATATATATTACCTATAACAATCATGGTTGTGCTGAATGCTACCCAAGTCACAAGACAAAAGATCTGTGAACCTGAAATGAAACAATAAGTAGTTAATTCTTTTGTTGATTGATCAACAGAGTGCTAAAGAACAAAATGTCAAAATCCTATTCATCAGTTCTACAGTTTTACATTTCCAGGAACAATTAAAACAAACAAAAAAAATCTCATTCTTAAAGGGGTTGTGTCACCATAGCAAATGGCTGTAATTGGGTCCAATGCATTGTGACAAATACTTTCACCATTTACACTTATTACAAAATATGCAGCCTTACTGAGATAACTCCTTTTGTTCTGGTAGCTGTGTCCCGTCCTGAGCTACAGCTGATCTGGCTGAGTCTGCGCACAAGGATTCCCCCAGCTGCTCTGCACTACAGATCACTCCAGGGGCTCTCACAGCTCCTCTCCACACTGAGAGATCAGCTGACACACTGCAGCCAATAGGAGGTGAGAGAGGAGGAGGGTCAGAGATTGTGCTGTGATGGCCACTGCTTACCAGCTCCACAAGAGCCTACAGCAACAGATACAAGGTAACTGCAGCCAGACATGACTATCTGCTGCACAGAGGAGTCCTCCCCCAACATGGATCATAGCAATGTAGCAGCCCTCTCCTCCCTCCACCATTAGTCAGGTCACACAGGAGGCTGCTGAGATAACACAAGTAACAGGCTGAGCTCTGACCTCTCCTGATGCAGTCCTCCTCCTGTACTCTCCACAATACACTGTCCCTCCATGCTACCCTGCTGTCCTGCAGTCCTCCTCCTGTACTCTCCTCCATTCACTGTCCCTTCATGCTACCCTGCTGTCCTGCAAAGGGGCCCCTGTCACTGATTAGCAGGGAAGTAGCTAAAGATCAGCAACATGTGAGAAGCTGTCACCTATTTATCTATCCAAGTCCTATAATCTATCACCTGTCATCTATCCATCCATCCATCTCATAGCTATCTATCACATATCCATCTATCTCATAAATATCTATCTATCTAGTGATTTAGTTGCAATTCCTTACAAAATACACAGAAAGAGATGCAATTAACGGCTCCAAAGTAACATACAAAAATACAAAAGTTTATTAGTAAAAGTCATAAAAACTACAAAGATCCATGTTATTGCACCTAATTTTGTACAACCAATGCATACAAGTAAAGCAAAACAATGTATTCTCACAGCATCATCATCGGTCAGGCGGACAGTAAAGTGTAAATATTTTGGAGGTCTAGAAAAATGCAGGGACGGCAAACTCCATGCGTATCCTCACTTCAAAGTGACTTCCTCAGGGGTAAAATGATGTCCTTCCGAATGCCTTTTTTGGAGCACACCCTGCACCTCTCCTGGGTCCTTCCCTTCTTGGCAGTTTGGGGAACTTCTGGAAAATGCTGCCCTGGTACAATGCCATACCTCCCAACTTTTGGGCGAGAGAAAGAGGGACAAAAAGCCCCTCCCCTTTTTCTAAGCCACGCCCATTGTCACAACCTAAAGCATAGTATAATATTGACCTTGATGGTCCCCACATAGAACACTGCCCCTTACTTTGCCCCCCCCCCCCCGGACCCGTATAATTACACCTAATGCAACTCTGCAACATATAAAACCCCTCTTTAATTTTATCCTCCCTTTACATTTGGTTTTCCACTTTTATTTAATCTCCCAAATTTATACATAATCCTATCTGTACTCCTACCCCCTCCTCCATCCTCCTCCTGTATCCTCCTCCTGTATCCTCTATCCTCCTCCTGTATCCTCTATCCTCCTCCTGTATCCTCTATCCTCCTCCTGTATCCCCCTGTCCTCCAGCAGCCTCCTCCTGTATCCTCCATCCTCCTCCTCCTCCTGTAGCCCACTGTCCTCTAGCCTCCTCCTGTCCTCCATCCTCCTCCTGTAGTCTCCTTTCCTCCATCCTCCTCCTGTGCCCCCTGTCCTCCATCCTCCTCCTGTGGCCTCCTGTTATCCATCCTCCTCCTGTGGCCTCCTGTTATCCATCCTCCTCCTGTGGCCTCCTGTTATCCATCCTCCTCCTCCTGTAGCCCACTGTCCTCCATCCTCCTGTGCCCCCCTGTCCCCCAGCAGCCTCCTCCTGTAGCCTACTCCTGTAGCCTACTGTCCTCTATCCTCCTGTGCCCCCTGTCCTACAGCAGCCTCCTCCTGTCCCTCCTGTCCCCAGCAGCCTCCTACTGTCCCCAAGCAGCCTCCTCCTGCCCCCCAGTACCACCTTCACTGTGTCCTTCACCTGTGTCCTCCAGCTCTCTCTGTCCTCTATCCTCCTTCTGGCCCCCTCTTCCTGTGGCCCCCTGTCCCCTCAGGTTCTTACCTCTCCTGGTTCCAGTCTTCTCCCGGGCTCCGACTTGACTCGCGGAGGGGGCGGGGCCAGCCGGGGGCAGAGCGACCTCCTCACATGACTCATGTGCGGAGGTAGCAGGGGCGGGACCAGATGGAGGCGGGACAAAGGGAGGGAGAGGTGGGGGGGAAGCCGTGACATTCTCCCAGCCGCCCGTGACGCGGTTACAGAGACCAAAAAAAAGGGGACTGTCACGTCAAAAACGGGACGGTTGGGAGGTATGCAATGCGTGATGTGGCCTCGCTTCATGATGTGCTGGCACTCCCCCCTTCCTGGTCCCCAAAAAGAAAGTACTTTATTACCACCTCTTGAAAGTACCCCTCTGGCCTGCACATCGATGTAACACATAATTATATAGTGCTATCTGCATGATATGCACGACCAGCTTCTTACACCACACCCACTATTTCTGCTTGGTGTTGTATGGCCAAAGCACCCGGTCCGACAAGACAACCCCTCCCATCTAAAATACAGTCTATACATCCAATAAATAATCTTTTCCTAGACAATATATCTGAGGTTACTCAGAATACTTGTCAAAAGACTGCACCAAATAATCAAACCACCAGGTGGCTATAGAGTTCTAAGCCAGGGAATATTTTATTATTTAAGACTAGAGATGAGCGAACATGCTCGTCCGAGCTTGATGCTCGGTCGAGCATTAGGGTACTCGAAACTGCTCGTTACTCGGACGAATACTTCGCCCGCTCGAGAAAATGGCAGCTCCCGCCGTTTTGCTTTTTGGCGGCCAGAAACAGAGCCAATCACAAGCCAGGAGACTCTGCACTCCACCCAGCATGACGTGGTACCCTTACACGTCGATAGCAGTGGTTGGCTGGCCAGATCAGGTGACCCTGGGATAGACTAGCCGCTGGCCGCGCTGCTCGGATCATTCTGTCTCTGGATGCCGCTAGGGAGAGAGCTGCTGCTGGTCAGGGAAAGCGTTAGGGTGTTCTATTAGCTTACTGTTAGGCAGGAGTGATTCTCAAAGAACCCAACAGCCCTTCTTAGGGCTACAATAACGTTCTACTTTTTTTATTTTAATTTGCATCTATTACCATTTTGTGAGGAATTAGCAGGGGGACTTGCTACCGTTGTGTTTAGCTCTTAGTGGCACACATATCCATAGCAAAGACCGAAGTGGGAAAATTCAGTAGGGGTTGGATTTCTATTAGGCACTTACTCAGTGTCATCTCATCTGGCATAGTAGTGTGCTTCCTTTGATACTTGGCTAGAAAATAGCCATAGGAGAATACAAACAGCTTCTTGAAGCCTACAGTAGCGTTCTATATATTTGATTTCTGGTTGATCTGCTGGTGGCTGTAGTTTCTGCAGTGCATGTACTTGCCAATTCTGAGCAATTTGTAGTGAGACTTGCGACCGCTGTGTTCTGCGCTTAGTGGCGCACATATCCATAGCAAAGGCCGAAGTGGCAAAATTCAGTAGGGGTTGGATTTCTATTAGGCAATAACTCAGTGTCATCTCATCTGGCATAGTAGTGTGCTTCCTTTGATACTTGGCTAGAAAATAGCCATAGGAGAATACAAACAGCTTCTTGAAGCCTACAGTAGCGTTCTATATATTTGATTTCTGGTTGATCTGCTGGTGGCTGTAGTTTCTGCAGTGCATGTACTTGCCAATTCTGAGCAATTTGTAGTGAGACTTGCGACCGCTGTGTTCTGCGCTTAGTGGCGCACATATCCATAGCAAAGGCCGAAGTGGGAAAATTCAGTAGGGGTTGGATTTCTATTAGGCAATAACTCAGTGTCATCTCATCTGGCATAGTAGTGTGCTTCCTTTGATACTTGGCTAGAAAATAGCCATAGGAGAATACAAACAGCTTCTTGAAGCCTACAGTAGCGTTCTATATATTTGATTTCTGGTTGATCTGCTGGTGGCTGTAGTTTCTGCAGTGCATGTACTTGCCAATTCTGAGCAATTTGTAGTGAGACTTGCGACCGCTGTGTTCTGCGCTTAGTGGCGCACATATCCATAGCAAAGGCCGAAGTGGGAAAATTCAGTAGGGGTTGGATTTCTATTAGGCAATAACTCAGTGTCATCTCATCTGGCATAGTAGTGTGCTTCCTTTGATACTTGGCTAGAAAATAGCCATAGGAGAATACAAACAGCTTCTTGAAGCCTACAGTAGCGTTCTATATATTTGATTTCTGGTTGATCTGCTGGTGGCTGTAGTTTCTGCAGTGCATGTACTTGCCAATTCTGAGCAATTTGTAGTGAGACTTGCGACCGCTGTGTTCTGCGCTTAGTGGCGCACATATCCATAGCAAAGGCCGAAGTGGGAAAATTCAGTAGGGGTTGGATTTCTATTAGGCAATAACTCAGTGTCATCTCATCTGGCATAGTAGTGTGCTTCCTTTGATACTTGGCTAGAAAATAGCCATAGGAGAATACAAACAGCTTCTTGAAGCCTACAGTAGCGTTCTATATATTTGATTTCTGGTTGATCTGCTGGTGGCTGTAGTTTCTGCAGTGCATGTACTTGCCAATTCTGAGCAATTTGTAGTGAGACTTGCGACCGCTGTGTTCTGCGCTTAGTGGCGCACATATCCATAGCAAAGGCCGAAGTGGGATAATTCAGTAGGGGTTGGATTTCTATTAGGCAATAACTCAGTGTCATCTCATCTGGCATAGTAGTGTGCTTCCTTTGATACTTGGCTAGAAAATAGCCATAGGAGAATACAAACAGCTTCTTGAAGCCTACAGTAGCGTTCTATATATTTGATTTCTGGTTGATCTGCTGGTGGCTGTAGTTTCTGCAGTGCATGTACTTGCCAATTCTGAGCAATTTGTAGTGAGACTTGCGACCGCTGTGTTCTGCGCTTAGTGGCGCACATATCCATAGCAAAGGCCGAAGTGGGAAAATTCAGTAGGGGTTGGATTTCTATTAGGCAATAACTCAGTGTCATCTCATCTGGCATAGTAGTGTGCTTCCTTTGATACTTGGCTAGAAAATAGCCATAGGAGAATACAAACAGCTTCTTGAAGCCTACAGTAGCGTTCTATATATTTGATTTCTGGTTGATCTGCTGGTGGCTGTAGTTTCTGCAGTGCATGTACTTGCCAATTCTGAGCAATTTGTAGTGAGACTTGCGACCGCTGTGTTCTGCGCTTAGTGGCGCACATATCCATAGCAAAGGCCGAAGTGGCAAAATTCAGTAGGGGTTGGATTTCTATTAGGCACTAACTCAGTGTCATCTCATCTGGCATAGTAGTGTGCTTCCTTTGATACTTGGCTAGAAAATAGCCATAGCAATAGGATAGGATTGTTTGGTTTTAAAAACTCAAAAAAAAAAAAAAAAACACAAAAAAACACAAAAAAACAAAAAGAAGTAAAAAAAAAAAAAAAGTTATAACTCTCATTTTAAAAATGTTTAACCCGAGGGCTAGGGGTAGAGGACGAGGGCGGGGACGTGGGCGTCCAACTACTGCAGGGGTCAGAGGCCGTGGTCCTGGGCGGGGTGAGACACCACCTGCTGATGAGGGAGCAGGGGAACGCCGCAGAGCTACACTCCCTAGGTTCATGTCTGAAGTTACTGGGACTCGTGGTAGAGCACTGTTGAGGCCAGAACAGTGCGAACAGGTGATGTCGTGGATTGCTGACAATGCTTCGAGCAATTTGTCCACCACCAGTCAGTCTTCCACGCAGTCCACCCATGTCACCGAAATCCCCACTCCTCCAGCTCCTGCACCTCAGCCTCCTCCCCCCCAGTCTGCCCCCTCCCAGGAAAATTTGCCATTTGAACCGGCATACTCTGAGGAACTGTTTTCTGGACCCTTCCCACAGTCACAAACCACTTGTCCGGTTGCTGCTGAGCAATTTTCCGATGCCCAGGTTTTCCACCAGTCACAGTCTGTGGGTGATGATGACCTTCTTGACGTAGTGGAAGTGTGTAAAGAGGTGTCCGACGATGAGGAGACACGGTTGTCAGACAGTGGGGAAGTTGTTGTCAGGGCAGGAAGTCCGAGGGGGGAGCAGACTGAGGGATCGGAGGATGATGAGGTGACAGACCCAAGCTGGGTTGAGAGGCCGGGTGAACACAGTGCTTCTGAGACGGAGGAGAGTCCTCGACCTGAACAGGTTGGAAGAGGCAGTGGTGGGGCCAGACGGAGAGGCAGGGCCAGAGCTGGTGCATCAGCGCCACTGTCACTAGTGAAGCTCCCGTGGTGAGGGCTCTTGCGGCGAGGGCTAGATCTTCAGAAGTGTGGAGGTTCTTTAAGGAAACACCGGATGACCGACGGACTGTGGTGTGCAACATTTGCCAAACCAGGCTCAGCAGGGGTTCCACCACTACTAGCTTAACTACCACCAGTATGCGCAGGCATATGAATGCTAAGCACCCCACTCAGTGGCAACAAGCCCGTTCACCTCCGGCCGTGCACACCACTGCTCCTTCCCCTGTGTCAGCTGCTAGTCAGCCCCCTGCCCAGGACCCTGGCACAAAAACCCCATCGTCGCCTCCACGATCCTCCACAGCATCCACCAGCGTTCAGCTCTCCATACCCCAGACGCTGGAGCGGAAACGCAAATATAGTGCAACCCACCCGCACGCCCAAGCCCTTAATGTGCACATCTCCAGATTGCTTAGCCTGGAGATGCTGCCCTATAGGCTAGTAGAGACCGAGGCCTTTCGCAACCTCATGGCGGCGGCCGCCCCTCGGTATTCGGTCCCCAGCCGCCACTACTTTTCCCGATGTGCCGTCCCAGCCCTGCACCAGCACGTGTCAGACAACATCATCCGTGCCCTGACCAACGCCGTTTCTGACAAGGTCCACCTGACCACAGACACGTGGACGAGTGCTGCCGGGCAGGGCCACTATATATCGCTGACGGCACATTGGGTTAACTTGGTGGAGGCTGGGACCGAGTCTGACCCTGGGGCTGCTCATATACTGCCGACGCCGAGGATTGCGGGGCCTACCTCGGTCCAGGTGTTTCAGGCCTACTATGCCTCCTCCTCCTCCCACCCCTCCTCCACCTCCTCCTCCGAACTACCATCCGTGGGCACGGCGCCATCAGTCGGTAGCTCTAGGCACAGCAGCAGTGCCGTCGCTAAGCGACAGCAGGCGGTGCTGAAACTGCTGAGCCTAGGCGATAAAAGGCACACCGCCCAAGAGCTATTACAGGGCATTCCACATCAAAGTTGTTAACTTTGTCGCCACCCTGCTGTGTAATCCACAAAATATACTGGCAAACTTTTACCATTTAGGGATATTATTTCAGCGCTTCTTGCGCATCTGTTTACATTCCCCTCACCCGGCATATCCTAAACTTATAAGAACGCTACTACACTTGATCTTATACAAAAGGTTCTTAGAAGTGCTGTTTGGGGAGTAGCCTAGAAACAGGGGCTTGGATTGGCGAAAGCTCGCCTGGCTGCAGAGCGCCAGCTCCATCACAAGATCCAACTAACATAGTTGCAGCACCTTTAATCTACTACTAGTTCACTGCCTCCATAATAATAATAATCTTTATTTATATAGCGTCATCATATTCTGCAGCGCTTTTCAAATCATAGGAAACAAATACAAATGTAATGTAACAGAGCACAACATTTGTATGGAACAACAGGAGTGAGGTCCCTGCTCGCCAGAGCTTACGGTTTATGAAGATGATGGGGTAACACGAGGTAAAAGAATATTTAATGGTCAAGCCATTCTTCTTAGGGAATAGAAAAAAATATAATAAATGGAATTGCTGTCGCTTGAAACACTCAGCCGTCATCTTATATACCAGGTCCAGGGTGAATGGGACTGCAGAGAAGTCTGGTGCCTGTTGGTTGCTGGATAACAGATGGGAGGACGACACAGGACGGGTTAGTAGAAGAGTTAAAACTTCATGCAGTTAATGAGTGTTATAGGCTTGCCTAAAGAAATGGGTTTTAAGAGCACGTTTGAAACTTTGGAGGTTAGGTATTAGTCTGATAGTCCGGGGCAGAGCATTCCATAGAATTGGTGCAGCTCTAGAGAAGTCTTGGAGACGCGAGTGGGAGGTCCGCACTAGGGTAGAGGTTAATCTAAGATCACTGGCGGATCTAAGAGCACGGGTTGGGCGATAGACTGAGATAAGAGAGGAGAGGTAGGGGGGTGCAGCATTATACAGAGCTTTATGGATGAGGGTTATTATTATTTTAAACTATTCGAAAGGAGACTGGCAGCAAGTGCAGCGACTGGCATGAACTGTAAGCATACATGGTCCCCTTATCAAACGAGCTGTGTCAGGCAGAATTTGGGGTTGTTTTCATGGCTTCCATGTTAACTTTGTCGCCACCCTGCTGTGTAATCCACAAAATATACTGGCAAACTTTTATCATGTAGCGATATTATTTGAGCGCTTCTTGCTCACCTCCTTTGGTTCCTCTCTGCCACCCATTGGTTTGAAGCCTGAGTCCATTTAGGGTATGTCGCCATGCCACTCTCTAGCCTGCCGCTGCTGCCGCTGCCTCTGCATGCCGTCCCCTATAGTGTCAGGGTCAATTATTGGATGTTTTAGATGCTATCTAGCTTCATTCTGTCACTCTGTCATGGCCATGCTGTTGCCCATAATTTTGGCATAATGGTGCGATTAGGCAGCCTCAGAGGCATCCATGCATGCTGCCCCTGCTGTTTCCTGTCCATTTCCGTGGTGTTTCCATCCTTTTCTGAGGTTCCCAGGTGTTTGGCCAAGCTTCCCTGTGCAGAGCCTTGGTCCCCTTGAAAAATGCTCGAGTCTCCCATTGACTTCAATGGGGTTCGTTATTCGAGACGAGCACTCGAGCATCGGGAAAAGTTCGTCTCGAATAACGAGTACCCGAGCATTTTAGTGTTCGCTCATCTCTATTTAAGACCAATAATGTAATACATAAATAATTCAAACAGCAACAAATTTCTTCAAGAAGATAAAATATAATATCTAAAGTTACAAAATATTAATAGAGAAAGACAAGGGAGGATTTAGCACAAAGCAGAGCAGATAATAACAAAGTCAGGTATGTTATAGTAAACCAGCTATAAGATTATGCAGAGGTTGTACTGTCAAGTCAAAGTATTTTCCTGTTGCAGTATTCCCTGAATAGAGGTCAGTTGTAAGGAGTTGTACCATTGCTGCAGCGAGGTAGTGATATTGGAGCTCAATAGGTACTTACAGGGGGAAGCAGCAGGAACACTAGGAGGGATTACCAGTGAAGACCAGGAAACACACCCTCAACATTACCTTGCTTGGTTGTTTCTGTACTGGTACCGGGGTGGTGGTGTGCCCACAAGGACCTCTCTCTTGTCCTTGTACTTAATACAGAATAGAGTGAGACCTCTCTGATTTCTGCATACAGTGCAGCATGCCGCAGTATTTCTGGAAGCGAGGCACTTGAACAGGGTAGTGCTGGTGTAGAAATTGTCCAGGTAGAGGTGGTAGCCCTGGTCCACCAAATCCCACATTATCTTCCCTGTATATGCCTGGGCAAACTTGGCACTAAAATGATCTAATATGGGCCTGATCTTAAATAAATGATCATAACTGGGGTCACCTCTGGGTGGGCACTGTGTGTTGTCGTTGTAGTGCATAAACTTATGGATGGCTTCAAAGCGCATCCTGCTCATTGACATGCCGAACATCAGGGTGTTGTACAGAATGTCTGTGCTCCAGTCGTCCCCGATTGCGGGGCTTCTTTACAATCCCCATAAGAAGTATTATGCCCCAATACTTCTCCATCTCTGCTCCAGTGACAGGTGTCCACCTGTAGGGTAGTTGGACGCGGCGACCGGTGGAAGTAGCTTTTACAAAACCAGTGACTGGACCTGTCGTAGTTTTGCTCTCCATGCCGTGCGATACATCAAGAGGCTCAAGCCTCTTGATGTATCCGATGCAACGAGCAGGGCCAGTTCTAGACAAAGTGGGGCCCTGGGCAAAACTAAAAGTGGGGCCCCAAAATAAAACTATTTTATGACCAGTCACAGTCAGTAAGAGGCTCTTTTTAGTATGGTAAAACAAATATGTAATATGGGAGAAGTTTATAGGAGATAGATCATAGGGAGATTGAAGGGCAGCACGGTGGCTCAGTGGTTAGCACTACAGCCTTCTACGCTAGTCAACATCTGCAGAGAGTTTGTATTTTCTCTCTGTGTTTGCGTAGGTTTTCTCTGGGTCCTCCGGTTTCCTCCCACACTCCAAAAAATTACTGGTAGGTTGAATAGATTGTGAACCCCATGGGGACAGGGACTGATCTGGCAAGCTCTGTGTGCGCTATATAAATAAAGGAATGATTAATTATAATTATTATGATAGAAGATACATATGAAAGATGATAGAGATTTCTAGATGCAGAACTATAAAGTAGATTGTGTATATACAGCAGATGGATGAGAGATATATACAGGAGAAGAAAAATAGAAAAATGATTAATAAATAGACAGAGAAAAAGCGAGATATAAAAATGGTCAGATTATAGGACATAGGGCCACATCTATCACTTTTGTGCGTTGACCCTAAATTCTGGCGCACTGTTGCGCCAGAATTATCACAAGCTACAACCATCTGTGATAAGTTAATTTCCTGCCTCTTATTAATCGCTTTACTTTAACACAGTTTAGGCGCAATTTTGGCGCAGTGAAAGGGAACCTACCACCACAAATCTACCTATAAAGGTAGATCGGGTGGTAGGTGGATCAATGGGACGTGAGGATAGCCCTTTTAAGGGCTAATCCTCACGTCCCCGCACTTTTTTAGTAACTTTTATTTGACTTTTATGCTAATTAAATGCTTATGCGGCTACTGGGGCGTGGAGTAGCCGCATCTGAGGTTACACGAGGCGGCTACTCCACGCCCCGGTAGCCACTTTACCCCTCCTACTCACCATCTTTGGCGCGCAACCCGCGCTTGTGCAGACCCGGCTTCGGAGCAGTGACCGCGCAGGCGCGGGCCTGCTGTTCTGCGCATTGATCCACCTACCACCCGATCTACCTTTATAGGTAGATTTGTGGTGGTAGGTTCCCTTTAAGGTGCAATGTTAAATTCGGGCACTTACATGTGATCCTGCTACAAGCTCCTCTCAGCTTTTCACACATCCCAGAATGAAGAGAACACTCACAGCAGCAACCAGGTGTGTGACACCAAGCACCCAGTTACCTCCTCAGCAGTGGCTTCTCCTGGAGGGGATCCCCAAGTGCTGGTCTCCTTCTGCACCCCTGTAATTCTGCACAGTATCCCCCTCTCAGACACCAGTGTGATCATCCTGCTACACGGGGGACACTTGTCTGTACTATCTGCAAAATTCGGCAAAGTTCTCTTCTCTCTTTCTCTGAGCTGAGGATTTTGCAGAATCTTTTGTAAATAGAAGGTGATGAACTGTAAATAGAATCTGCAGCTCCTGTCTGCAGTGTGTGTAGTGTCTGTATTATCTGTACTAGTGTCTGCAGTGTATGTAATGTCTGTACTAGTGTCTGTATTATCTGTAATAGTGTCTGTACTAATGTCTGTAGTGTCTGGTTGAGCTCTGCTGCTGTGGATGAGATGTTTTTGCGCCCTTTTTTGTGCCTAAATGAAAAGTTGCAAGTGATGAATATCATTAGGCGCAACAAAACATCTGGATTGGTAGGATAGATTAGGGAAAGCTGGTTATTTTTGCGGCACGGCTACTTTGGCGTTTAATCGCAAAAATGGCGCAAAAACGGTGCGCCGGTATCAAAAGGCAAAAACAACAGAAAAAAAAAAAAAAAGAGTGATACATGTTTACAGGCCCATAGATAACTAAACAGATAGATATATAGACAGGAGATACATAATAAGCATCTTCACCTGGGAATTTCTGGATATTTTGTCCCGTTATTGACGAAATTACAGCAAAAATAATTAAAAGTAAACCCAACAAACCACATATTTTCTGAAAGCAGACACTTGCCACATTTTCAAAATTGCATTAAAGAGTATAGACATAGACACCTTCATGCAATTTTGATTCAAACTGAAACATTTTATTAAAAAAAACACTTAAAATTTGACTGATGGCAAATAATGTTATGAACAGAAAATATTTACCTTCACATCTCCTAAATGTGTAGATGTGTAGAGTTCACAAATGTCCCATATTGATATCTTTACATGAATAAATCCACATACTATCACTAAAACTGTAATATCTAGATATCTGCTTTTCAGCTAGAAATTTTAAAACAGTCACAATTTGCAAAATATAGCAATAAAACAGAATAAAACATTAAGGCGCCATAAAACCTATGTAATTTTGAAAGGAGACAACCAGGCGATGCATTTGGCAATTAACATTCAAAATTTCCTCTAAAATATACTTTCCTTAAACAGTAAGATGTGAGGAGAGCATACAGACCCCACATGTGTATATTCACCAAAATATGCAGCAAAGGGAATGTTACATCCACAGGGGACATCAGACTATTTTTGCAGAAAATTGCACTGAGCTTCACACAGATCTATCATTGTATCTCCCTTAAAATGGTAACCCAAATAAATAACTATATATCCATAAACCAAACTAATGAGATAATAAAAGTCACATTTAGATGTCACCATTGTATTAGCATCACAATAACAGAACCCTCCCTGCTTCATAAGAATGAGGGTTCATTCACATGCGGGCATACCACCGTGTGCTGGAGAGGATGAGGAGGTGACCCCTCCTCCCTCCATCGAAAACAGCAGCACACGACTATACACTCGACAAAAGATAGAGCAAGCTCTATCTTTTTGCGGTGTGCGGCCCGGATCGGTGCCACATATGTGTGGCACCGTATCCCCGCCGCGCCGCTATTGCCGTCTATGGGGACGTACATGCGGCCGCAGATTTGCGGCCACATATACGTCCCCGCAGACGGCCATGTGAATTTACCCTTAGAGTGAGAACATCATAACTTAGGTGTAAACAATGGAGGATTGTGTGTAATAAAAACTTTATTCCAGAACATGTGTGCGTTTTTGGTGTTACATAAACCTTTATGGACATGTTCTGGTTTGCGGCGTTTCGCAAAAACAAAAAGACTATCACGAAAAAAAAAAGGCAATAAGAGAGTGTTTTTCCATTATCTGTGAGGAGCAGCAGCTCCTGTGTCCAGCAAATTCTCCCTGCAGCCTGATGGCGAAGAATCTGGAGGGGGGGGGGCACACTTCAGGGGGCTGTGTCTCTGGCTCTGTGACACATAGAACCTCACTTCTTTTTTCCTATCAAAGAAGAGAGTCTCTTCTTTTATATGAATCTTTGTGTTTCTAAGTGTCAGGAAAATGGAGATATTAACTGTCAAACTGCCATCAGGAGTAATTTTTAATATATGAAAATGGCACCTGATATTCTCACTTTAAACCTGAATATCTTTGGATCCATAGCACCTAGAAACAAAATTCAAGATTGATTTGAAAGAAGAGATTCTCCCCTTTCAGTGGGCCCTGGGCAATTGCCCACTTTGCCTACCCATAGCACCAGCCCTGGCAACGAGGGTGTGTGCAGGGGTGTACCAATCCTGTCTGCTGCCTGAGGCGAGCCATAGAGAGACAACCCCCCCCCCCCCCTGCCCCTGGGCCCATAGATGTAATATATCAGGGAGTGTCAGGACCAGATCCATCATGGTTTGGTGTAAAAAAAAAGCTATGCAAAATGCATACATCGTGCCGCCATATAGTATAAAATGCATACAGCGTACCGACATCTGGTATAAAATGCATCCAGTGTACCGCCATGTGGTATAAATTGCATCTAGCGTACTGCCATGTAATATAAAATGCATACAGCGTATCGCCATGTAGTATAAAATGCATACAGCGTATTACCATGTAGTATAAAATGCATACAGCATGCTGCCATGTAGTATAAAATAGATACAGCGTCCCACCATGTAGTATAAAATGCATACAGAGTACCGCCAAATAGAAGCCCTGATAAATATCACAAATGCTGCATATAGATACAGCATATATACACACACAAAGATATATACACACACAAACACATATTACATATTTATACACACACATATATATATATATATATGCGCAAAGATAAAGTACCTTACCTCTCTGTTGTGTTCTTGGAAAGTTCAGTGCCCTGTCCTGCAGCGGCGGTGGCGCGGTGAGGGAGCCGAGTGCGGCTAGGTCGAGAGCCGGGAGCAGCTAGGTCGAGAGCAGCTAGGTCGAGAGCCGGGAGCAGCTAGGTCGAGAGCCGGGAGCAGCTAGGTCGAGAGCCGGGAGCAGCTAGGTCGAGAGCCGGGAGCTTGAGAGTGGGTGGAGGGAGCAGGGAGCCAAGAGCCAGGAGGGGGGGGGGGACATTAGCGGAGCCGGGTTTAGACAGGAGTGGAGGGGGAGACGGGAACGGAGAGCCAAGAGCGGGTAGGTCGAGAGTCGAGAGAGGGGGTGCGGAGTGAGCGGCAAGGGAGCCTGGAGCTTGAGCGGGGGCAGGGGGAGCAGGGAGCCGAGAGTCTGGAGGGGTGGGGGGGTTGTTATCGGGATTGAGACGGGAGTGGAGGGGGAGCCGGAAGCAGAGATATGAGCAAGAGAGAAATTATGCGAGGAGTGGGGGGGCGTCAGCACATTGGCGGCCGGAAGCATGGTGACAGACAGAGCACTGGAAACTGGTGCTGGCCGCCCGGCAGGAGTTTGATGCAGGCCGGCAGGGGGGCGGAAGCTCTGTGCCGGCGGCGTTGGGGGTGGGCGCAAGGTGCTGGCAGTGTCGGGGAGCAAGGTGCCGGACGGAGGGCTGCAACGTGGTCCCGTCCGGCGAAAGAAAGCTCAGTGCCGGCCCACTCGTTGAGCAGGAGGCACGCCGCCTGAGGAGAGATGCTCAACTCGCTTCATGGCAGGTGTGCCCCTGGGTGTGTGGCTGCTATCATATGATAAAAGACGCTTTGGGGGAAATTTAAGGCCAAATTAGTGCGTCTACTTAAAGTGTTAATGCATTGCCAAAGGAGGTAAAAACAACATCAATGATTGAGTGTTGCTACAGTCTATAGGGAGAAAAATTATTTACAAGTGGAAAATATTCAAGATCGTTAGTTGACGTCGCTTCGGGAGTTTGACATTGAATGTGTGCGGCTCAACTCTGCTACATGATTAACCACACGCTCTATTTTATCAATTATTTTTAACAGTTTTATTAAGGTTTTATTAAGAAACTTGTATATAGTATAATACAGTGAATATGAAGTTTATGTTTACATATATTCACTTACTCATTTGTGATTATTGTGCAAATAAACAGCATATTACTTATTGTTATTAGAGATGTGCGAGCACTAAAATGCTCGGGTGCTCGTTACTCGAGCCGAACATTTCCAGATGCTCGAGTGCTCGTTTCGAGTAACGAGCCCCATTGAAATCAATGGGAGACCCGAGCATTTTTCAGTAAAATTACAAACTGAACGAGCACAGTGAAATAACACAGTGCAGAACAGATTGCAGATGTTCGGGAACATCTGCGATCTGTTCCGGAGACATGCGCGCAGAACGGTGTTCTCCGCAATAGTATTTGAAGAACAATATGTGTGAAGAACAACTTGCAGATGTTTCCAAACATCTGCAATGTGTTCTTCACACATATTGTTCTTCAAATACTATTGCGGAGAACACCGTTCTGCACGCGTGTCTCCGGGACATCTGCGATCTGCTCCGGAGACACCCGTGCAGAACGGTGTTCTCCGCAATAGTATTTGAAGAACAATATGTGTAGAGAACAACTTGCAGATGTTTCCAAACATCTGCAATGTGTTCTTCACACATATTGGGGCAGATTTACTTACCCGGCCCATTCGCGATCCAGCGGCGCGTTCTCTGCACAGGATTCGGGTCCGGCTGGGATTTAAGAAGGTAGTTCCTCCGCCGTCCACCAGGTGGCGCTGCTGCGCCGAAAATAATCTTAACGCCCCGGAATGCACCATCCCATAGCAGGTGAAGGTAAGCGCTTCCCAAGCGACACATTTCGGATTTTAAATGCGGCGGTTTTTCCGAATACGTCGGGTTTTCGTTCGGCCACGCCCCCCCGATTTCTGTCGCGCGCATGCCGGCCCCGATGCGCCACAATCCGATCGCGTGCGCCAAAAACCCGGGGCAATTCATGTACAAGCGGCGCAAATCGGAAATATTCGGGTAACACGTCGGGAAAACGCGAATCGGGCCCTTAGTAAATGACCCCCATTGTTCTTCAAATACTATTGCGGAGAACACCGTTCTGCACGCGTGTCTCCGGAACAGATCGCAGATGTTCCCGAACATCTGCAATCTATTCTGCACTGTGTTCTTTCACTGTTTTCTTTAATTAAACGATTAAATTAAATGTTTTCATTGTATTTTTTTACTGTTCTTCACTTCTTTTTTTTCAATTAAATGCTCGTTATCGAGCAGGGCAAATACTCGTCCGAGCAACGAGCCGGTCCGAGTATGCTAATACTCGACCGAGCATCAAGCTCGGACGAGTATACTCGCTCATCACTAATTGTTATGCATGAAACAGAAAATTTACAGCATGTTATACAAACTAGGCAGTGATCAAAGGATATTAATCCCTTAAAGACACAGGGTTTTTTTGCTCATTTCTCGCTCTCCATCTTCAAAAATCCATAACTTTTTAATTTTTCCGTGTACAAACCTGTGTGAGGGCTTATTTTGTGTGTAACAAATTTTACTTTTCCGTGATGTTATTTATTATTCCATGCCATATACTTGGAAGCAGGGAAAAAATTCCAAATGTGGAAAAAAATTTTTTTAAAAATGCATGGGAGTAAAGTTCTTGTGGGCTCATTTGGAGCGCAGAGTGAAGTCGTAAAAACTAACACCTCTACTTTATTCTTTTGTTCAGTGCGATCACGGTGATACCAAATTTATATAGGTTTTATTGCGTATTTTAATAAATTTTCAAAAATTAAACAAATGTGGGGGTGATTTGAATTTTTAATATTTTATTAATTTTTTAAACTTTTTTTCACTATTTCTTAGACCCTCTAGGGTACATTAACCCTAGATGGTATGATTGTTCCTACCATATACTGCAATGCTACTGTATTGCAGTATATGGCATTTTTGCATATGTTTCATTACAATGAGCCACTGGCTTTAGGTGCGCCGGCGACTTTGCCTGGCGGCAGAGAAGAGGTCAACACCCACGATTGGTGCAAGCACTGACTGCGGGTTATAGCGGTGGGTCTTTGCTGCAATATGCAGCAAAGCCCATCTCTGTATGAAGAGGGCCCGTGAGCCCTCTTCATACACCTTTCATAGCTCTGTGGCGGATATATCCTCCGCAGACCGTGGGTTAAAAAAAAAATAAAACTTTAAAATAACAGATTGATAAATACAGGGACATCTTATTTACGACAGGATGGCAATAAACACACTAAAAACCTGTGAGGCGAGACAAGAGAGCCCTGGCTCTTATATGCTTGTGACCTCCGGGTCAGAGATAAGAGGTCATGAAGCTGGCATGAATGTGAAGACCACTTTGTAAGGTCTTGAATCTCCACACTAATTTATACTCCCATTCCCTCTGTGTCTTAAAATGTCCCATTAAAATAGTAATCTGCAAATCTTCCATAGAGTGATCCTCTCTGCAGAAACGTGCAACTACTGGTACTTCTTTCCTTTCATTTTTAATATCAGAGTTCATGCGCTGATGGAGTCTCTGGCATGTTTCCCAAACATAAAGGCCTGTGCTCACATGGAGGAATGACACGGGTGACCAGGTACCTGTACCTCAATCACAGCAGGACATAAGATCAAGAGGACATTTTCCTGTAGATCTTCCAATGTGGTCTACCTTATTATGTGTTGATATAGTAGCAAAAGGAAAACCGTCCGCACTAGCTTCACAGGATTAAAAGTCCATATTTATTTAATCCAAGACATGATTAAATATTGTGATCACAAAGAAATTATGCATATCAGTGACGCGTTTCAGTCATCGCTCTTTATCTGTCCTTACTCATACCTATGATACCTCATAGATCTATTTGAAGCCAAGAACGCTTTCTTATCCTAGGATCATGTGTGTGGCTTTGTATTATCGTTTAGAGTATGACATTGTTATAAATGTTAGATACACGTGGATGTTTTTGTCACTGAAATGTAGAAAATAGAGAAAGCTTGCAACAATATCTATGTAAATATGTAACTATATCCCTAGATGTGTGCATCATTGCTGCTTGTTTGTTGAAGATGAAGTTACATATTTATTGATCATTGCATGCAATAAAGGATGAAATAGCTGGAATACAAAACTTATACAGAAAAAAATACACCAAGTGCAGAGTTCAAACATTCCACTGCTTGTGCTATTGTAAACAAAGAGTAATCCAATGAATACCTGTATATTTGTGACATATGTCATTTTAGTAAATGTAGGACAGATTCTATAATTCATGCGTGTATCCAGAAGCATTATCCAATATGCTTCTCTCATATGTAATTTCTTAGTGTGCTCTCTACCTCTTTTGTTTAATGTAACATGCTCAATGGCAGTAGTGGTCATAGATTGTACTAACCCTTGATGTTGGTCTCGGAAATGTTTCCATGCACCGGATATATTTAGTGTGCTGGCTAAGTTATTTAAGTTTGCGACCCTAAGTGTTCGGATATAAATGATTTTACTTTCTGAATAGTACATCCCACGTACTGAGATACACAACATTCGTGGACTCACAATTAAGATGTTTATTTATGGGGAAAGTGGCAAGAGTTGTTGCGGACCTAAAAGTAGACGTTTTACGCATATATTTACAGATATTATATATCTCATGCCGCCACAACATACACGGCCTTTAAATGACATCCAAGTAGTTGTGATCTGATGGTCTGTGTATTGGTTGGGGGATATTCTACTGCCAATTGTGGGGGCTTTCTTGGAGACACATTGTTGACCCTTGTTGTAAAAGAATATTCAGTGTTGCATCATGACATAATATTAAATATTTTTTCTCAATGTTAGTGATTTTTTTAGTTTGTGATGAATATTGTGTTGTAAATATTAATTTCTTGGACTGTTGGTCGGTAACTTTGTTTTCTAAATAATGGGATTGATCATGTTTATTTGTGCTACGGATGGCTCTCAGACATAGAACTCACTGGTAACCTCTTCCTTGTTGTCGTTTTGTTATGATTTTACATTCTGATTGATACCTGTCATTAGTGGATGATGTTCTCTTTGCCCTTATATATTCTCCAATGGGTAAATTCTTTATAGTATGATTTGGATGGATCAGCTTTAAGAGGGGTGTTACCTGCTGTAGTTTGTGAAAGAGATTAGTGTGAATTACACCTTCAGGTCGGTGAACCCTCTAGTAGTATATGTAAGAAGGGAAGGGTATGTGACTGATGTTCATAGGTGAACTTTAAATTGAAATTTTTGTTGTTATAGTAAGTTAGAAAATCGACAACTGCCTCCAGGCATCGCTGCCATATGAGGAGGCAGTCGTCGATGTACCCACCATACCATGATATTTACGGTGTGAAAGGATTGGGAGGAAAAAGATATCTTTCTTCCCAAATCGCCATGTACATATTGGCTAACGTGGGAGAAAACCAAGAGCCCATAAGGGACCCTACTTTCTGTAAAAAGAAATCATTGCCAAAACATTAAAAAAAATTATTGCTTAACAAAAACCTTACATCATCCACTACATAATTTTGCAAAATTGTACTGCAATTACTGTATTTACTATATTGATATGCCACGGCCCTGCACGCCCCATCATGAGGGATGGATGTGTACAGAGCCGTGACATCACATTTTTTTGTCCTTCATTAGAGATGAGCGAGCACTAAAATGCTCGGGTACTCGTTATTCGAGACGAACTTTTCCTGATGCTCGAGTGCTCGTCTCAAAAAACGAGCCCCATTGAAGTCAATGGGAGACTCGAGCATTTTTCAAGGGGACCAAGGCTCTGCACAGGGAAGCTTGGCCAAACACCTGGAAACCTCAGAAAAGGATGGAAACACCACGGAAATGGACAGGAAACAGCAGGGGCAGCATGCATGGATGCCTCTGAGGCTGCTTAAACGCACCATTATGCCAAAATTATGGGCAACAGTATGGCCATGACAGAGTGACAGAATGAAGCTAGATAGCATGTAAAACATCCAATAATTGACCCTGACACTATAGGGGACGGCATGCAGAGGCAGCGGCAGCAGGCTAGAGAGTGGCATGGCGACATACCCTAAATGGACTCAGGCTTCAAACCAATGGGTGGCAGAGAGGAACCAAAGGAGGTGAGCAAGAAGCGCTGAAATTATTTCCTCTGTGAACAAAAGGTTGACGGTATATTTAGTCGATAACACAGCATGGTGGCGACATAGTGACCAAGTTCCATAACGTATCTGGTGAAACACCCGAAAAATGAGCCTGACACAGCTCGTTTGATAAGGGGACGACATTTGGAGGCAGCCATGGAGAGGACTTCCATTATTAAGAGCGACAGTATGGGGCATCCATATTGCGCTTCTATGATTGCAACTGCAGGTCTCCAGCATGGCGGCGACAGACGCGCCGAGTTCCACTATGTATGTGGTGAAACGCCTGAAAATTCTGCCTGACACAGCTCGTTTGATAAGGGGACCATGTATGGAGGCAGTGAACTAGTAGTAGATTAAAGGTGCTGCAGTTAAAACTATGTTAGTTGGATCTTGGGATGGAGCTGGCGCTCCGCTGCCAGGCGAGCTTTCGCCAATCCAAGCCCCTGTCTCTAGGCTACTCCCCAAACAGCAGGTCTAAGAACCTTTTGTATAAGATCAAGTGTAGTAGCGTTCTTATAAGTTTGGGATATGGCGGGTGAGGGAAATGTAAACAGATGCGCAAGAAGCGCTGAAATAATATCGGTAAATGATAAAAGTTTGGCAGTATATTTTGTGGATTACACAGCAGGGTGGCGACAAAGTTAACAAGTTTGATGTGGAATGACCTGTAATAGCTCTTGGGCGGTGTATGCCTTTTATCGCCTAGGCTCAGCAGTTTGAGCACCGCCTGCTGTCGCTTAGCGACGGCACTGCTGCTGTGCCTAGAGCTAGCGACTGATGGCGCCATGCCCACGGATGGTAGTTCGGAGGAGGAGGTGGAGGAGGGGTGGGAGGAGGAGGAGGCATAGTAGGCCTGAAAGACCTGGACCGAGGTAGGCCCCGCAATCCTCGGCGTCGGCAGTATATGACCAGCCGCAGGGTCAGACTCGGTCCCAGCCTCCACCAAGTTAACCCAATGTGCCGTCAGCGATATATAGTGGCCCTGCCCGGCAGCACTCGTCCACGTGTCCGTGGTCAGGTGGACCTTGTCAGAAACGGCGTTGGTCAGGGCACGGATGATGTTGTCTGACACGTGCTGGTGCAGGGCTGGGACGGCACATCGGGAAAAGTAGTGGCGGCTGGGGACCGAATACCGAGGGGCTGCCGCTGCCATGAGGTTGCGAAAGGCCTCGGTCTCTACCAGCCTATAGGGCAGCATCTCCAGGCTAAGCAATCTAGAGATGTGGACATTGAGGGCTTGGGCGTGCGTGTGGATTGCACTATATTTCCTTTTCCGCTCCAGCGTCTGGTGTATGGAGAGCTGAACGCTGGTGGATGCTGTGGAGGATCGTGGAGGCGACGATGGGGTTTTTGGGCCAGGGTCCTGGGCAGGGGGCTGACTATCAGCTGACACAGGGGAAGGAGCAGTGCTGTGCATGGCCAGAGGTGAACGGGCTTGGTGCCACTGAGTGGGGTGTTTAGCATTCATATGCCTGCGCATACTGGTGGTAGTTAAGCTAGTAGTGGTGGAACCCCTGCTGATCCTGGTTTGGCAAAGGTTGCACACCACAGTCCGTCGGTCATCCGGTGTTTCCTTAAAGAACCTCCAGACTTCTGAAAATCTAGCCCTCGCCGCGGGAGCTTCACTACTTGACACATTTGGCGCTGATGCACAAGCTCTGGCCCTGCCTCTCCGTCTGGCCCCACCACTGCCTCTTCCAACCTGTTCGGGTCGAGGACTCTCCTCCGTCTCAGAAGCACTGTGTTCACCCGGGCCTCTCAACCCAGCTTGGGTCTGTCACCTCATCATCCTCCGATCCCTCAGTCTGCTCCCCCCTCGGACTTCCTGCCCTGACAACAACTTCACCACTGTCTGACAACCGTGTCTCCTCATCGTCCGACACCTCTTTACACACTTCTTCCACTACGTCAAGAAGGTCATCATCACCCACAGACTGCGACTGGTGGAAAACCTGGGCATCGGAAAATTGCTCAGCAGCAACCGGACAAGTGGTTTGTGACTGTGGGAAGGGTCCAGAAAACAGTTCCTCAGAGTATGCCAGTTCAAATGGCAAATTTTCCTGGGAGGGGGCAGACTGGGGGGGGGAGGAGGCTGAGGTGCAGGAGCTGGAGGAGTGCCGATTTCGGTGACATGGGTGGACTGCGTGGAAGACTGACTGGTGGACAAATTGCTCGAAGCATTGTCGGCAATCCACGACATCACCTGTTCGCACTGTTCTGGCCTCAACAGTGCTCTACCACGAGTCCCAGTAACTTGAGACATGATGAACCTAGGGAGTGTAGCTCTGCAGCGTTCCCCTGCTCCCTCATCAGCAGGTGGTGTCTCACCCCGCCCAGGACCACGGCCTCTGACCCCTGCAGTAGTTGGACGCCCACGTCCCCGCCCTTGTCCTCTACCCCTAGCCCTCGGGTTAAACATTTTGAAAATGAAAGTTATATAACTTTAATTTTTTTTTTACTTTTTTTTTGTGGTTTTTTTTGTGGGGTTTTTTGTGTTTTTTAGTTTTTAAAGCCAAACAATGCTATCCTATTGCTATGGCTATTTTCTAGCCAACTATGAAAGCACACTGCTATGCCAGATGAGATGACGCTGAGTTATGAAAAAGTAAACGTAAAATAAAAAGGAAATGGCAGACTGTGCCTAATTGAAATCCAACCCCTAATAAATTGTCCCACTTCGGTCTTTGCGATGGATATGTGCGTCACTAAGCGCTAAACACAGCGGTCGCAAGTCTCACTGCAAATTCCTCACAATATGGTAGTAGATGCACTACAGCAAGGCCAGCCACCAGCAGATCAACCAGAAATAAAATATATATAACGCTATTGTAGGCCTAAGTAAGCCGTTTGGATTCTCCTATGGCTATTTTCTAGCCAAGTATGAAAGCACACTGCTATGCCAGATGAGATGACGCTGAGTTATCAAAAAATAAACGTAAAATAAAAAGAAACTGGCAGACTGTGCCTAATTGAAATCAAACCCCTAATAAATTGTCCCACTTTGGTGTTTGAGGTGGATATGTGTGTCACTAAGAGCTAAACACAACGGTAGCAAGTCCCCCTGCAAATTCCTCACAATATGGTACTAGCTGCAAATAAAAAAAAAAATAATAATAATGTATAACGTTATTGTAGCCCTAAGAAGGGCTGTTGGGTTCTTGTTGAATCACTCCTGCCTAACACTATTCTAATAGAACAGCCTAACGCTTTCCCTGACCAGCAGCAGCTCTCTCCCTAGCGGCATCCAGACACAGAATGATCCGAGCAGCGCAGGCAGGGGCTAGTCTATTCCAGGGTCACCTGATCTGGCCAGCCAACCACTGCTATCGACGTGTAAGGGTACCACGTCATGCTGGGTGGAGTGCAGAGTCTCTTGGCTTGTGATTGGCTCTGTTTCTGGCCGCCAAAAAGCAAAACGGCGGGAGATGCCATTTTCTCGAGCGGGCGAAGTATTCGTCCGAGCAACGAGCAGTTTCGAGTACGCTAATGCTCGAACGAGCATCATGCTCGGACGAGTATGTTCGCTCATCTCTATCCTACATGACATAAAGAACAGCTTTGCTGTCTTGTATAAATCCTAGTAGGCTTGTTACAAAATGGTTGTAACAAAGTGTCCAGACATGAACCTAGTCTCTCAAAAAGAGAGCCTATGCCCGAAACCATCGGAGGAAATTTAGATGGGAAGATGTCCTTGTGGATTTTTGGTGTCATATAGAAATTGGGCAAACTGGATCTGATGACATCATATATTCTGCTGTGAATGTGTCAAAAATGCCCAAATATCTGCCTTCTATTAATCTTCCCAAATTGATGGATTACGTTTAGAGATGAGCGAGCACTAAAATGCTCGGGTACTCGTTATTCGAGACGAACTTTTCCCGATGCTCGAGTGCTCGTCTCGAATAACGAGCCCCATTGAAGTCAGTGGGAGACTCGAGCATTTTTCAAGGGGACCAAGGCTCTGCACAGGGAAGCTTGGCCAAACACCTGGGAACCTCAGAAAAGGATGGAAACACCACGGAAATGGACAGGAAACAGCAGGGGCAGCATGCATGGATGCCTCTGAGGCTGCTTAATCGCACCATTATGCCAAAATTATGGGCAACAGCATGGCCATGACAGAGTGACAGAATGAAGCTAGATAGCATCTAAAACATCCAATAATTGACCCTGACACTATAGGGGACGGCATGCAGAGGCAGCGGCAGCAGGCTAGAGAGTGTTATGGCGACATACCCTAAATGGACTCAGGCTTCAAACCAATGGGTGGCAGAGAGGAACCAAAGGAGGTGAGCAAGAACGCTCAAATAATATCGGTACATGATAAAAGTTTGCCAGTATATTTTGTGGATTACACAGCAGGGTGGCGACAAAGTTAACATGGAAGCCATGAAAACAACCCAAAATTCTGCCTGACACAGCTCGTTTGATAAGGGGACCATGTATGGAGGCAGTGAACTAGTAGTAGATTAAAGGTGCTGCAGTTAAAACTATGTTAGTTGAATCTTGGCATGGAGCTGGCGCTCCGCTGCCAGGCGAGCTTTCGCCAATCCAAGCCCCTGTCTCTAGGCTACTCCCCAAACAGCACTTCTAAGAACCTTTTGTATAAGATCAAGTGTAGTAGCGTTCTTATAAGTTTGGGATATGGCGGGTGAGGGGAATGTAAACAGATGCGCAAGAAGCGCTGAAATAATATCGGTAAATGATAAAAGTTTGCCAGTATATTTTGGGGATTACACAGCAGGGTGGCGACAAAGTTAACAAGTTTGATGTGGAATGCCCTGTAATAGCTCTTGGGCGGTGTGCCTTTTATCGCCTAGGCTCAGCAGTTTGAGCACCGCCTGCTGTCGCTTAGCGACGGCACTGCTGCTGTGCCTAGAGCTACCGACTGATGGCGCCATCGCCACGGATGGTAATTCGGAGGAGGAGGAGGTGGAGGAGGGGTGGGAGGAGGAGGAGGTATAGTAGGCCTTTGAGACCTGGACCGAGGTAGGCCCCGCAATCCTCGGCGTCGGCAGTATATGACCAGCCCCTGGGTCAGACTCGGTCCCAGCCTGCACCAAGTTAAGTGTAGTAGCGTTCTTATAAGTTTGGGATATGGCGGATGAGGGGAATGTAAACAGATGCGCAAGAAGCGCTGAAATAATATCCCTAAATGGTAAAAGTTTGCCAGTATATTTTGTGGATAACACAGCAGGGTGGCGACAAAGTTAACAACTTTGATGTGGAATCCATGAAAACAACCCAAATTTGTGCCTGACACACCTCGTTTGATAAGGGGACGATGTATGGAGGCAGCTATATGGATGACTTTTGGAGGTAGCAATGGAGACAACGTGTGGAGTCTGCTATGGAGACAATTTAATTTGGATAGTGCCTGTATGTGGCAGTCCCAAACATTTTTCAAACCAGAGGAGCAGGTAGGTGGCCCTCCAGAAAAATGAAATAGATTGAGTGCCTGTATGTGGCACTCCCAAAAATTGTTTAAAACAGAGGACCGGGTAGGTGGCCCTCCAGAAAAATTAAATGCATAAAGTACTATAGCTAGAGCCAGTGGGCCCTGTCAAAAAATAGCCAGTTTCCTCTGCTTTAGTGTACAAAGAGGAGGAGAAGGAGGAAAATAAGGAGGAGGAGGAGTGCATAAATTATTCAGGTTGAACTTCCTTCACCTGGTGGAGATTGGAAATTATGAGAAATCCAGGCTTTATTCATCTTAATAAGCGTCAGCCTGTCAGCGCTGTCAGTCGACAGGCGTGTACGCTTATCGGTGATGATGCCACCAGCTGCACTGAAAACCCGCTCGGACAAGACGCTAGCGGCAGGGCAGGCAAGAACCTCCAAGGCGTACAGCGCCAGTTCGTGCCACATGTCCAGCTTTGAAACCCAGTAGTTGTAGGGAGCTGTGTGATCATTTAGGACGATGGTATGGTCAGCTACGTACTCCCTCACCATCTTTCTGTAAAGATCAGCCCTACTCTGCCGAGACTGGGGACAGGTGACAGTGTCTTGCTGGGGTGACATAAAGCTGGCAAAAGCCTTGTAAAGCGTACCCTTGCCAGTGCTGGACAAGCTGCCTGCTCGCCTACTCTCCCTCGCTACTTGTCCCGCAGAACTACGCACTCTGCCGCTAGCGCTGTCAGAAGGGAAATACTGTTTCAGCTTGTGCACCAGGGCCTGCTGGTATTCATGCATTCTCACACTCCTTTCCTCTCCAGGGATGAGAGTGGAAAGATTTTGCTTGTACCGTGGGTCCAGGAGAGTGAATACCCAGTAATCGGAGCTGGAATAAATTCTTTGAACGCGAGGGTCACGGGATAGGCAGCCTAGCATGAAATCTGCCATATGCGCCAGAGTCCCAACGCGCAAGAATTCACTCCCCTCACTGGCCTGACTGTCCATTTCCTCCTCCTCCAACTCCTCTTCTTCTGCCCATACACGCTGAACAGTGAAGGTCTGAGCAATGCTCCCCTCTTGTGTCTCGCCAACATTTTCCTCCTCTTCCTCCTCATCCTCCTCCACCTCCTCCGATATGCGCTGAGAAACAGACCTGAGGGTGCTTTGGCTATCAACAAGGGAATCTTCTTCCCCCGTCTCTTGTGACGAGCGCAAAGCTTCCGACTTCATGCTGATCAGAGAGTTTTTCAACAGGCCAAGCAGCGGGATGGTGAGGCTGATGATGGCGGCATCGCCACTGACCATCTGTGTTACTCAAAGTTACTCAGCACCTGACAGATATCAGACATCCACGTCCACTTCTCATTGTAGACTTGAGGAAGCTGACTGACCTGACTACCAGTTCTGGTGGAAGTTGACATCTGGCAGTCTACAATCGCTCTGCGCTGCTGGTAAACTCTGGATAACATGGTTAATGTTGAATTCCACCTCGTGGGCACGTCGCACAACAGTCGGTGAGCGGGCAGTTGGAGGCGGCGCTGCGCTGCCCTGAGAGTGGCAGCATCTGTGCTGGACTTCCTGAAATGCGCACAGATGCGGTGCACCTTCGTGAGCAAATCTGACAGATTGGGGTATGTCTTGAGGAAACGCTGCACTATCAGATTTAACACATGGGCCAGGCATGGCACATGTGTCAGTTTGCCGAGTTGCAGAGCCGCCACCAGGTTACGGCCATTGTCACACACAACCATGCCTGGCTTCAGGTTCAGCGGTGCCAGCCACAGATCAGTCTGCGCCGTGATGCCCTGTAATAGTTCTTAGGCGGTGTATGCCTTTTATCGCCTAGGCTCAGCAGTTTGAGCACCGCCTGCTGTCGCTTAGCGACGGCACTGCTGCTGTGCCTAGAGCTAGCGACTGATGGCGCCATGCCCACGGATGGTAGTTCGGAGGAGGAGGTGGAGGAGGGGTGGGAGGAGGAGGAGGCATAGTAGGCCTTTCAGACCTGGACCGAGGTAGGCCCCGCAATCCTCGGCGTCGGCAGTATATGACCAGCCGCAGGGTCAGACTCGGTCCCAGCCTCCACCAAGTTAACCCAATGTGCCGTCAGCGATATATAGTGGCCCTGCCCGGCAGCACTCGTCCACGTGTCCGTGGTCAGGTGGACCTTGTCAGAAACGGCGTTGGTCAGGGCACGGATGATGTTGTCTGACACGTGCTGGTGCAGGGCTGGGACGGCACATCGGGAAAAGTAGTGGCGGCTGGGGACCGAATACCGAGGGGCGGCCGCCGCCATGAGGTTGCGAAAGGCCTCGGTCTCTACTAGCCTATAGGGCAGCATCTCCAGGCTAAGCAATCTGGAGATGTGGACATTAAGGGCTTGGGCGTGCGGGTGGGTTGCACTATATTTTCTTTTCCGCTCCAGGGTCTGGGGTATGGAGAGCTGAACGCTGGTGGATGCTGTGGAGGATCGTGGAGGCGACGATGGGGTTTTTGTGCCAGGGTCCTGGGCAGGGGGCTGACTATCAGCTGACACAGGGGAAGGAGCAGTGGTGTGCACGGCCGGAGGTGAACGGGCTTGGTGCCACTGATTCGGGTGTTTAGCATTCATATGCCTGCGCATACTGGTGGTAGTTAAGCTAGTAGTGGTGGAACCCCTGCTGATCCTGGTTTGGCAAAGGTTGCACACCACAGTCCGTCGGTCATCCGGTGTTTCCTTAAAGAACCTCCAGACTTCTGAAAATCTAGCCCTCGCCGCGGGAGCCCTCGCCATGGGAGCTTCACTACGTGACACATTTGGCGCTGATGCACCTGCTCTGGTCCTGCCTCTCCGTCTGGCCCCACCACTGCCTCTTCCAACCTGTTCTGCTATAGGACTCTCCTCCGTCTCAGAAGCACTGTGTTCACCCGGCCTCTCAACCCAGCTTGGGTCTGTCACCTCATCATCCTCCGATCCCTCAGTCTGCTCCCCCCTCGGACTTCCTGCCCTGACAACAACTTCACCACTGTCTGACAACCGTGTCTCCTCATCGTCGGACACCTCTTTACACACTTCTTCCACTACGTCAAGAAGGTCATCATCACCCACAGACTGCGACTGGTGGAAAACCTGGGCATCGGAAAATTGCTCAGCAGCAACCGGACAAGTGGTTTGTGACTGTGGGAAGGGTCCAGAAAACAGTTCCTCAGAGTATGCCGGTTCAAATGCCAAATTTTCCTGGGAGGGGGCAGACTGGGGGGGAGGAGGCTGAGGTGCAAGAGCTGGAGGAGTGCTGATTTCGGTGACATGGGTGGACTGCGTGGAAGACTGACTGGTGGACAAATTGCTCGAAGCATTGTCCGCAATCCACGACATCACCTCTTCGCACTGTTCTGGCCTCAACAGTGCTCTACCACGAGTCCCAGTAACTTGAGACATGATGAACCTAGGGAGTGTAGCTCTGCGGCGTTCCCCTGCTCCCTCATCAGCAGGTGGTGTCTCACCCCACCCAGGACCACGGCCTCTGACCCCTGCAGTAGATGGACGCCCACGTCCCCGCCCTCGTCCTCTACCCCTAGCCCTTGGGTTAAACATTTTGAAAATGAAAGTTATATAACTTTAATTTTTTTTTTACTTTTTTTTGTGGTTTTTAGTTTTTAAAACCAAACAATGCTATCCTATTGCTATGGCTATTTTCTAGCCAAGTATGAAAGCACACTGCTATGCCAGATGAGATGACGCTGAGTTATGAAAAAATAAATGTAAAATAAAAAGGAAATGGCAGACTGTGCCTAATTGAAATCCAACCCCTAATAAATTTTCCCACTTCGGTCTTTGCGATGGATATGTGCGTCACTAAGCGCTAAACACAGCGGTCGCAAGTCTCACTCCAAATTCCTCACAATTGGCTAGTATATGCACTGCAGCAAGGACAGCCACCAGCAGATCAACCAGAAATAAAATATATATAACGCTATTGTAGGCGTAAGTAAGCCGTTTGGATTCTCCTTTGGCTATTTTCTAGCCAAGTATGAAAGCACACTGATGAGATGACGCTGAGTTATGAAAAAATAAACGTAAAATAAAAAGAAACTGGCAGACTGTGCCTAATTGAAATCAAACCCCTAATACATTTTCCCACTTTGGTGTTTGAGGTGGATATGTGTGTCACTAAGAGCTAAACACAATGGTAGCAAGTCCCCCTGCAAATTCCTCACAATATGGTACTAGCTGCACTACTAGTGCCAGCAAGCCCAGCCACAAGCAAACAAAAAAAAATAAAAGTATAACGTTATTGTAGCCCTAAGAAGGGCTGTTGGGTTCTTGTTGAATCACTCCTGCCTAACACTATTCTAATAGAACACCCTAACGCTTTCCCTGACCAGCAGCAGCTCTCTCCCTAGCGGCATCCAGACACAGTCTATCCCAGGGTCACCTGATCTGGCCAGCCAACCACTGCTATCGACGTGTAAGGGTACCACGTCATGCTGGGTGGAGTGCAGAGTCTCCTGGCTTGTGATTGGCTCTGTTTCTGGCCGCCAAAAAGCAAAACGGCGGGAGCTGCCATTTTCTCGAGCGGGCGAAGTATTCGTCCGAGCAACGAGCAGTTTCGAGTACGCTAATGCTCGAACGAGCATCAAGTTCGGACGAGTATGTTCGCTCATCTCTAATTACGTTGCAATTCGACAAGGGCTTTTTTTTCTTGTTTATGTTGGATATCATGTTTTGTGCTTTGCTTTGTGAATCCGGAACAAGTGTCCTCCTATACAATCTCCAGCACAGCTGAATCAAAATGTGTGTGGCATCTTTGGCTGAGCCAAGCACATTTTTTTCTTTTATCTTATATTTATGCTTATTATATGTCAACTGTGACCAAGCACAGGCCTTTATGTTGGGGAAATATGCCAGAGACTCCATCAGCGCATGAACTCGCAACGATCTGATATTAAAAATGAAGGGAAAGATCTCCCAGTAGCTGCACATTTCTCCAGAGAGGACCACATTATGGAAAATTACAATTTTAATGTGTTTATTGCCGTTCTGTCCTAAATAAGAAGTCCTTGTATTTATAAATTTGTTGTTTTCATTTTTTTTATCCTTTGATGATCACTGCCTAGTGTCTATAGAATGCTGTGAATTTTCTGTTTCGTGCATGACATCATGTCTGTCCAAGAGAACTAGTGTTCTCGAAAGCTCACCGTCAAATATACTCAGCCTCAAAAAGGTATCGTCTGATTTCTTCACTCTTCTTCTATTAAATCAGCCTTTTCAAATTGTACCATTGAAGTAGACCAACTGTTTCACATATTCCCCTAAATTTGGGACCAATTCCCTCGGCCACATATAATATATTACAGCACATTAACGCTTACATTTTATTGCAGCAATAGTGCCAGTGTATGGGTTTTTATCTGAAGGTGCGTTCACAGCTCTGAATTTCCCAGGCATTTGCCGCTTGTTCACTGGCTTCACAATGACACAGGGGCAAAAGACTCACCAGCCTCATGCCAAGAGTTTAGTTTGAGCCCTCAACGCAACTTTTTCCTCATTCAAGAAAGTCACAAACCGCTTAGCAGCAGTGTGGGACATATTCTTGCATCTTTAACAGCTAGTTCCAATCTTTAAACAAAAAAGAAAACACAGAGGAACAAGCCCCAAATAAATATATGAGTACTGTCATAAATTATGGGTTATGAGTTCCCTTCTTATGATAGGAGAGTCACCTTTGCCCCATAAGATAACGTAATTAAGGACATATACCATAGGGCAACAGATCCCACCCCCCTCTGTGATCCCCTTTGTTCTCTTCCCCCCCCCCCCCTTATCAAAAGAATTGGTAACTGGTTTCCTCTGTCTCTTAGAGGTGTTAATTGGTTTCCTGTGAAATGGTAGACTTTGTGTCTCCAAGGGCCTCATGGTTTTTCATGTGTCTTAAAATGACTCCTTAAGAACATGAAAAATTATACTTCAAAGAAAACTTAGTCATAAAGCAAATATTTTTATTTCTGGTCAACGGATCTGGACCAGTATCCCCTTATAGTCCTGGGGTGTCAAGCCCAAAGGATTTGAGAGGAAGGAAGCCAAGAAAACGCCTATTAGACAATTGGGCCAACATTTAATAATGGTGTTTGGTACTGTTAGATTTGTTAATTCATGCTGGTGACTGTGGTGGGCATGTCTTCTTATCAGGGGACTCTTGGGAAAAGATATAACATATTTTGGAAAAAATGTCCCTGATTTTCCATCTTGATTAAGGTGTAGCCACACCCCTCTCACATGACCGAGGGGGCGGATCGATTATGTAGTTAAAAGTAACATGCCAGCATTGAATCCTTGTTGTCCATGGGGAATGCCTTCAAGCTGGCAGGGCTTCCAAAATTTTCATCGGTTTTCCCCACCGCGGATCTTTATGCCAATCCAATTAGTAAGAGGTCTGTCTTTTCTTTTATTTTATCCCCTTTTATTTTACTGTTTGCTGTTATGTATGTCTGTTATTTTACCCTTTTTGTAACCATTAAGCATTGTGCCTATTTTGCATATTAAATAGTCCTTTAATAAGTTTTTCCTTGTGCTCTATACGTTCCCAAACCTCTGGAGAGGGGAATTACCGCTAAGCCGTGTTACCGTGTGAATATCTTTGTGCTAGTAGTAGCTAAAGACAGGGTGTGTCCAGGTGAACTGTACTGCATCTAGAAGAGTGTGTATCTGGGTGTATGTGTGCGGTCCTGGTGTGGGCTTCTCGTAAGCCATAATTACGAGTGGTGGCAGCCGTTGTATGGAACGGGTGACTTTCGGGGTGCAGCGTGGCCCTGTGTAGTAGCGTTCCATAGGCACGTAAGTGGTAGGGGGGTACATAGTGTGGTTGTGCGCCCCCTGGGCTGTGCGTGTGTAGTGTCTGGGATCCGAATGCGTTTGGTTTCCCTGACATGAGAATTAAGCTGAGTGGGTTTGCCGTGTGCTAGGAGAGTAGGAATTAGCGTAAGGACGCCATTTTGTGTGAGTGGGCGGAGCTTAGGGCTAATTTGCGTGGTCCCCTGGCGTACGCGAACACCGTGTTTAGAACCCGGCGACTCGGGTTCGTGACAAATTGGTTAGCAGCGGTGGGATACATTTTTTGTAATAGAGCGTTAAGTGCTTGGTTTAAGTAATTAACCCTTGCACTTAAGGACAGGTGGAATCCTTGCGAGGAGCACCCCAGTCTACAAGGAAAAACTCAGTGCTTATTGTAGTAAGACATACTTGCAAAACAGTCCCCTCCCCTCTTGTTTTTCTTTTCTATCTTTTATTTGGCAAGTAACTGCTAAGATGGCGGCTACTTATAAGAAGGCGAATGGAAGAGACGCCAGCTGGGCACTGCTTCTCCAACTGCTGGGAGAGTGTGACCCAGAAACGCATTTACGGTGTATTTTACAAGAATGTCAAGCTGAGCAAAAGTTTGAGGAGTGGAAAGCGCAGATGGATCAAAAGTCGGCTGAGCTTGAAATACGAAGGGAGCAAGAGGAAGCAAGGCTACGAGGCCAGAGTGAGCAGGAGATTGCAAAGCGTCAAGCCCAGATGGAACGAGAGTCTGCAGAGCTTCAAGCCCAGAGGGAGAAAGAGTTTGCAGATCATCAAGCTGAGAGGGAGTTCCAAGTGCAGTTAGCCCGTCTCCGGGTGCGCAATTCTTCAGCCCAATGCATCGGGCAGCAAGCTTTAATGGCCCGAGAGCCTAAGGATGAAAACAAGACCGCAAGGATAGCGGATTCCTTTGTTTCCAAGCCAGTAGCAGCCCTGAGGAGGCCTACTAAGGATGACTGGATGGAGGGTAAGCCTACCACCTGTGCCCCCTCTACTCCCACCCAGTCTGTGTTTAATATTGGTAGGTGTGGTGTATGCAACCAAATGGGACACCACGGCCCTACTTGTTTTGGGGGATCGAGGAACACCCCCACAACTAAGCTCCCTATTTCTTCTGTGTTTGGGAGAGTCAACCCTGATGGAGATATAGCATCTGGATGTCGATCGAAGAAAGTCCAGGAGTCTGAGATGATTTCTACTAATGTTTTACTGGGGACTAATCCAGGGCAGTTAGTCTCCCAGTCTGTGGTGGATGTTTTTCCCACCACAGTTGAAATGCCTAATAATGTGAATGTCATATGTACTACACTGGGTGGTACGGAGCCTAGCCTGTGTGATGATGAGGACATTGTGCTATATCCAAAGAGTCTTGATGTGGTACCGGATCTGGGGCGAATAGTATCCAAGGATGTTGCAGATATTCCCCCAAGTGCCGCAAAAATGTTTTATCACGTCCAAGTCTTGGGTTCTCTGAATTATACTGTTTCTAACACCAACACAGAACTGGACAGTGGTAATGTGATAGGTTCAAACGAGCCTGAGGTGATGCCTGACCTGGGGCCATTAGCATCCAAGGATTCTGCGGATATTTCCCCAAGTGCAGAGGAGATATCAAACCCTGCCCCATGTACTCTGAATTATAATGTTTCTTCCACCAATACAGGAATGGACAGTGATAATGTGATAGGTTCAAACGATCCTGAGGTGATGCCTGACCTGGGGCCATTAGCGCCCAAGGATTCTGCAAATGTTTCCCCAAGTACAGTTGAACTGTCCTATAATGTCAACGTGATATGTGCTCATATTGATTGTACTGTACCTTGCATTGACCAAACAATGTGTGATGATAATAATGTGTTATGTCCTAACAAGGATGAGGTAGTGTGTGGCCAGGGTGAGCCAGGATTCTTAGCTGACCTGCTGACACCTGTTGTATCTGAGGTCACTAACAGTCCAAGTGTCCATGATTCAGACATCAGTCTGAGTTCTGAACATTTAGTAACCCCTGCAGAGGAGGGGATGGGGCTATCTTACAGCCCAGAGATTTTTACAGGAGAGCCCAGTGAGACGGTCTCTGTAACATGTGTATTGACCACAAAGGACCAGAGGTGTGAGGCTGCTTTACATATGGACAGCAGCTTGGCAGAGTCATGGGAACCGTTACTGCAGGTCTCACAGGATATGCCACTAGCTGGATTTTTGGGTATTCCTGAGACTAAAGTCCAGCTAACTTTGAACCTCTATTTGTTTAAAATGGGAATAGGTGTCGTGGAAACGGCTGTATATTTGTATTGTCTCACCAGTGGGGAGCCATGGAGATGGGCTTGTGAGATGATCTGTGGATCGATCTCCCATGCCATCTCTAAAAAGGGGAGGTGTCATAAATTATGGGTTATGAGTTCCCTTCTTATGATAGGAGAGTCACCTTTGCCCCATAAGATAACGTAATTAAGGACATATACCATAGGGCAACAGATCCCACCCCCCTCTGTGATCCCCTTTGTTCTCTTCCCCCCCCCCCCCTTATCAAAAGAATTGGTAACTGGTTTCCTCTGTCTCTTAGAGGTGTTAATTGGTTTCCTGTGAAATGGTAGACTTTGTGTCTCCAAGGGCCTCATGGTTTTTCATGTGTCTTAAAATGACTCCTTAAGAACATGAAAAATTATACTTCAAAGAAAACTTAGTCATAAAGCAAATATTTTTATTTCTGGTCAACGGATCTGGACCAGTATCCCCTTATAGTCCTGGGGTGTCAAGCCCAAAGGATTTGAGAGGAAGGAAGCCAAGAAAACGCCTATTAGACAATTGGGCCAACATTTAATAATGGTGTTTGGTACTGTTAGATTTGTTAATTCATGCTGGTGACTGTGGTGGGCATGTCTTCTTATCAGGGGACTCTTGGGAAAAGATATAACATATTTTGGAAAAAATGTCCCTGATTTTCCATCTTGATTAAGGTGTAGCCACACCCCTCTCACATGACCGAGGGGGCGGATCGATTATGTAGTTAAAAGTAACATGCCAGCATTGAATCCTTGTTGTCCATGGGGAATGCCTTCAAGCTGGCAGGGCTTCCAAAATTTTCATCGGTTTTCCCCACCGCGGATCTTTATGCCAATCCAATTAGTAAGAGGTCTGTCTTTTCTTTTATTTTATCCCCTTTTATTTTACTGTTTGCTGTTATGTATGTCTGTTATTTTACCCTTTTTGTAACCATTAAGCATTGTGCCTATTTTGCATATTAAATAGTCCTTTAATAAGTTTTTCCTTGTGCTCTATACGTTCCCAAACCTCTGGAGAGGGGAATTACCGCTAAGCCGTGTTACCGTGTGAATATCTTTGTGCTAGTAGTAGCTAAAGACAGGGTGTGTCCAGGTGAACTGTACTGCATCTAGAAGAGTGTGTATCTGGGTGTATGTGTGCGGTCCTGGTGTGGGCTTCTCGTAAGCCATAATTACGAGTGGTGGCAGCCGTTGTATGGAACGGGTGACTTTCGGGGTGCAGCGTGGCCCTGTGTAGTAGCGTTCCATAGGCACGTAAGTGGTAGGGGGGTACATAGTGTGGTTGTGCGCCCCCTGGGCTGTGCGTGTGTAGTGTCTGGGATCCGAATGCGTTTGGTTTCCCTGACATGAGAATTAAGCTGAGTGGGTTTGCCGTGTGCTAGGAGAGTAGGAATTAGCGTAAGGACGCCATTTTGTGTGAGTGGGCGGAGCTTAGGGCTAATTTGCGTGGTCCCCTGGCGTACGCGAACACCGTGTTTAGAACCCGGCGACTCGGGTTCGTGACAAGTACATATACTGCATATTAGAGACAGCATATACAGTAGTAAGTTAATCATTCTAAAATGGCAGCTTAAATACCCTTGCTCAGATCTGCATAATATAGATACCTCAATAGTGCAGTCACAAAATATTGTTTAGATACCAATTTTACACAGGGCAATGGATCCTCAAGATGGGAAACATTTCAGTTAAGTAGTAACTTAGCTGTTAGACACTTCAAGCTGCATCAACCAGCTAATAATAACCGCAAACAGATATTCTTGCAAACAGCCGACATAACAGCTGCAATGGAGTAGGGCATGTTGAGAGACTTGGGTAGCAAGTTTTAACTTCCTTGGTAATGTCAAACAACTGTGTGGTTCTCTCACAGTAACAAATGGGACAAAAAAAAAAAAAAACACACTGGATCACATGTAAATAAAATAAACATTGCTCATATGACAGGTTATAATGAGCACTTCAATGTTTGATCTTGGCTGTTTGTTTGCACACCTAAGAGTAAATTCAAGTGTGCTATGTTCAGCCAGCATTTAATAGATCCATTCATCCTTGTGTCTGATAATCTTAAATACTTACATTGAAGATAAAGGGACATGCTTTACAATCCAAATTTCCATACAGATCTTGATATCAACTCTGAATCTGGGTCAGATCCTTGTTCGGCATTTAACCCCTTCAGAACGTAGCCAGTTTATAGCTTAAAGGGGTATTCCAGGAATCAGCATACTTTATATACAAATGGGTCTTTAAAATATACGCTAATATGTAATTAGTTGTTATCTAAAATTTTGTTCCTCTGAGCAGAAAAATGCTGTGGAAATACTCTGTAATGAAGAATTAAAATGCTACTGGTCCTTTAGTAAGTTGATTTTCTCCGTGCGAAACAGACACAGGTCACATGTCCACATCACATGTCCTGCATCTGCCTGGGCAGGTCATGTAATCACCACTACATTTGGCTGTCGGTTGGTTGCAGTGCATGCAGTATGACCAGTGTTGTGGTGCTGTGCAGGGATGGCAGTTACAGACATTACTATGGTAACCGAGCAGGACAGTGTGTTACATCATTACTGGGAGCAGAGCGCAAGAGGTATGAGGAGTTACTGAGAACTAAAGGATCATGGGACCTGTAGTTTTAAGTGGCGGCCATCTTGGTGATAACTCTGCATACTTTAGAGAGGTACCGTATATACTTGAGTATAAGCCTACCTGAGTATAAGCCGAGACCCCTAATTTTACCATCAAAAACTGGGAAAACCTATTGACTCGAGTATAAGCCGAGGGTGGGAAATGCATTAATCACAGACCCCCCCAGTAGTATACAGCAGCCCCCAGTAGTATACAGCACAGTCCCCAGTAGTATACAGCCAGCCCAGCATTAAAAGAAAATAATAAACTTATATACTCACCCTCCGGTGGCCCCGACCTGCAGCGCTGCTCCCCCGATGTCCGCGCGGGCCCTCTTCTGGCTTCGGCGCCCGTCTTCTTTCTTCACTAACTTCGTGCCGGGCGCCGCCATTGTTCTCCCCTGGACGGCACCAAGTATGACGCGAAGTTAGTGAAGACAGAAGACGGCCGCGGGAGCCAGAAGAGGACCCGTGCGGACATCGGGGGAGCAACGCTGCAGGTCGGGGCCACCGGAGGGCGAGTATATAAGTTTATTATTTTTGAAAGATTTTTTTATGACTGTATGACTCGTGTATAAGCCGAGGGGATGTTTTTCAGCACATTTTTTGTGCTGAAAAACTCAGCTTATACACGAGTATATACGGTATGTTTTTTTTATTTTATTAATTGTTTATTTTGTTATAAAACCTTTTTTTTGCATTTTTATTTTACTTTTTTTTTTACTTGTCCCGTTATGGGACATGAACAAGCGATTGTTCAATTGGGTGTTACACAGGGATGTCAGCGATAGATTACTGCTGACACCCCATGTTTCCCCAATGCGGGCTCAGCTCCGGTGCAAAGCTAAACCGACATTGTCTACAAGCCTTACTATTACGGCGTGGAAAGCTGCACTCTACGCAGTACTAGTAATTGTGTGCAGGGCTATAGTTACATCTCATGTTGCCCCATCCACAAGTGCACAAAATCGGGCTCATTTATAAATAGAAAATTATAATTATTTGCTTGTTTCTATAACTGATATTTCTTATAATGAAGGATGAACTATAAAATTAGACTATGACCCACTTCCCCCCACATCAGTTAAATTACTTGTATTCCCAGTCCTCTCTACTATGACCCCACTAAGCCTGCACTCCCATACATTGGGGCTCATTTACTATGGGTCCGCGGATCGCATTTCCGGCAGACTTTCTGGATACGCGGCTCTGTGACAGAGATTTAGAAGGGGATTGTGTGACACACGATCGGATTGTGGCACAGCGGTGCTGGCTTTCATGCGACAGAAATCAGGGGATTTAATATTCAAATTGTGTCGCATCCAATGCGCTTACATACACCGGGAAGAAGAAGATGAACTCCGGCGGACCTGAGCGGGGAAATCGACACATGCACAATATCGGGCGCTCAATCTTTGTAAATCACGGCACAGTTCTTTGGAGTCGGACAATGCACTTTCAGGGATCTCCAGCGTCCAGGTAAGTAAATGTCCCACAATATGTCACTTCTGTGGTCTCCAGTAGACTATAAAACTCAGTTCACACTTCTATAGTCTGCCACTCCCTTAAAATGTTCCCCTTCATTATAATATCCCTCTTCCCCCTATAGACTTTGCACACGTCTACTGGCACTGAAGGATGGGTTCTCCCAGAGTGCTTTTAACTGCTGTGACATGATTTTTTTTTAAAATTTCTTTCTTTCATTTAGCCTATGTTATTATGTTAACTACTTTCCATAGCACATTTTGGACAGGGCAACCGCCCTGTTATTACCATCATTTTCCAGCCCTTTAGCCCTTTCTGCCCACATTTTCAATGAGGTTTGGGTTCAATTTCATGCTCCCCTATTTTTTCCGGTATTTGGGGAAACCACTCAAACCCCAATTTCACTCTTCCCTAGCAGGGGTGATAAAGTAGCTTTGTAGACAAGTAGATAAATTGCTGCTTTAAAACTGCAATATAATGCACCATAAATACCAAGTAGATGGTCTGCATGTAGATACTGAAGATGCCACACAGCAGCACCGCAAGTCTTTTACTACTCACCTGCACTGGTGCCTGAAAAGGTCTTCACTGGATTTTCTGAAACACAGATAGACAATGATTAGAGATGAGCGAACATGCTCGTCCGAGCTTGATGCTCGGTCGAGCATTAGGGTACTCGAGACGGCTCGTTGCTCGGACGAGTATTTCCCCTGCTCGAGATCGAGCATTTAATTAAAAAAAACACAGTGAAGAACAATGAAGAATAGAATAAATACAGTGAACACAGGATCATTTAAGATAAAAACACAGTGCAGAACACAGTGCAGAATAGATTACAGATGTTCGGCACATCTGCTTACTTGTCGGGAGATACGCGCGGAACGGCGCGAACAAAATAGCATGTGAAGAACAATATATATGTGTGAAGAACACATTGCAGATGTATTTAAACATCTGCAATGTGTTCTTCACACACATATATATTGTTCTTCACATGCTATTTTGTTCGCGCCGTTCCGCGCGTATCTCCCGACAAGTAAGCAGATGTGCCGAACATCTGTAATCTATTCTGCACTGTGTTCTGCACTGTGTTTTTATCTTAAATGATCCTGTGTTCACTGTGTTCACTGTTTTTATTCTATTCTTCACTGTTCTTTACATCTGCTAACTTGTCGGGAGATAATATACGCGCGGAACAGTGAAGAATAGATCGCAGATGTTTGCAAATTATCAGAAGACATTATTTTTCAATTAAATAACACATTTTATTCCTGAACCATGGTCCCTTTGAAAAATGCTCGGGTCTCCCATTGACTTCAATGGGGCTCGTTACTCGAAACGAGCACTCGAGCATCTGGAAATGTTCGGCTCGAGTAACGAGCACCCGAGCATTTTAGTGCTCGCTCATCTCTAACAATGATCAAAATGTAGCTTACCAAATACCAGATTTAGTAAAGATGTGTGTCTAAAGATGTGTGTTCCACATCACTATATTCACCTGAGCTAGTTGAATTCTCTTTCTGTATTAGTGCTTCACTAGAAATATGTGAAGAGTCTTCCATCATTGATGTTCTGAGAGACATAAAAACATTTTAATTTAATTATCAATTACAGACTGTAAAACACTCCTGGTTACACATGTAGATTTAAGGCAACAAAATATAGATTTTTTTTAAACTAATGAAACATTTTATGTGCTTTACTGAATACAGTAGTTAATGGGCATCACCGGACCACCAAAACTCTCAAACTTTTAAGGGGGAGGGGCACCATATTACTATATGGTAATTTATCTGTGAAAGTAAACATATAGCTGTTCAATAGAACTTTACAAACTGTTTTTTTCTTGCTGTGCGTCTATGTTAAGATGCATAAAAATTACAGCATGTCCTACTTTGATGCGAGTATAAGGAAATAAATGCCCCACGGGTCCATGATAAAAATTGACAGCACTATGATACATTCTAGTGCTATCAGTGTTTCCTGCAAAAGTTTCAAGGAAGTAGCCGAGAGCAGAGATAATCTTACCCAGGTAAGAGATGATTTGTGCAAACAAAAAAAAAACAAAAAAAAACACATACAACACACACACACACAACACATTGGTTACCTTTTCTCGCAACCTGACTAACTCTACGTCATAGGATGGAGGTATTTCCTGCACCTTGATGTAAAGTTACATCATGGTGATCGCCTGGGCTCAGAAGCTGAGCCTTTGTGATCACTATGGGATCTCGGCAGCACGCGATAGCTGGGATCCCTCAGTAACACGGGGGATTGCGACTATTGCAAACCCAGCTGTTTAACCCAATTGACATTTCAGTCATTGTGACCGGGAAGTCTTTAGTGCATCGTCGCAACAATCGGTGGCAATGAAAAAAAAAAAATAATAATAAGTCCCCTGATGTCCCATCCCATGTAATAATCAAATACAACATAAAAAAAGTGAAAATCACAAAAAAAAAAAAAAATAAATAAAGACATATTGGGCATCATCACGTCCGTAACCACTCAAAACAAAATAGTGACTTAACCCGTATGGCGAACGCCGAAAAAAAACTCAAAAATGATGGCATGATCTCATAAAATCAGCATAAAAAGTGATCGAAAAGTAACATTTACCCCGACATGATACCAAGAAAAAGAACAGCTTGTTCCACAAAAAATAAAACATAAAAATAAAAAATGTTATGAATATTAACCCCACACCGAGGCGTAATAGAGCGGTGTGCGTCGGGTGCTTGTGCATGGAGCATGGTGCTGCTGGTGTATGGAGAGGGCTCAGGGCTGAGCTCTCTCCATAGTCGGCAAGTCTGCTTCATATGCTAGCACCGATCTCGTTGATCGCCACTGGCAAAGCTGCCAAAGATCGTTGCTCCCCGTGACATCATATTCCGAAGACCCGAGGCTGTCTCGTTTTAACCCATTTACCCTATAGTATGGCAGTATATGGTAGGATCGATCAGACAACCAAGAATTAAAGTACTCTAGGGGTCTGAAAATAGTAAAAAAAAAAAAATTATAATTTAAAAAAAATCTAAAAATTCAAAATCACCCCCTTTCCCTAGAAGTCATATAAATAACCAGTAAAAATCAAACAAGTTAGGTATCGCCGCATCCAAAAATGCCCAAATCAAAATATAATTCGGTTATAAAACGGTTTTCACTTCATTCAACCCCGTAACAGAAAATAGCGCCCAAAGTTGAAAATGGCACTTTTTTGCCATTTTGAAAAACATAGAAAATTGAATAAAAAGTGATCAAAAAGTCCGAAAAATGGTAGCATTGAAAAAGTCATCAAAAGTTGCAAAAATTATACCACCCAAAGCTCCGTACACCTGTATGAAAAAGTTATTAGCGCCAAAGATAGCAAAATTTTTTAAAAAAAGTGTACAGGAGGTTTTAATTTTTTATTTTTTAAATGTATGAAAACATTATAAAACCTATACAAAATTGTTATGCTCTAGATATTGAATTTTGGGCGCTATTTTCTGTTACGGGGTTGAATGCAGTGAAAACCCGTTATTATATTTTGATCGGGCATTTTTGGACGCGGCGATACCTAATGTGTTTATGATTTTTACTGTTTATATCAGTTCTAGGGAAGAGGGGTGATTTGAATTTTTCTTTTTTTTTTTTTTTTTTTACTGTTTTTCAGACACCCTAGGGTACTTTAACCCTAGGTTGTCTGAGGGTTCCTACCATATATTGCCATACTACAGTATGGCAGTATATGAGGATTTTGCACACCATCTATTATAATGTGCAAATCGCACATTGTAATAGATAGCCTCGGATCTTTGTGTGAAAGGGGCCTAAGGGTGCAGTCACAAGTAACTTTTGCAATTTGTTATTTTTTACAGAACATTTAACGGTGCGTCCACATATTCAGTTTTTCAGATGCAGTTTTTGAAGCCAAAAGCAGGTGTGGATGATAATGGGTTGAGACAAATACAGGCAGTCCCCGGGTTACATACAAGATAGGGTCTGGAGGTTTGTTCTTAAGTTGAATTTGTATGTAAGTCGAAACTGTATATTTTATAATGGAAGTTCTAGACAATTTTTTTTCTTTTGCCCCAGTGACAATTGGAGTTTCAAAATTTTTGGTGTAATTGGACCAAGAATTATGAATAAAGCTTCATTACAGACACCTTACAGCTGATCATTGCAGTCTGGGACTATAGTAAAGCATCCAGAGAGTTTCACCAGAGGTCACAGTGGGCAAAGGGGTCCGTCTGTAACTATGGGTTGTCTGTAAGTCGGGTGTCCTTAAGTAGGGGACCGCCTGTAATTGAAAGGTTCTACCACTCCTACTTTTACACAGTATTCATCACAATGCACAACTGGCTCATTGTAACAAAACTCCAAAGACGTTCGGGGGAGCGACAATCGCAACAAAGATGGCAAAGTACCAACTGTGGGTATTAGCGGTGGGTGTTTGCTGCAATATGCAACAAACCCCACCTCTGTATGAAAAGGGCTCAGTTGTAAAAACTGAGCCTACAGGAAATAGACGCAGATGTGGGTTTTTTTTTTTACCACATTTGGATTTTTTTCCAGCTTCACTGTACACAGTGTCATGGGTCCTCCCGCGATCCCTGTCTCGGAATGCGGGCGCACCCGTGTCCCTCTGTGTGCCCCCGCTCCAACTGCAGCCCCGAACTCATCTGTCCTGGCTCCTGCTCCCCAGTGGACTGCCGTGCGCGCACGTCCCCGCCTCCTAGGGTGTGCTTGCGCCGGCTGTCGAAGCTTTAAACACCTTCTCCTGATAATCTGGCACCTCCCTTCCTGCCTCACCGGATCTTTGTGCCTATGCCTTAGAGAAAGCGCCCCAGTGATATTCCTGTATTGCGGTGCTCCTGTGCCAGCGTTCCTGTTCCCATCTGCCTAGTCCTCCCACTGCTGACACCAGATTGGACTTTCCTTGCATCTTTGCCGCCTGCCCTGACCCTGTGCCTGGACCTGACCACGAGTCTGTCTTCCACTAAAGTACCTCGACCTCGGCTGCCACCGCGGGCTAGTTACACCTGCGGAACAACCTGGTGGTAACCTGCCGCAGCTAGACCATCCCGCTTTGCAACGGGCTCTGGGGAAGACCAGGTGTCACTTAGATTCCGGTCCCAGGTGTCGGCTAGTACCACCTCCCGCGGTGGTCCAGGGGATCCACTCATCCCGAATCCTGGCACACAGCATGAAATATTAATATTGAGTAAAATTTGTAACGTCGAAAATAAGCCTTCACATAGCTTTGTACACGAAAACTGACTGACTGTGTGGTAAAAAGCAGAACATTTTGAACTATGAAAATCGAGAATTTTTCCAAATTTTCACCAAATATCTGATTTTCTCATAAATTAATGCAAAACATACCATTACATTTTTTCAACTAACATGAAGTACAAAGTGTCACGAGAAAACAATTTTAAAACCACTTGGATATGTTAAAGGAAACCTACCACTTGAAGTGGCAGGTTTCAGATGGAAATACCGAGCACCAGCTCAGGGTGAGCTGGTGCCGGAGCTTACTTTTGTTAGTGTTTTAAACCGTGGTATCGCGGTTTAAAAACTTTTTAAACTTTATAGCCGGCGCAGGGAGGTACGCGCTCGGCGCTTACCGTGCGCGCGGCTACATAGGAAGTGAAGGAGAGCCACGCGCATGGTAAGCGCCGAGAGCGTACCTCCCTGCGCCGGCTATAAAGTTTAAAAAGTGTTTTAAACCGCGATACCGCGGTTTAAAACACTAACAAAAATAAGCTCCGGCACCAGCTCTCCCCGAGCTGGTGCTCGGTATTTTCTTCTGAAACCTGCCACTTCAAGTGGTAGGTTTCCTTTAAAGCGTTTCAAAATAACCATTTATAGTGAGACAGGGCAGATTTGAAAAAATGGGCCGTGTCAGGAAGGTGAAATGTGGCTTTGGCATTAAGGGGTTAATATTGCATGCTGTGTACTGGGAAGCAGGAAAAAAAAATTCTGAATGCAGTGAAAATTGTTGCAAAACTCATTTGTGGCGTTTTCTTGTGGGGTTGGATTTTACGGATTTCACTGTGCGCCCCAAATGACATGTCTACTCTTTGGTTCGGTATGATAATGAGGATACCAAATATGTACTGGTTTTAAAAATTTTTCATACATTTGCAAGACTTAAAACCTGTACAATTTTTTTTAATTTTGCCATCTTCTGGAGCTAATAACTTTTTCACACTTTGCTTTATGGAGCTGTGGGTGGTGTCATTTTTGCTACTTTTGATCACATTTTCAATACTACCATTTTCAGGACTTACAACCTTTTGATCACTTTTTATTGAATTCTTTTATATTTTTCCAAATGGCAATACCTAATGGGGCACATTTACTTACCCATCCCGTTGACGCCGCCGATCTGAAATGTGCGACAAGGAATCGGAGCTGCCGCGATTCACTAAGATCGTGCATCCAATTTCCTGCATGTGTCGCTTCAGCGCTGAGGTCTCGCGGAGTTCACCTTCTCCTCGGTGCATGTAAGTGCTGATCTTACGACACAATTTCACTTTTAAATTCCGCGGTTTGTCCGGATCAGTTGGGTTGTCCGATGGCCACGCCCCCCGATTTGTGTCGCATGAAAGTCGGCACCGATACGCCACAATCCGATCGCGTGCAAAAAGGAAAAATTTGGGTAACCCAACGAAATTGCGTCCGACGGACCCTTAGTAAATGTGCCCCCACGTGTTTATGATTTTTACGGTTTACTTATATTTATATCAGTTCTAGGGAAAGGGGGAATGATTTAAATTTTTAGTTTTTTTTTTAATTTATTTTTTTTTTACTATTTTTCAGACCCCCTAAGGTACTTTCACCCTAGGTTCTCCGATTTATACCTACCAGTATAGGGGGATTTTCCTCCTCATTCATTACAATGTGCTAATTGCATGTCGGGAAGGAGGTAAATATGCGATTGGGCTGTGGAATACCCCTGTGTGATTTGACTCTATTTAGAAACAGAATCCAAGCGCTAAACAAGTGACCGCACCCTAAGGGCTTATTCAAACATCTTTTTTTCACATCCATTGTGCTTTTTTTTTTTTGCTGACCCAAAAAGACTTCTATTGCTGTCAGTGAAAATTATGGGACGGCAAGCGTGAAGAAAATAGGACAGGATCTAACAGACCACAGATTAGTAAAAATATAATGGATATCAGAAAAAAAAAAAAAAAGGGGATGTGTGAATAAGACAAACTATAAATCAGAAATTTAAAGGCATTGCACCATCCATCAACTGTCCACAGGATAGGAACCCTGAATCATGAGAAACAGAGGACTAATTGAAGTCCCATAAAAGAGACTGGAGCACAGATCAAACATGCCTGTTGTTCTGTACTGGGCTTTTCAGGGGACCTTTAGTTTCCCCTTTGTGCCCATCATTGGGGGCCCTATGGTTACACTCACAGCAATCCACAGGAGAAGTTTCTTTGGAGATAAGGGACCATGGTTGTCAGGCTGTACCATGCTGATTCTCGGCTGTGGCTTAAAGACATTTTTATCTGTTTATCCACAACCAAGTCACATTATGTGAAAAGACAGATCATAAGCTGGTGATATATGATAGTGATGTAGGTGTACCTACACGGTCCCTTACCACCTTCTAACAATGAGTACATTACTTCAAGCATCAAGTAAAATAAAGATAAAAGAATGAATGACAGCTCATTCATAATTCATTTTATTTTGTGATTCAATTTATATCCTGTATGTGCAAACACAAAATATGCTACTACATCGAAATACAATGGAAAAAAAGGAGCGTTACATACCTTAGAAGGCATTGAGAAAAAATCTTGCTTCACTCACATGTTCCCTGGAAAGCCTGCCGATAAGAACGCTCTTATTAAGACAAAGGGCCGGAGGTGCAAATGCAGATTCAGCTGCTATAGTCTGTTCACCTACTGATGGCTTTTATAAGCAAATACCCTTTAACCCTTTCAGCGCTAAGGGATTTTCTGCTCATTTCTCGCTCTCCACCTTTGAAAACCCATGACTTTTTCATTTTTCTGTGTACAAAGCTGTGTGAGGGCTTATTTTCTGCGTAACAAATTTAAACAAATGCGTACAAAAAAACAAAAAAAAAGTCGCCTTCTTCTGATGCTATTAACTTTTTCATACTTTGGTGTAAGGAGCTGTGTGTGGTGTCATGTTTTGCTAAATGAGCTGATGTTTTCATTGCTACCCTCTTGAGGACTGAGCAACATTTTGATCTCTTTTATTTGCATGTTTTATGTTAAAAGGTGTAAAAGTAAAGTTTCGGACATTTAGGGGCTATTTTCCATCATGGGATTCAACTGGCAACAAGGTTTTTATATTTTGATAGATCGGACATTGTGAGACGCGGCAAAACCTAACGTGTTTGTGATTTTTACTGTTTACATTTACATTTTATATCGGTTCTAGGGAAAGGGGATGATTTGAATTTTTAAGTTTTTTTACATTTTTGTTTTTTTACTATCTTTTAAACCCTCTTAGGTACATTAACCGTAGATAGTCTGATGGTTCCTACCATATACTGTAATACTACTGTATTGCAGTATATGGCCTCTTTACAAAGTATTCATCACAATGCACAACTGGCTCATTGCAACAAGCTCCAAAGACGTTCGGGGGAGCGACAATCGCAACAAAGATGGCAAAGTACCGACTGTGGGTATTAGCGGTGGGTGTTTGCTGCAATATGCAACAAACCCCACCTCTGTATGAAAAGGGCTCAGTCGTAAAAACTGAGCCTACAAGAAATAGACGCAGATGTGGGTTTTTTTTTACCACATTTGGATTTTTTTCCAGCTTCACTGTACACAGTGTCACGGGTGCTCCCGCAATCCCTGTCTCGGAACGCGGGCACACCCGTGCCCCTTTGTGTGCCCCCGCTCCAACTGCAGCCCCGAACCCACCTGTCCTGGCTCCTGCTCCCCAGTGGACTGTCGTGCGCGCGCCGGCTGATTGGTGCGCTAGATGAACACCTTCTCCTGATAATCTGGCACCTCCCTTCCTGCCCCGCCGGATCTATGTGCCTATGCCTTAGAGAAAGTGCCCCAGTGATATCCCTGTATTGCGGTGCTCCTGTGTGTTCCTGCGTGCCAGCGTTCCTGTGTTCCCGAGTGCCTGTATCCCGTGTTCCTGTTCCCATCTGCCTGAAACCAGATTGGACTTGCCTTGGATCTTTGCCGCCTGGACCTGACCACGAGTCTGTCTTCCACTAAAGTACCTTGACCTCGACTGCCACCCCGGGCTAGTCGCACCTGCGGAACGACTTGGTGGTAACCTGCCGCAGCTAGACCATCCCGCTTTGTGACAGGCCCTGGTGAAGACCAGGTGCCCGTTAGATTCCGGTCCCAGGTGTCGGCTAGTACCACATTCCGCGGTGGTCCAGGGGATCCACTCATCCTGACATCACAGCATGAAATATTAATATTAAGTAAAATTTGTAACGTCGAAAATAAGCCTTCACATAGCTTTGTACACGAAAAATGAAAAAGTTGAAGGTGGGGAGCAAAACATGACCAAAAAAAGACTGCCTCCTTAAGGGGTTAATGGATTTTTGGATAAAGTGTCTTAACTTGCGTTTTCACCCGTGTGATTTTTATTTTGTGTCTGCCTTTTTGAGGTGCATTTTCATTAACCCTTTGATTGCCGCCAGCAAAGTCGCCGCTGGAATTTAAAAGACGTGGCATCTTTATTCCGATCGCCGCGCCCCCGAACGTCATCGGGGGGCGGCGATCGGTTGCCATGGTAGCCTCGGGTCTTCGTTTGCCAGTGGCTCATTGTAATGACAAAGCTGCAAAAATGCCATATATTGCAATACAGAAGTATTGCAGTATATGGTAGGAGCGATCTGACCATCTAGGGTTAATGTACCCTAGATGGTCTAAGATATAGTGAATATAGTGAAAAAAAAAAGTTTAAAAAAAGTTTAAAAAAAAAAAAAAATTAATAAAATATTAAAAATTCAAATCACCCCCCTTTCACTAGAACTGATATAAAACATAATAAACAGTAAAAATCACAGACACATTAGGTATCGCCGCGTCCCAAAATGCCCGATCTATCAAAATATAAAAACGGTTACGGCCGGCGGTGACCTCCGAGACGGGAAATGGCGCCCAAATGTCTGAAATGTACACATTCGTTTAATTTTTGAAAATGTATTAAAACACAATGAAACCTGGATAAATTTGGTATAACCGTGATCGCACCGAACCAAAGAATAAAGCTGAGGTGTTATTTGGAGCGCACAGTCAAAGTCGAAAAAACTGAGCCCACAAGAACGTGACGCATGTGCGTTTTTTTTCCCATTTTTCCACATTTGGAATTTTTTTTCAGCTTCGCAGTACACGGCATGTTAAAATAAATAACATTACGGGAAAGTAAAATTTGTTACGCACAAAATAAGCCCTCACACAGGTCTGTACACGTAAAAATGATTTTTGAAGGTGGAGAGCGTGAAATGAGCGAAAAAACCCTGCGTCCTTAAGGGGTTAATGTGTAACAGCATCCACACAGAGGTCTTCAATTCAAGCATATAAGGTATTGTGTTTTAAAAACGCAACTGAACTATAAGAGCAGATGTGTGTAGGGGGGGGGGTATGCTATGCTACATATTATATTGGGGTGGAGTGTGCTGTGTTACATATATACAGTGGGGGTGCTTTGCTACATATACAATACAGGGAAGTGTGCTGTTCTGCATTAATGTTGGGGGTTTTTCCTGTGTAACATATATACAGTGCGTGTGATGTGCTACCTATATACAGGGGTTAGAGGCGTAGCTAGGGGTTCAGCATAGGGGGGCAAAACCCACAAAATTGGGCCCCCAGCCCAGGTGTATCAGTATTTCAAAATACAGTGACCATATAGTGGTAGTCACTTTCCCATATGAGAAAGCTAATACTATAAACCATACATTTTATTCGGGGCCCGGCACAGACTTTGTACTGGGGCCTATCAGCTTTAAATTATGGCACTGCCGATGAGGGACATTGGACTTACATCTGGAGCTCTTGGCACCCCCTCTCAAAATTTACAACATCCCCCACCGGGGCATAGCCTTTCTTCGGGTGACAGGAGGCAGCCGGGGTGCAGAATACCGGAGTGGCAGGCGTATGTTGCCTTGGGCACGCTATGGTCGCGGTGTTTAGTACTTGGTATATCCATCAACTTGGCTTTTTTATTACTAGCAGTGAGCTGTGCCCATACAAACAGGACAAGGGGTATTAGTACTCATCTGTGCCCGCATATACAGGCTAGGGGTAGTAGTATTGAGCAGTTCCCATATATACGGGATAGAGATAGTAGTACTGAGCTGTGCCCATATATAGGATAGAGGTAGTAGTACTTATTTGTGCCCGCATATACAAGCTAGGGGTAGTAGTATTGAGCAATGCCCGCATATACAGGATAGGGGTAGTAGTATTGAGCAGTTCCCATATATACGGGATAGAGATTGTCAAGGAGATATTAATTGTGAATGCATAAGATTGGTTTAACTATTGGGCAATTACAAACTTTGTTTAAATATTTGGCATCTATTGAAGCGTCCAGGCAGCTTTTATGACATCCTGGAGCTTTAACAGCCTGATAACCTCTGAACTGAAGACTGGTCTGTTCAGACCCCAAAGGACATTTGGTCTCCCTACCCCCCCTCTTCTGCATCAGGATTTGGAAACAAAAGACTGTTAAAATATTCCTGGACTCTCCCCCCCTCATTAAAACTTTGCCCAATCCTGAATGACCCTCTGGACTAATTAATGAATGGGAGGTTCTGAAATCTGAACCAAACTGAGAAGTTATAAAACAATATGAAATCCAAGAATTGGTGTTCACATTTTGGGGGCTGCTTGACAAGCTGAGTGTGTTCCTTATTTCTCCCACCTCCAGGGATCAGGATTTACTTTAAGTTGTAAGTTTCTGTTATTTTTCTCCCCTTTTATTTTATAACTGTTTTGCCGTGTTGTGTGTCCTTTGTAATTCTTTTGTTTTTAATATCTTTTTATGCACTGATCAACTTTTTGTAATTAAAGCTTTTCACTTTAATTTTGGTCCCTGTATGCTCTGCGAACTCATAGCCTTGTGAAGTGTGGTTAGCTGTGTAACTGCTGGAGTGCTGAGTGTGCATGTGTAGTGGTGTGACAAAGTGACTGCTTGAGAGCAAGAGTTGATGTAGAGTGGGATACTTATTGGTCCCAGTATAAATGCAATAAGTGGTGGCAGCGGGTCTGGTTCTGGTGCTGGAGCTGTATGAGGTGTGATTTAAGCTCAATTTGTGTCCTGAGTGAAAGGTGAGCGCAAGTTTGAGCAGGCTAAATTAACCCGTACAGTTGCACCCCACGTCACGTGACGAGGCGGCGGCGTCCTCGCCGTGACAAATTGGTGGCAGCGGTGGGATAAATTCATTTTTGTCAGAGCATTAAGTGTTGGGATTAAGTAACTAACCCCAGCACTTAAGGACTAGTGGAATCCTTGCGAGGAGTACCCTAGTTTTACACTGACCAAATCAGTGCTGTTCTAAGACACACGTGCAAACAGTTCCCCTACCCCGTTTTTCTTTTCTATCTTTTATTTGGCAAATGTTGCATTCAGTGATGGCAACCATCTACAAGAGACAGAGCAAGGAGGCTCTAGTCCACCTCTGTGAGCAGAGAGGTATCGACCCGGCTGACAAGTCCAAAGAGCTGCTGGTTTATGCTTTGATGGAGCAAGATGCAGAGCAAGGATCTGGCACGGCTCAAGGGAGCCAAGATATGGACATTAATCCTGGAAGAGTTTCCCCTGAGGCTACCCACAGCAGGAGCCCTCAGGTAGG